>NC_045774.1:37357822-37665645 GCF_008692025.1 Phocoena sinus
GAGATATACCATGTTCTTGGATTGGAAGAATGAATGCTGTGAAAATGACTATACTACCCAAAGCAATCTACAGATTCAATACAATCCCTATCAAATCACCACTGGCATTTTTTACAGAACTAGAACAAATCATCTTAAAATTTGTATGGAGACACAAAAGACCCCGAATAGGCAAAGCAATCTTGAGGGAAAAAAACGGAGCTGGAGGAATCTGACTCCCTGACTTCAGACTATACTACAAAGCTACAGTAATCAAGATAACATGGTACTGGCACAAAAACAGAAACATAGATAAATGGAACAGGATAGAAAGCCCAGAGATAAACCCATGCACATATGGTCACCTTATCTTTGATAAAGGAGGCAGGAATGTACAGTGGAGAAAGGACAGCCTCTTCAATAAATGGTGCTGGGAAAGCTAGACAGGTTCATGTAAAAGTATGAGATTAGATCACTCCGTAACACCAAACACAAAAATAAGCTCAAAATGGATTAAAGACCTAAATGTAAGGCCAGAAACTATCAAACTATTAGAGGAAAACATAGGAAGGACACTCTTTGACATAAATCACAGCAAGATCTTTTTTGATCCACCTCCTAGAGTAATGGAAATAAAATCAAAAACACATGGGACCTAATGAAACTTCAAAGCTTTTGCACAGCAAAGGAAACCCTAAACAAGATGAAAAGATAACCCTCAGAATGGGAGAAAATATTTGCAAATGAATCAACAGACAAAGGATTAATCTCCAAAATATATAAACAGCTCATGCAGCTCAATATTAACCCAATCAAAAAATGGGCAGAAGACCTAAATAGATATTTCTCTATAGAAGACATACAGATGGCCAAGAAGCGCATGAAAAGCTACTGAACATCACTAATTACTAGAGAATTGCATATCAAATCTACAATGAGGTATCACCTCATACCAGTTAGAATAGGCATCATCAGAAAATTTACAAACAACAAATGCTGGAGAGGGTGTGGAGAAAGGGGAACCCTCTTGTACTGTTGGTGGGAATGTAAATTGATACAGTCACTATGGAGAACAGTATGGAGGTTCCTTAAAGAACTAAAAATAGAATTACCATATGATCCAGAAATTCCACTACTGGGCATATACCCAGAGAAAACCATAATTCAAAAAGACACAGGCAGGGCTTCCTTGGTGGCGCAGTGGTTGAGAGTCTGCCTGCTGATGCAGGGAACAGGGTTTCGTGCCCCGCTCCGGGAGGATCCCTCATGCCGTGGATCGGCTGGGCCCGTGAGCCATGGCCGCTGAGCCTGCCCATCTGGAGCCTGTGCTCCGCAATGGGAGAGGCCGCAACAATGAGAGGCCCGTGTACCGCAGAAAAAAAAAATTTTTTAAAGACACATGCACCCCAGTGTTCATTGCAGCACTATTTACAATAGCCAGGTCATGGAAGCAACCTAAATGCCCATCGACAGACAAATGGATAAAGGAGATTTGGTACATATATACAATGCAATATTACTTAGCCATAAAAAGGAACGAAATTGAGTCATTTGTTGAGACGTGGATGGACCTAGAGACTCTCATGCAGAATGAAGTAAGTCAGAAAGAGAAAAACAAATATCGTATATTAACGCATGTATGTGGAACCTAGAAAAATGGTATAGATAAACCGGTTTACAACAAAGAAAGAAAATTACGGGCCAATATCATTGATGAACATAGATGTAAAAATCCTTAAAAAATTCTAGCAAACCAAATCCAATAATACATTAAAAGGATCATTTACAGTGATCAAGTGGCATTTATCCCAGGGATGCAAGGATTTTTCAATATCTGCAAATCAATCAGAGTGATATACCACATTGACAAATTGAAGAGTTAAAATCATATGATCATCTCAATAGATGCAGAAAAAGCTTTTGATAAAATTCAACCTTCATTTATGATAAAAAAAAAAAAAAAAACTCTCCGGAAAGTTGGCATAGAGGGAACCTACCTCAACATAATAAAGGCCATATATGACAACCCCACAGCTAACATCGTATTCAACAGTGAAAAGCTGAAAGCATTTCCTCTAAGATCGGGAACAGGATGAGGATGTCCACTCTTGCCACTTTCATTCAAAATAGTTTTGGAAGTCCTAGCTGTGGCAGTTAGAGAAGAAAAGAAATAAATGGAATCTAAATTGGAAAAGAGCAAGCAACACTTTCACTGTTTGCAGATGAAATCATACTATACATAGACAATCCTAAAGATGCTACCAGAAAACTGCTAGAGCTCATCAATGAATTAAGTAAAGTTGAAGGATACAGAATTAATACACAGAAATATGTTGCATTTCTAGGCACTAACAATGAAAGCTCGGAAAGAGAAATTAAGGTAACATTTACTATTGCATCAAAAAGAATAAAATACCTAGGAATCAACCTACCTAAGGAGGCAAAAGAGCTGTACACAGAAAACTATAAGATGCTGATGAAAAAAACAGAAGATGACACAAACAAACAGATGGAAAGATATATCATGTTCTTGGATTGGGAGAATCAATACTGTCAAAATGACTATACTACCCAAGACAACCTACAGATTCAATGCAATTGCTATAAAATTACCAATGGCATTTTTCACAGAACCAGAAGAAAAAAATGTTTCAATTTGTTTGGAAACACAAAAGACCCTGAATATCTAAAGCAATCTTGAGAAAGAAAAACAGAGCTGGAGGAATCAGCCTCCCTGATCTCAGACTCTACTCCAAAACGATAGTAATCAAAACAGTATGGTTCTGGCACATAAACAGAAATTTGAACAGGATAGAAAGCCCAGAAATAAACCCACGAACCTATCGTCAATTAATCTGTGACAAAGGAGGCAAAAATATACAATGGAGAAAAAATAGTCTCTTCAATAAGTGGTACTGGGAAAGCTGTATATCTACATGTAAAAGAATGAAATTAGAACATTCTCTGACATGATGTAAGAACCATGAACATTCTCTTACACCTAAATATAAGACCAGATTCTATAAAAGTATTAGAGGAAAACATAGGCACAACACTCTTTGACATAAGTTGCAGCAGTATCTTTTTGGATCCACCTCCTAGAGTAATGGAAATATAAACAAAAATAAACAAATGGGACCTAATTACACTTAAAAACTTTTCCACAGCAAAGGAAACCATGAACAAAACAAAAAGACAATCTACAGAAGGGGAGAAAGTATTTACAAACAGTGTGACTGACGATTAATCTCAAAAATATACAAACAGCTCATATAGCTCAATATCAAAAAAACAACCCAATCAAAAAATGGGCAGAAGACCTAAATAGACATTTCTCCAAAGAAGACATACAGATGGCCAAAAGGCACATGAAAAGATGTTCAACATCACTATTTATTAGGGAAATGCAAATCAAAACTACAGTGAGGTATCTCACTGGCCAGAATGACCATCACCAAAAAGTCTATAAATAATAAATGCTGCAGAGGGTGTGGAGAAAAAGGAACCCTCCTACACTGTTGGTGGAAATGTAAATTGGTACAACCACTATGGAGAACAGTATGGAGGTTCCTTAACAAACTAAAAATAGAGCTACAATATGATCCTGCAATGCCACTCCTGGGTATATATCCAGAGAAAAACATAATTTGAAAAGATACATGCACCACAGTGTTCATAGCAGCACTATTTACAATAGCCAGGACATGGAAGCAACCTAAATGTCCATCAACAGAGGAATGGATAAAGAAGATGTGGTACACATATACAATGGAATATTACTCAGCCATGAAAAAGAATGAAATAATGTCATCTGCAGCAACATGGATGGACCTAGAGATTATCATATTAAGTGAAGTAACCCAAAGATAAATATATGATATCATTTGTATGTGGAATCTTAAAAAAAAATGATACAAACGAACTTGTTTACAAAGCGAACTAGCCTCACAGACATAGAAAATAAACTTATGGTAACCAAAGGGGAAAAGTGGCCGGGGGGAGGGATAAATTAGGTGTTTGGGATTAATACATATACACTACTATATATAAAATAGATAACCAACAAGGACCTACTGTATAGCACAGGAAACTCTACTTAATACTCTGTAATAAGCTATATGGGAAAAGAACCTGAAAAAGAATGGGTATATGTATATGTATAACTGAACCACTTTGCTGTATACCTGAAAGTAACACAACATTGTAAATTAACTATACCTCAACATAAAATAAAAATTAAATTAAAAAATAAAGATAAAATGTATGAATGATAAAAAATAAAATGGATAGATAAAAACTTTAAACATTATTAGTGGTATCAGTATCTACATAAAGCACATCTCTTTGTGGTCCTCAAACATTTTTAAGAACGTAAAGAAGTCTTGGGACCAAAAAAGTTTGAGGATATCCCGTCCAAAGTTTTTCATATTTGACACTACCCATTTATTTTCTTCTCTCTGAAATAAACTAAACCATGGGGGAAAATCAGTTTCACGTGTGTGCCTCTTATATTTTAAGCTGAGACTGTTGATCTGAGACAGTCTGAAGGTACTTGCACTTCATTTCTTATTCCATTAAGGTCGTCTCCCGGTGGCACTAGAATGGAGGAAAAACCTTTTTACTCTGTCTACAATGGTAAATTTCAGTTTTCGATGACTTAGCATATCTACCATCTCTATTCCACAGTATTAGGTGAATTTCTAAGTGCTGAAATTTAAAGGAATTTATGTTGATTGTTAGACTCTCAGAAGCAATATGAAAAGTCACTACACATTTACATGACTATGAACTGAGTTTTCAGGAAACTCCCAAAGGCACCAGGATCCTAGAGACTTAAATCTTTTTTTTTTTTTTTTTGCGGTACGCGGGCCTCTCACTGTTGTGGCCTCTCCCGTTGCGGAGCACAGGCTCCGGACGCGCAGGCTCAGCGGCCATGGCTCACGGGCCCAGCCGCTCCGCGGCATGTAGGATCTTCCCGGACCGGGACACGAACCCGTGTTCCCTGCATCGGCAGGCGGACTCTCAACCACCGCGCCACCAGGGAAGCCCGAGACTTAAATCTTAATGGTAAATTTCTCTACAATGACAGACATGAAAACAGTGTAGCAATAAAATATGAGATCTGCCCAGATTGAAGTCTGTTCACTTGAATGTAGGGCACTGTGTGCATTGCTTTGACTTATTATGGGAAGAATTCATGGCCATGAATTCGTTGACTGCTATACAGAGAGCTGACAGCTGCGGATGGATCTCCTTGTTGGTAATAGTCCAAAGTGCAAAGGAGGTACCCAGTACATTTTAAAAAAGACATGGGCTATTTCAGCAGAAAAGAGTATAAGACTTGTCTCCTTTTAGGATATATTTACCATTAAAATAATGCAATGGGGCTTCCCTGGTGGCGCAGTGGTTGAGAGTCCGCCTGCCAATGCAGGGGCCATGGGTTCGTGCCCTGGTCCGGGAGGATCCCACATGCCGCGGAGCGGCTGGGCCCGTGATCCATGGCCGCTGAGCCTAAGCGTACGGATCCGGAGCGGGAGAGGCCACAGCGGTGAGAGGCCCGCGTACCGCAAAAAAAAAAAAAAAAAAAAAAAAAAATAATGCAATGGAATTACCCCAAAACTGTCTCCCACCTGCTCTATCTTGTAGGGTAAATCTGTTACTTTTCTTTTTCCAGTCAGAGTTTAAGAAAAATACAAAACAGTACATCCTAACCATTGTGATCCTCCTCCCATTGAGTCTTGTTATATAGAGAATGGTATTGCGAGAGAGAGACTCAGCTAAACAACAAAAACACATTTAATGTTCCTACAATATTTTTTTGCCACAGAACAGATTGCAATTTACAGCCTTGCCATTCTGTCAAATGCTATGACACTTCACAATGCCACCTAAATGCAAAACTGGCCAGGTTTAACATGACACGAGATTGCAAATGTCACTGGAAAGAGATGATGAATGGCTGCGGGATATTTATAGACACTATATAGATATGTTGGCTAAACTGCTTGAAGGAAATCTGTTAAAACCGATTATTTCAATGGCTTTTTGTGTTGCAGGCATCTGAGGTCCTAAGGTCTCCTAGGGTAGCATGGTTTCTCTCGCTGCAGACTTTTCTCCAGTAATCACTCTGCTTGCATCAGTGCTGCTCTGTGCCCCAAAGCAAGACAGTAACTCACATCAAGGCCGATGAGGGTACTACAGAGAACTTAGCCTCTGCTTCTAGGTGACCTGCCCAGAAATTCTCGCTTTCCTATCACGTCTGGGTCTAGAAGATTGCTGGGCCTGCCTGATGCCTTAATCATCTGCCTCCTTCTAAAGCACCTTCCAAGAGGCAGAGTCACATTTAGGATGTGGAAGTCTTCAAATGACCTTGGCATTAAATGATATACTCATTCTATGTCATTTTTCAGGTCTTGATGTTAACAAAGAACAATATTCAGGGTAGAATATTCTCAATTTTTCCTCTGAGCTATAATGTGATAAGCAACAAAACTCACTACAGTTCACACCTCCTAGTTTGAAGGTGGGAGTTCTTCATACAGAATTTAGGGTTATGACAGTAATAGCCAGGCCTTATATCATGATTATTATGTGTCAGGCCCTGTTCGCATTTAATCCTTATAACATACACATGGGGTAGCCTCACTGTTATAGTCATTTTAAACATGATGAAACACACACCGAGAAGCTAAATAACCTTACCAAGGCCACACAGCTAATAAGTACGAGATTCAGGATTCAAAATCAGACTGGCAAAGAGTTCATGCTTTTAATTATGATGCTATATTGCCTTGCCAATAAATAATATAATACTCAAAAGCAATGCCACATTTGTAATACCATGTGTAGTGACTAATCTCATCTTCTGACCTAACGGTCCTTTGAATGGATGCTAATGCTGTGCTAGAGGCCTTGAGATAGCACAAACTGAAGTGTGGGCAGACGTGTCAGAGCGGGCTAGGTTATGTTGGGGTAACACACAGCCTCAATTGTAGCCTGGTTGCAGGGAGAAAGGAGGTGACAAAACATTTGCCAAGCATTAAAGCTTCTGCCTGGAGCTGATCTATGTCATTTTCCCTCATATTTTATTGGCCTAAGAGAATCACATTTCCTAACTAACTCTGAGAGGAAGTACAGTCCTCTCATGTGCCCTGAAGGAGAGAAAGTTGGGCTATATACAAAGAGTCCTAAGGACTACCACAGCATCGTTACCGCGTTGAGGCAGGGTTAGTTGAGACAGCATGAGATGGTGTCTCACCAAGGGCTGGGAACACTGAACCATGACACCTGAGAGTCTTAGTTTTACTTGTCACTTCTTTGTGACATTGTTTATGACTACTCAACACTAGAAGTCCTGCTATACACTCATAACACCTGCTGCTTCTTTCACATCACTCATCATATTTGCAATTATTTATTCTCTTCTGCATAAGATTTTATATAAGCTCCATAAAGGCAGAGAATAAGTCTGTATTGGTCATTGCTGTATTCAACCATCTTCCACCCCACCCTGATACTCCCTGATTCACATCAGCTCAATATATATTAAACCAGAAAATATGTATTAAGCTAGGAAGAGTAAACGAGGAAAACAATCTCTACCTGGCATCCACTGACTTTTTGAGCCAGTTTCACTTCAGTATCTCACATTATTAAACAGAACTATCCTCTCAGTTAGCAAGTCTATACCCTAGCACAACTTTTGAGGCAAACAGAAGGTTCTCTCCTTCCTGCCCACCACCGCTTAGGGCATCTTAAATAGGAGACCACGTTTCTCATTCCAAATAAAGAGCTTAAAGGAATAAAAATGCAAATATCTGAATGAGTTGCCCCATCAACATGAATTACAGTCAAAGTAATTATTTTCCTGGTTTGATCGGGATAGAGATTAGAAAGCTAGAAGACTCACCTTTTTAAAGGGAAGGGAAGACCAATGAAAGGAAAAAAAAAACTGGAGTAGAAAGAAGAGTCTGGAGGTGAGATGACTAATTTGAAATTTAAATGTAACCATAAGCCTCAGCTTATATTAAACTATTCAACCGAGATCTTCTGTTACATCTTGATTATGCTTTTCATGCCCACGGTGATCTGAATACCTTCATGGTATTCATGCTCATACATCATGAACTGTACGAACCTGATGCAAAGACATATAAGTAATATGTCTGGCCATCTTTAAATAGCATCGTCACCTGTTGCTTCCCCCCATCCAACCGCTGTCACCATCATAAACTGCATAGAGAAAGGTTCAGATTTAGAGAACCTGGGAGAGAAGAGTTAATACATTTTGAAGCACAGGCATAACACAATGTCTTTTTTGTTTGATCTAAAGAGCAATGCATTCTGTGTCATGTAATACACAGGTTACTAGGTCATGTGCAAATTTTGGGCAATTACTAATATTTAAACTCACATTTCTATGTTAATTTAAAATCACAGCACCTTCATTTTTCATCGGAATGAGTCACTTTAGAATTCTAATAGTATTAAGTCAAAGTGCTGCACTGTTATAACAGAGGGAAAGGCCTTTCTAGTAAGAAAGCCTTTTCTTTAAACCAATTGTACATAAAAGAACAATGTAGGAAGCTTTTAGTTTTCTTAAAGCAGTCAGGCATCATAAATTATGCTTCATGTCTGACCTCAAATAGAGCAGGATTATCTCTGAGGAGAAGCAAAGTAAACATTAAAAAGCTCAGGTTACACAGAATCCTGCAGAAAGTCCCAAGGTGGGAAATAATCACTGACAGCACTCCTAAATTCTTCTCTTTTCCTCTCAGGATTCATACTGTCTTTAGGGACAGTACTAATTTGTTTAAAAAACTCAGTATAGTAGTTTGGGGGCTTTTGTTTTGTTCTGTCTCGTTTTCCTTAATCAGCACAGTTACGCAGTTACTTGAATCAAAAGGAAGCCTCTGTCCACAAACACAATCGGAAAAGTAGGATTACCTTGAAAAAGGAAAATTGTGCCTTTTTAGTGTGGAATTCTAAAGCAAAATGTAACCCAAAGAGATTTTTCCAGGGAAAGGCAAGCCATCTTTAGAAAAATTTCTACTCCTTTGTATCCTGGATATTAAATTCTTAGATGTTAAGTCCACATTTTCACTATGTACTGTTTGATGAATGAAGGAATAGAGACATTTCTCCGTAATGGGACTGTTCTCACCATGATTTATTGCAGCCAATCTATAACAGCACAAGAAAAGTCATCAATATTTGCTTATGTTCATTGTATGTAAGAAACTTATGCATCTTATTGTGTAATAATACGTGTGTGGTATCGGTGTCTGAAACAATAGTAGCCAGATCTTTGTTCTGGTGTTTATAAAAGCTAATTATTAATTCATTAAGACAGTTTTGGGCTTCTCTGGTGGCCCAGTGGTTAAGAATCTGCCTGCCAGTGCAGGGGACACGGGTTCAAACCCTGGTCCGGGAAGTTCCCACATGCCGGGGAGCAACAAAGCCCATGCGCGACAACTACTAAGCCTGCGCTCTAGGGCCCGCGAGCCACAACTACCGAAGCCCACGTGCCTAGAGCCATGCTCTGCAACGAGAGAAGCCACCGCAATGAGAAGCCTGTGCACCGCAATGAAGAGCTGCAACTAGAGAAAGCCCACATGCAGCAACGAAGACCCAGCGTGGCCAAAAATAAATAAATAAAATAAATAAATTTTTAAAAAGACAGTTTTATATCATGCAAGATACTCTGAAATAAGGGTAAAGAAAAAAGAATAAGATTTTTCAAACATATATAAACATATTTTCAAAATCATTTCTTGATCATATACTTCTTTAAATTACAAATTGAACAGCCAAGATTTGGTTGATTAAATGGGGATGTTTCTTTGTTTCAAAATGGAAACATTCTTGGTGGAGTGGAAAGAACACTTGATTTAGAACCTGAAAGCTGGATTCATAACCCCAGCCTTACCAATTACCAGGGACAAGACCTTAACACACTATGAAACTTTATAAATTAAAGTTTCTTCCTCTGTAAAACGTATAACCTCTAACTCATGGAGTTTTGTATAGGTTAATTTTACATTAACTGTACCCTGTCTATACCTCGAGAGTTTGCAGTGGCTAAGAAGGACATACATGGAATGTATTAATATGCCTTCCTAAGAAAAAATATGGAAATGATTAAGCATCACATTGGTCTCTGAATTTCCTGCAAGTCAGGATAAAAGTAGAGATGGGAAGAAATACACAGACTAATTAATAGAAAGAGGAGGAAGTAGGGTAAAAGTTGGCTAATTTCAGATACAGATGTTTTCCTATCATTAGATTCTACATTTTCACATACCAAACTCAGTAATATAATGGACAAAATAAGTGAAGCAAAATTGGGAGAAATTTTTATATGATTTTGCTATTGATAAAAGCCAAGGGGTCCATTCAAACAACTCACCAAAGGTCAAACTAAATGTGATTCAACCAGTTGGTGATTTAACTTAACACATAGATAAAAGACTAGAGGTATGGTGACACAACCTTCACCTAACTTTGATAAAGAGTTCCTTTCTTGGTCTGGTTTTGACAGGAGCTAAATAGAAGATAATTCTTGTTCTTTTGTTCCTTTCCTTCCTTTAGTGAGAACAGATTGGGTCATACAGATTTATAATTTGGAAAGCAGGTTAGACAGGGTTGTGTGAATTATCAAGTGTAATATTAATTTTTCGAACACCTTAATATATTTTTTATCTTTTAACTTATTTGCCTCGTATTCAACCAGGATCATTCATTTGCCTTTGGGAAAATTAGGATAAGTGAAACAGAAACGCAAAAGGAAACAGAGTCAGAAGTAAGAGTTTGATATACAAAAGATATAAAAAAGAGAATTCTTGAGTCACAGTCATCCATAGTTTTGAATCCATGATTTAGGGAAAGAGAAATATGATTTTCTATTTTTGTTTGCATAACCTATTAGAATTTTACAAGGCAAAGGCAGAGTGTATATCATAGAATTTTACTGCCTGTCAACGGTAGAGAGAACTTTGGTAAGTCCTTGTCACATAGTATAGAAGGATAAGGCCCACTTATTCAGCTCTGGGGGTTGTAAGACATAGGACAGACAGGCTATTGGTAGTGTCCAAAGTTCCAGAGGCAATAAGTGTTTAACAAGCTTAATGGAAAGCTAAAAGCAGGGGGGACTCTTGGCATGTTCTCTTTGGCATCCAAGGACCAACTACCATTACACCTGAGGTACCTAACCCTGCACCAACAGCTTGTGCACAGTGCAGAAGTGATCTAGAGGTTCCTCTGTGATGCCCAAACCCTAGAAAGAAGCTGGGATTCCAGGCGGGGAAATGCTAGGGGCTTCACAAGAGAAGTCATCCTGGGTACGAAGGTTTTACTGCCAGATGTCCAAGGAGCCTAATAAGAATCAGACCCAAGGGGTGCAGGTAACAAGAGGTGATGGCCAAAGTCCCTGAAGGCAGAGGCTAAGCTGAGTTACATCAGCTTGAGGGTTTCAACAGTAGAGGCCGGCAGGATGCACAGAAAGACCACACTTTGGCCTCACAGATGAGACCAGCACATGGACCAGCACAAAACTAGAGACGCCCCTCTTCCCAGCCTGTATACCTGAGAACTTTCCACTGTTTCTCACTAAAGTGCAGAAATCATCTTGGAAAGAGGGAAAAAGAAAAGGGAAACAGTGCTGGTTCTGAGTTGAACCTTGAATTGACCAAAATTTTACCAAATTTAAGCTATTTTTAACGCAAAAGAGATACCATTAACTGGCAAGTTTAAATTAAGTGTCTTTGCTTTCCACTGTGGTGAGAGGCTCATGAGGAAAAATTAGTATCAGCTACGGAAAATAATAAGCGTACATTTTCTTACAACATCTGTGTTGGCTGGATAACTCCGAGAACTCAATGTGATCTCAATTCTGGTGCTCCTTTGTGCACAAACACACAGCCAGGCTACTTGGAGGCAGCCTTGGGTCCTTCTCCAGGAGAAAGTTTACATTGATTTGGGCTCTTAGATAAGCATTTGACTGAAAATGCCATGCTCACACTAGAGAGCGCAGCAGAAATGCTTGTGGCTTAAAGCACCTTCACGCTGGGACAACGATCCCCACACTGGTAGCTGAAAAGCTTCAGCAGGGCGTCTATGAAATGTCTGGCCCAGAGCAGCACTGACTCTCAGTGTGCCTGCCAGGAGAAGTTAGCCATGAAATGTATGCCCCGGAAAGAGAATGAGTTCACTTGCTTGATAGAGGGATTTGGAACTGACCAACTGAATTTCGCAGCAAGTTTAGCACAGACGATAATTTTAGTTTTTGACACAATTAAAGTTGAGCTATTCTTTCTGTCTGTAGCTATATATCAAGATGAACTGCCTCTGGGGTATCCTCCCGGGTTCATGATAGTAAAATTTTGTCATTGGCCTAAAGGAGAACACTCATCTTTCCATTTTCCTGCTGTAAAAGGGCATACTCCAGTCTCATAAAAAATACCAGTTTATTTATTAAGTATGTGATAAAGAGAAGATGGGCTTCTGATCATTTACTGGAATAGTGTTTTAAGAAGTACCTGTCAAGTTATGGGCCCCTCCCCAGCCTCCTGCAGAAAAATAATGCTTGCTGAATCTAAATACTTTCTACTAGGTAAAACCTTTGGAGTTGGACAGACTAGTGATAAAATTCATCCTGCTGTATGACATTGGTCAAGCTACCTCTCTGATGCAACTGCAGCCGAAAAAAGGGGGCTAAGGTTCCCAAATATGTACTTCACTGGATTTCTGTGAAGATCAAGTGAGATAAGTATATAAAACCCCTGAGTGTTTGGCACATAGTAGAAATTCAATCAATGTTAGTCCTGTCCCTCTCATTATAATTTAGGGATCATAACATAATCCTGGCCAAAATTCTGACAACAAATCTGAAATCATTTGAGGTTCTGCCCAATAACGACTCATTGCTGAACTTCAAAGTATTTTGCCAAAGGAATTCTGATTTTAAAATTTCCCCTCCACTTGTTATTAAACATTTTTGAGCACAAAGAAAGGACCAGGAACTATATAGACATTCCTGTTTCCTTAAAATACTCCAGAAGAAAGCTTTTGTTTTTGTCTTTCAATCAAGGAGAGGAAAGGAACTGGATTTTTTTTATCATCCTGTTTGCCTTCTAAAGTACAGTCTTTAATTGAGAAGTTTGAAGTAAATGACGATGAAATATAAACTTATTCAAATAATGGCACCAAAGCAGCATTTCTTTTAAATTGTTATGAATTCCTGGTTGCATAAATACATGTCGGGACCAAGTGTTATGCCGAAATTTAAACCACTGAGATGTATAGGCTCTGATCTGTAGCTTGGGAAATAAGTAATCTTTTTTTTTCAAAATCTGCTTCTGAGAACCTCTCTCCTTTTGTTGGCCAAGTGAGCATCAGTAGTTTTTCCCCCTGAATATTCAACTCAGTGGCTTCACTGGCTTGGCCACACTAGCTGTGTGATATTGGGAAACACGTTTAACCCTTTGGGGTGATTTTTATTCCTTTATATAAAGGAATATGCCAGATTAGATGGGCTTCCATGTTTCTCCCACATCTAAAATACTGTAAATCTATGTAGACCTCTCTATGTGTAAAAAGAAGTGGTCTGAGTTGGCAACTGACTTAGATTAAAAAGGACATGAGTTAAAGATTGCCCCAACTTCTCTAACTTTGGATATCAGAGAAGTGCTTGCCTGACTCATTCTGATTTAAGGGCTTGCTAGGTGGCCAGCGTTGGCCAGACTCTAGGAATCCAAGGCAAACAGTTTCCACCCTCATGGCTTTGAAGTTTAGTTGAGAGAGGCAGATATAAAACTAGTGTAACCTACAGTACATATAGGATTCAGTTAGAGTAGGGGAGAGAGAGAGAGAGAGAGAGAGAGAGAGAGAATAATGCCAGTAGTATCACTAGCAAATAACTGAAATTGGAGTTTCTGCGGGTCAGGATGTGTTTCTTTGAGCAAATTCCCTCCTTCCAGAGCTATTAATATTGTTTTCAGGTCAGAACCGAGTTCAGTAAGCAGAGGGTAGGTATATCTGAGACTTCTGCTCAGTATGCTGTTACCATCATCAACTGGAAACCAACTTCATTAACCACTGAGTAATTACTAACACTCCCATGAATAATGGTCATGGTAATTTTAGAAACATCCATTTAGCTGACACATCAAAGGTGACCCAACATGTCTCACAAAGTAATGACTCTGACCAGTGAAAAATTAAACCACATCTTCTCATCAGTTTGTTTGCAGATCAGTTAATGGAGTCTCCTACAGAATAGGTTTTATTTTTACTTTTCTGGCTTCATTTATATGACCTTGACTGGGATAGAGGAGAGGTTTTCAGATAGAATATTGGCAATGACGCTGTCAGTGATTTCCAAACTTGTTATTCTGGTGACTTTGTGGAAGCTCACCATGACTCCCCAAGCTAAATATCACATTCACCTGACAAAAACTTGGGTGTAATGTCTGTGACTTTGAAAATACTTTTTTTTTTTTTTTTTTTTTTTGCTTGCTTCGACCGTTTAGAAAGTAATTGTGTTCTCACCTGAGAAATGGTCTTGAAATACTGAAATTTGGTAGAAAAGGATGACGAGGAAAAAAAGATAGAGTGTCAGAGACTAAGACAA
This sequence comes from Phocoena sinus, assembly GCF_008692025.1. Taxonomy (NCBI): domain Eukaryota; kingdom Metazoa; phylum Chordata; class Mammalia; order Artiodactyla; family Phocoenidae; genus Phocoena; species Phocoena sinus. The sequence goes on from NC_045774.1 coordinate 37,372,431, forward strand.
TAGAGGGTCAACAGACAAGGGCAAGGGATAAAAGCTTAGAGAAGGTGGTAGCACTGCCGATGTGGACTCTAAAAAGAAAGGAAAGATCCTGATACAAACTTCAGTTACACAGTCCTCAAGTAAATTATGTAAATGCAGTTCATAGCCATAAACAAAACCAATTTTTTCCCCTATGACAATGGGCTGATAAGACTAACACCATCTTATCCTTTTATTCCCTTATCTAGTTTAATTCCAAGGCTCACCATTACAACCCTGAAACACTGACTTACAAGTACCTTCACCTCCTTGCCCACTTCCTTCTCAATTATAGTCACCTGGAAAAACCTCAGTTCTAGGTTAAGCAAACTTATCTGCCTACTCCATGCCTGCATCAGACAACCATGCTGTGACATTTTATATCGATGACCACAAATCCCAAAATGGCAATCCATGATACTCTGAGATTCTACCTTAATTCTTTAATGTATCAGGCTTCATGCTCTCTCCTCAATCCTCCCTCATTTTCCTCTGTCACTTTTAGCTAATGATCTTGCCTAATATGTCATTAACACCACCAAGAAACAGGAACGTTCTTACTTTCTACCAAAATCAAAATCTGTTTGAATCTGAACCGATGTTTTCTCTTTCATTCTTTTATAATGAATAGTGGCCCAGTTTCTATCAAAGGCCAAACCGTCCACCTGTGCTTAGAAGCTCATCACCATTTCCTTCTCAAGGACTTTATTCCTAAGTTTTATCACTCCTGCATAGTCAATTTCTTGCTTGCTTTTGGATCAAAAAGATACATATAAAAACTTTTTTATCTTTCATCTTACAAGTCATCCTTTTAAGAGGCTAGAAGCAATGAAACTCTGGTAACAATGAGCACACCTAGGGCAAGATGGGAGTTTCTAAATACCGTTCTTCAATAAAAAGAACCAGGACTCCTTGGAAAGCTGGTTAATTTCAAGGCTGAATTAGCAAAAATACATGATGAACATCTTGTGGTGCCAGAAAATAAGGAAATGTACACACATACAAGTACACACACATACACACGCAGAAAAGAAATGTTAAGTGAAAGAAAAATGAGAAGAATTGGGACAAATATTAAGGTCATAGGAGGCAACCTGAAAAAGCCTTCAATGGCTAAAGTTAAAACAACCCGGGCAACAGAATAAATGATAGCATTGGATTAAAAAATACAATAAACATCCAAAAGTTCATACTGACATAAATAAATAACAGAATAACTAATGAGCTACCTAAATAAAGGGGAAGAAGTGACATCGCTTTCCTACAGAATTCCAAGTAATAAATATAGGATGAATGAGGAAAATAAAAAGTACCATTAGAATGCCTCAGTAATACCTGCCACAGGCAAGATCCACCAATGGAGCTAAAATTTATAAGCAAGAGTTTAAGGAGAAACAGGACCCTTGCACGGGCTCAAAGTATCTCCCCCCAAACATTTAGTAATTACAAAGGGAAAAATAGTAACTTTACAGAGGTAAACCATGGAAGACACCACCTTACCCAAGTAATCATGCTCAAAATAACCAGAGATACAGTTTGACATAATGTATACCCTGGTTTGAAGCACTGAGAAGGGCGTACTGCTTCTGTGGTATCCTTTTCAATAATACATACCCTCAATCTAATCATGAGAAAACATCAGACAAACCCAAAGTGAGGGACGTTCCACAAAATACAACTTGTACTCTTGAAACACGTCAAGGTCATGAAAGGCAAGGGAAGACTGAAGGCCTGTCACAGATTGGAGGAGACTAAGGAGGCATGACAACTAAATGCAAAGTGGGATCTTGGACTTGATCCTGGAAAAGAAAGACATTCATCAAAACACTCAATATATTCTGTACTTTAGTTAATAGTATTGCACCAAGGGTAATTTTTTTGGTTTTGATAAATGCTCTCTCGTTATATCAGATATTAACGTAAGAGGAAGATGGGCGAAGGGCATATTGGAACTCTGTACTACTTTTGTAATTCTTCTGTAAGTCTAAAATTATCTCAACACCCTTGACCTAATATCTCCTTCCAGTTACCACACAGCAAAGCTTCTTGAAAGAGTGGCCTGTGGCTCCTGACTCTATCTTCTCACCTTCAGCCAGACTTTGGATGGACCCATTGCCAAAAACTGTCATCATTCAGTTCCATGTGGGCAAAACTGATGGGGCCTTCTTTACCCTAATCTACTTCCATCTCTCAGCTGCAGTAGTTTACAAAGTCGATAGCGTGCTCTTCCTTGAAGCATTACCATCTCTTGGCTTCTATGTCATCACACACCCCTGGTTTCCTATGTCATTTACTCTGTTCTCCTCCATCTCCTCTGATTCATTCTCTTGCTCAAACGCCAAAATTTAGTCCTTGGCTGTCATCTTTTCTCTGTACTCCCTCCCTCATGATTTATCCACTTTCATGGTTAGAAGAGCTATAAACATGGTTACAACGCTGATCTTTCCTCTCCCTATCTGAAGGCGACAATCTTTGACTGCCTGAAGGATCCTGGTTTTCTTTTTCAGCAGTGAGGGCTGGATGAGGACAGAGTGGGCACCTGAGTTTTGTGGCTGTATCTCTGGAATATTCAACAAGTTCCGTTTTCAGTAAAAGGGAAGGCAAGATCTGATCCATTCAGTGTTTTCTAGGGTGAATCTCATACGCTATTGGAAGAACTTAATTACATTCTCTGCCCAGTCCAATCCCATTATTGCTTCCTGTCACTGTATTTGTAATTCAAAGAAAATTTTCCTTCCTAATATATTATACCTAGGAGGCCACACATAATACAAGGACAACTTAGTATGATTCATATACAAATGAATTTCTGTTTCAGGGATGAGATTATTTCTATTTTATTCCCCAAATGAGGATTCACAGGTATAATATAGACTGGACTGGATCAATTCCTTGGCATATTTTGCTTAGGAAACATGGCAATATGTTAATATCCTCTGCTTCCATAAGAAAGAGGAAATATCACATGGTTAGCATCCTGGGCCTTTAAGGGTTCATGTAATGCTGAATCCAAGAAATAGTAGGAGACTTGTAACATTATCAAAAAGAAATCTGTGGTTTTTCACTGACCTAAATGGCTATCAGTTTGCTTGTACTGATATGTGTTGAGAAAGCGTGGGGAGAGGGGGTGTGGAAAGAGAATGGGAAGCAATTAACTAAGCCCCTATGCTTTAGCTCAGGCAACAGTGCTAGGCTGGTAGCACGATGAAGGAAAAGAGAGGGACAGGGCCTATAGATATCCTGGAATTTACTCTTACCATCTGAGATCAAGTACCCAAACTGATTTCTGCCCCTCACTTGATTCTTAAAGAAAATTTTTGAAATACATTTTCAGGAGACAAAAACATATAACAGGACAGTTGGTAAACAAATAGTATACTACTGGGGTTTAAGTACAATTTTTAAACAGCTGCCTCTGTGTATTACAAATGTCAGTTTTAGGCTCCAGCTGTTCCAAATAGGTTTGTTCCTAAGCTACTGGCTGAACAAATGCAAAGGATAATTGTTCTGATAATAACAATGATAATTGTTCTGATGTTAAGATAATTTCTGTATGTATTTATAGTTGAATGGTCTTGTAAATATTATTACATATCTAAAATGTTACGGTAAAGTATAACTTAGAATACTTCATAATATTAAATTAGCTTGTGTATATTAGACATTTCCATCAAAAAGCAATAGAATGCCCTCTTCCCACTTTACTTGAACTACTAGTAAATCAAGGATTTTAGCAAAGACAAAAAACACAAACAAAAACAAAAAATCTGGTCATACTCTAACAACTTATGGTACCTTGTCCAAATGCATTTTAGGCATTTCTCTTAACACCATTTGCAGTGAATAACCATTTCTTACTTTGTTTCTCTTTAAAATGAAAAAAACCCTTTTCTTCAAATAATTCTAGAAAGAACCATATTATCTGTGTCCAAAGGAAAATGTGAAACAAAATCTTGTTGTTCATATACAACAGTTTTATGACTTGCCAGTGATTCATTTATATTCAGATATTCTGTGTGCTGAGTTCATCTGACTTGTCCAGCAGAAAAGGAAAGGCTTTTGTGCACTTCACGATCAAAAACTTCAGTGCTCCACATGCCCGCTCTGTGATGCTGAGAATGTGCCTTTGGGTGCTTTTGAAATGAGTTATCCACTTTCTCTTTGCTCACTTCTCCATCTGGAATGTTCTCCTACTCACTATTGCCTCCCCTGTCTCCATGTCTACTTTCTCAACCCAAAGCACTTCTTTAAAGCCCAGTTTAAATACTTCCTGCTCATTGATGACTTACTTGAATTCTCAAGCCACATTGAGTTCCTCTATTCTACTCGTAATCAGGATTAGGCTGCAAATGTCTTGAGGATGTGCTATGGTCTGAATGTTTGTGCCCCTATCAAACTCAAGCCTAATCCCGAAATGTGATGGTTTTTGGAGGTGGGGCTTTTGGGAGGTGAGTGGGTCATGAGGGTGGAGCCCTCCTAAATGAGTGCCTTTGATAAGAAGAAACACCAGAGACCTTCCACTCTCTGCTGTCTGCCATGTGAGAACACAAGGAGAAGACTAACACTGCACACCAGGAACCAGGTTCTCAGCAGACACCACATCTGCCAGCACTTTGATCTTTGGACTTCCAAGCTTCCATAACTATGAAATATAAATGTATGTTGTTTAAACCACCCAACTAGGCTCTATTGGTTATAGCAGCCTGAACTGCCTAACACAGGATAGAATCATATTTACTTCTGTTGCACCTCCCAACAGGTTCAATAAAAAAAAGACACACTTAAATTACATTAGGTGACATAGGATGGATACACACACACACACACACACACACACACACACACACACACACACACCCCCTAGACAATTCAAGATCTTGCTCAGGGACACCTGAGGACTGACTTTGTTTGAGGACGTGGCCTTGCTGGTGATAAATAAAAAGCAGTTTCTCAACAAGTGCTCAGCAGTCTTCGTAACTCTAGGTGGACACTATATAATATACAGTATTTACACTGCATGGAGAGTATTACCAGTAACTGCTTGCCATGTTTGGGAACTGAAGAACCGTGGTGGGACACTAAGGGACCAAACTAAGGGGGCAAAAACCACACCAGTATTCTCTTCTATTCCTGTTCTATTAACTTTGCTTCTACTAAGTTCGGTATTCTTGGCTCAATAAATCTGAAATTGGATGTGTGCAAGATTAACAGTATGACTTGCACCTTGATCCACATACTATTCTTTATCCATATTATTCTTTCATTTTATGTATAACACCAGATCTTTGAGCAGAAATAAAGATTAACAAGAAATCAAACAGCAAAAAACTGGTGTTTCTCTGCACTGTTATTTTTTTTCTGAGAAACCTTGTTCAAAATAGAACATTAAAAACAATTGAAGAAGAGGGCAGTATTTAAATGTTGCTATTTACTTCTAATGTGTCAGAATATACAGTATCTGTCACTAACACAGAATCAAATAATCAAATTTCATGGCAGAATTCCTGAGACTAATGTTTGTGTCATTTCATTTCGTAGTTGTTCTGTGGGTAAGTGAAAGCCAATTTTACCAATTATATTACCATCATTTAGCACACTGCACATAAACAACTATATCAGTGTCATCAAGTAAAGTAGTTAGCACTGATGGGTGCACACAAAGGTAGGGAATCAGCTATAATAATAAATTATATACATATAATAGTATATAGTATTTACACATATATCCTCCAGCAGGTTATTTATTGTAAACTTGGAGAAAATGATAGTTAAATAAGTTTATGTTTGTCAAATAATAAACACTTAGAAAAATAACCTGTGTTGGAAATTGTCTCAGTCATCTAAAGAATCTCACTATAAGATCTGGCTGACAGAAACTAGCTGTGTTGCCGAAATGTATCTGATGCTATCCCACCAATGATCTTATCTCTTGCATAGATTTGCTCTCCTTTCTAAGTGTTTGAGATTATTTTCAAGTCAAACAGCTTCCAGCTTCCATTTAAAGAGCAAGTGAATCAAAGTTAAGCTATTTTCAGGGCAGGCATTGGAGCAATTCTGCATACACAGTATGTGCCATAGTGAGTCGAATTCAGCCCCAAACCTCTGGAGGAAGTTCAATTGATGTAAAATTTCAGTATTTCCACTATGCTTTTTTTTTTTTTTTTTTTTTTTTTTGCCATACGCAGGCCTCTCACTGTTGTGGCCTCTCCCATTGCGGAGCACAGGCTCCGGACGCGCAGGCTCAGCGGCCATGGCTCACAGCCCCAGCCGCTCCTCGGCCTGTGGGATCTTCCTGGACCGAGGGGCAAACCCGTGTCCCCTGCATTGGCAGGCGGACTCTCAACCACTGTGCCACCAGGGAAGCCCTCTCCTTTTTAAACAGGAAGTGAGAAGGCCTTGCCGTATCCTAATAGAAGAGTTAAGTCACTGCCCAGAGAAGGAAAAAAACTGATTCCTCCATGATTTGCTTGATGTGTTGTTTACAACTTTAAAGGAATCTACCTATGAAACTCTTTATCATCAAATTATATTCATCTTTACCTAGAGACACACAAAAGGACTTCTGGAGAGTACTAGGATTTAAAATGCACTTAAAAATGTTGATTCTATCACCTCATAGTCCTTAATTTAAAAGCTAGGAAAGATAAGTTTCAGGAAGTTTTGAAATTTTCAGTAAATTATTTTTACTTAAATATAACAATTGTGACTGGTATGTTGAACAGGCAGGTCTCATTGAATTTAAACAGATACCATTTAATTTAAATACCATTTAATCAAATACCATTAAATGGTATTTCTTCCTATTGTCACTTCAAATTTATTGAGGTGAGGAAAACATTCCCTCCCCCTAGATTAAAACACAGGCAGTTCTGAGACATTTCTGTTCTCCATTAGTTACTAAAAAGCGCACTCTGGGTGGTAAAACACAAATTAAATTCCATAATTGAATGCCTAGTTCCATGTAATTTTCAAAAGCTTCATATTTATCCAAAATTGCTGTTGCTTACATGTTCCACAGCTGTACCTGGCTAAAGGAGAGACCCTGGACTGGTAAGGTGGAGGGTGGTGGCTGGTCATTATTTCACAGCTCCTTACCCTCCATCAAACAAGAGATTTCTAACCCTTCTGAGGTTAGAGATTTAGTTGGGGGATGGGAAGAAAAGTAGTGAGGCTGAAAAGTTCTTACTTGGCTGTAGTGTCACTGGCTGGCTTCCCGCTCTCTGCGTCTGGCAGCTCTCTGTGTCTGGCAGCTCTCTGTGTCTGGCAGCTCTCTGGAGCTGAGTCTCTGACGGTTCTTCAAGGACCCTAATCCATGGTGGGTCTCTCAAAATGCAGTTTACTTGACCAGTGCAAATATATTCTAATTCCACCCCAGGATTCTAAGCGCCTACCTGCAGTACTTCTCCACCAAGAACTGATGACCTCTACGAGACCTCCTGTGGTAGAATCTAACATGACTTTCAGCTGGCTCTCCCTCTGAGGAAAATGCCTGCATCTGCTTCTTGGAAAACAAGGTTGTATTTTACCTCAACAAACATTGGGAACAGGCTGAAACAAATGCAGTAGCAACTCTTCTCACTCTTTGGTCGGGGCTAGCTGGCTTATCGTTACCTTAGAGATTTCTAGGCAGGGGTTGGATACTAGTCCAATGTGCCCACTAATAGAGCTCATAGCTCAAGTTCTCCCGCCAGCCGAAGGCCAGCTGAAGGCCCTTCCTGTCTTCAGGAGTACCACACCCTTTTCAGTGGGGGAGTGGGGCTTTCCTCCTACTTGCAGCTCTCCACTAACATCTCCTGCATTGCCTCCTCTCAAATCCCATAATCTCATCTCCCTATCCATGTAATGTGGACTCAGTGGTTTGTACTACTTTTATAAATTCTACATATAGATTTGTACCATTTTAGAATTCAACATCTTTTGTGTTTTGGCTCAGCAGTCAAAACTTCTAATTTAATGTTCTATTACACAATATTTATTTAAGTCATCTAACACTAGTCAATGGCAAGATTTTCACCTGGAGAATTTTTATTAAACATCAAATTGGGTCATAGATTGGTAAAGTGTGTTTTGTTCTGAAGTTATATCTAATAAAAATAACCATCAGTTTTCTTATCACAATGAAGAGCTCTTTAAGCCTGTAGGCAATTAGTATTGAAATTAAGTGCATAATGAGTTATTACTATATATTTTATGATGTGCTTGTAAAGGTATTAATTACTTGGTTAAGTAGTGAAAGGATTAGTTGTATAACTGCATGTAGAGTTTCCCAAGGAAAATGAAATACAAAATTTGATTAAGATGACAAAACATCTACCACATTTCTTAAGTTTTAGAACGATTGGTATGCATAGTGTATACCATTTAGATTCTATTAAAGTTGTAAACATGGAGCAACATATCTAGTAAAAAGAAATATTCCTTTGGCTTCACAGTGGTATTTTGATTATTTTTATTATTATTTAATATTCACCAAGCCGCCATGCTGAGCAAAGTTCTAATTTAATGTTTATCAAGTGCTGTTAAGTACTTAGATAAAGGGGACCAATCTGGGATTATTGTATTTTGAAATTCAAGCTATCTGTTCATCAAAATGTTTGTTGAACACATTATTTCTCTTTTTTTATTACTTCTTATTTTATTCTTCTTTTAAAAGTTTGATTATTACGGGTATTATGTTTTTACAGCCAGCTTTTTCTTTAGTTTATTGATTAGTCAAATAAAAATTTGAGTAACTATTGCATTATATTGATGACCATGAACTTAAAATAGAACTAGGAATCAGAAGATCTGAGTTTGTGTGTCTGCTCTACCTGTTACCAGTTGGTCAAAACACCTATCCAAGCCTCTGTTTCTTTGTTTAAGTGAGGTTAAAAATGCCAAACTTGCAGAAACCTGAAATAATTTACATGAAAGCTACAAAATTGTATACTACAGTGCTAAGTATTTTAATTTTTCCCCACTCGCCTACTACCACTGTCTTCCTTAAACCTACCTACTATCTTCCTTAAACCTAAAAGATAACAGGAGATTCCAGAGTATTTTGACTGTTAAATCCCAGTTTTCTTTACCTGAAGATAACTGGTGTTGCTATAACATGCCATATATTTAAATTATGAAAATAAGGCTGTCCCTTAAAGATAAATACATTTTTTGAAAGCATCCCATTTTCCTTTTACCTTAAATTTACATATGGTGTTTATCTGTTTTTCTTATTTTTTGAAATTCACGGTCACTTTTATTTATCTGAAATTTAATTTTTAAATAAATTTCTTATTCCCAGATGATAAATTGGTAAGTGTGTAATTGTCTCCTTTCTAGATAATCAACATGCTCAGTCATTATGGTTACATCATTTAAAAAATAAATCATATATCTCATGAAACAGTATTTACTACAAACAAGTTTAAAGACAGAATGAAAAGCAAATCTTATACTGTCGGTCAACGAAATGTAGCAATAGGCTGATCACATAATGGTCCTATCCAGATGCAGCCTGAAAGATGTTAACACAAGTCTCTGATAGATGTCTCCAAGGAGACGGATGCCAGTGTTAGGAAAATGACTTAAACAACTGCTAACTGGGGTCTCCCTAATGTGTGTCACAGATGGGATTGGCAGAAAATACTGGTGGGTGTTTAAAAAACATGACCTAATCTTTCCCTAATTAAGGAGGCTTCTAATTGTGTAATAATTGGTTTTCACAGTTGAATGTCACAGTAGTATTCAAGACATTTGCCAATGTATTAGCTCTAACACCAAGCAAAGCACATACTTTCTCTCAAATGCATCTTTCTATATACATTTTCCAAAGTATATTTTATAGTATTGGTCATAGTTACAGAAGCTTATGTTAACTGAATACTTACTATGTTCCATACTGGGCTAGCCTTTTATATTAATTCATCCACTCAGCAACTTACATATAGTTCCATTATCTTTTTCATTGTAAAAATGAGTAAAGTGGGGCTTCAGGAAGTTAAGTTAGTTGTTCATGCTGCCCTCTATCTCACCTCTATGTGTCTGACTGAAATACTCAGTATGTTAACCTCTAAAATACACTGCCTGGAAGACCTAAATAGACATTTCTCCAAAGAAGATATACAGACTGCCAACAAACACATGAAAGAATGCTCAACATCACTAATCATTAGAGAAATGCAAATCAAAACTACAATGAGATATCATCTCACACCAGTCAGAATGGCCATCATCAAAAAATCTAGAAACAATAAATGCTGGAGAGGGTGTGGAGAAAAGGGAACCCTCTTACACTGTTGCTGGGAATGTAAATTGATACAGCCACCGTGGAGAACAGTATGGAGGTTCCTTAAAAAACTACAAATAGAATTACCATATGACCCAGCAATCCCACTACTGGGCATATACCCTGAGAAAACCATAACTCAAAAAGAATCATGTACCAAAATGTTCATTGCAGCTCTATTTACAATAGCCCGGAGATGGAAACAACCTACATGTCCATCATCGGATGAATGGATAAAGAAGATGTGGCACACATATACAATGGAATATTACTCAGCCATAAAAAGAAATGAAATTGAGCTATTTGTAATGAGGTGGATAGACCTAGAGTCTGTCATACAGAGTGAAGTAAGTCAGAAAGAGAGAGACAAATACCGTATGCTAACACATATATATGGAATTTAAGGGAAAAAAAATGTCATGAAGAACCTAGGGGTAAAACAGGAATAAAGACATAGATTTACTAGAGAATGGACTTGAGGATATGGGGAGGGGGAAGGGTAAACTGTGACAAAGCGAGAGAAAGGCATGGACATATATACACTACCAAACATAAGGTAGATAGCTAGTGGGAAGCAGCCGCATAGCACAGGGAGATCAGCTCAGTGGTTTGTGACCACTTGGAGGGGTGGGATAGGGAGGGTGGGAGGGAGGGAGACGCAAGAGGGAAGAGATATGGGAACATATGTATATATATAAGTGATTCATTTTGTTGTGAAGCAGAAACTAACACACCATTGTAAAGCAATTATACTCCAATAAAGATGTTAAAAAAAAAAAAAAAGAGTAGCCCCTGCTAACCGCAACTAGAGAAAGCCCACATGCAGCAACGAAGACCCAATGCAGCCAAAAATAAATAAATTAAATTTAAAAAAATAAAATAAAATACACTGCCTGCCATGCTAAAATGTTGCACAGTTCTCCTCAGAAGAGGATTTTTAAAAGTCAGTAAAACAATGTTTTTAAAATAATCTTTAGTTATAGTATACATGTTTTAGAAATACAGGTGAATACAAAGGTGTTTAGGGGTGTGTGTGTGTGTGTGTGTGTGTGTATGTGTGTGTGTAAAAGTGGAAATAACTCTAGGAAGAGTAAGGTAAGATTGAGTTCTAAATAGTTTATAACACATTATCTCGTTTTCCCTTCATAAAAACACTCTGGAGTATATATTCTTAACCCAATTTCACAGATGTGTAACTGAGGCTTAAAGAAGTAGTATAACTTACATGCTATTTCATAGCCAGTACATAGCTAAGCTAGGATGGAAACATAGGTCTCCTTGACTGCAATACTTTTGTTCTCAACCACTCTAGTGAACTATATTTCCTTAGAAGAAAAGAAATGTGGATTATTACAGATGTGCAAAAATTATCAGTGATAACAGGAGACAAAAGACCTGTATGCAGAAAATTATAAGACACTGATGAAAGAAATTAAAGATGATACAAATAGATGGAGAGATATACCATGTTCTTGGATGGGAAGAATCAACATTGTGAAAATGACTCTACTACCCAAAGCAATCTACAGATTCAATGCAATCCCTATCAAACTACCACTGGCATTTTTCACAGAACTAGAACAAAAAATTTCACAATTTGTATGGAAACACAAAAGACCCCGAATAGCCAAAGCAATCTTGAGAACGAAAAAGGAGCTGGAGGAATCAGGCTCCCTGACTTCAGACCATACTACAAAGCTACAGTAATCAAGACAGTATGGTACTGGCACAAAAACAGAAAGATAGATCAATGGAACAGGAGAGAAAGCCCAGAGATAAACCCACGCACATATGGTCACCTTATCTTTGATAAAGGTGGCAGGAATGTACAGTGGAGAAAGGACAGCCTCTTCAATAAATGGTGCTGAGAAAACTGGACAGGTACATGTAAAAGTATGGGATTAGATCACTCCCTAACACCATACACAAAAATAAGCTCAAAATGGATTAAAGACCTAAATGTAAGGCCAGAAACTATCAAACTCTTAGAGGAAAACATAGGCAGAACACTCTATGACATAAATCACAGCAAGATCCTTTCTGACCCACCTCCTAGAGTAATGGAAATAAAAACAAAAATAAACAAATGGGACCTAATGAAACTTCAAAGCTTTTGCACAGCAAAGGAAACCATAAACAAGACCAAAAGACAACCCTCAGAATGGGAGAAAATATTTGCAAATGAAGCAACTGACAAAGGATTAATCTCCAAAATTTACTAGCAGCTCATGCAGCTCAATAACAAAAAAACAAACAACCCAATCCAAAAATGGGCAGAAGACCTAAATAGACATTTCTCCAAAGAAGATATACAGAATGCCAACAAACACATGAAAGAATGCTCAACATCATTAATCATTAGAGAAATGCAAATCAAAACTACAATGAGATATCATCTCACAGCAGTCAGAATGGCCATCATCAAAAAATCTAGAAACAATAAATGCTGGAGAGGGTGTGGAGAAAAGGGAACACTCTTGCACTGCTGGTGGGAATGTGAATTGGTTCAGCCACTAAGGAGAACAGTAAGGAGGTTCCTTAAAAAACTACAAATAGAATTACCATATGACCCAGCAATCCCACTACTGGGCATATACCCTGAGAAAACCAAAATTCATAAAGAGTCATGTACCAAAATGTTCATTGCAGCTCTATTTACAATAACCCGGAGATGGAAACAACCTAAGTGCCCATCATCAGATGAATGGATAAAGAAGATGTGGCACATATATACAATGGAATATTACTCAGCCTTAAAAAGAAATGAAATTGAGTTATTTGTAATGAGATGGATAGACCTAGAGTCTGTCATACAGAGTGAAGTAAGTCAGAAAGAAAAAGACAAATACCGTATGCTAACACATATATATGGAATTTAAGGAAAAAAAGGATGTCATGAAGAACCTAGGGGTGGGACGGGAATAGAGACGCAGACCTACTGGAGAACGGACTTGAGGATATGGGGAGGGGGAAGGGTGAGCTTTGACAGGGCGAGAGAGAGTCATGGACATACACACACTAACAAACGTAGTAAGGTAGATAGCTAGTGGGAAGCAGCCGCATGGCACAGGGATATTAGCTCGGTGCTTTGCGACAGCCTGGAGGGGTGGGATAGGGCGAGTGGGAAGGAGGGAGACGCAAGAGGGCGGACATATGGGAACATATGTATATATATAACTGATTCACTTTGTTATAGAGCAGAAACTAACACACCATTGTAAAGCAATTGTACCCCAATAAAGATGTTAAAAAAAAAACAAAAACAGGGAAGAAAAGGACAGCTTTTTAAGTAAGGGCTGGCATATTTAATTGAAAGAAACTGTTTTCAAAGAGAAATGTAAATTACAAAATTAGCTGATTTAGACCTATGAGCATTAATTTCTTAATCTCAGTTTTTTAACTGCCTATCAGTACTTCAGAATGGCTGGAGCTGTGCTCTGTGAGGAAGTTGCCTTGTCATAGAATATATGTCTGAAGTTTAATTCATAAAACTTTTAAGTATTTGCACAAATTACTTAAATTGGTTTCTTTATATCCCACTATATCCTGATATGCTTTCTGGCTACATCATTAATTTGCTTAGAAATCAAATGTAAAGTCCACATCCTTACACTCAGAAGATACTGAGTGTATTTAATGCATAAATATGTTAACTTCGGTTTATAAATAACGAATTGAAGGTTGACTAGAATATGGCTTGAAAATCCATAATAAATTTTGCCACTTTCTTCCTTTAATCACTATTAAACATATTTATTAAAACAACTGAATTAATTAAAACATAATTAAAATCGTTCTTGCTGAAGTTTGACAAGATATATATTTATTTTAAAGTAACAAATACATTATCTAGATTTAATTCATGTTATAAAATATGATCCTATGTGGAGAATTTATTCCAGATAATTAACTCGATTAATTTGCATACATGCAAAAGGAAGGTCCTAAAAATGAATGAAAGCATATATGCATACATGAATAAATAAATGACTGAATGAAAAAAGAGTATTTTGAGGCTGAACAGAAGGCAGTGGGACAGACATTTGCTTCACTCATGGCTCTGACACAGAGTATTTGTTTAACTGAGAAAAGTGATAAAATTATCCTGAATCACAGTTCTCTCATCACTGAACAAGAGTAGTAGTAAACCATGTACACTCTAAACTTTAGATGAACATTATAAATATCTCTGATTATAGAAAAACAGAACATTGATAAATTTATTCATTGAATACCTTTCTGAATCACTACTAAGTATCTAACTTGTGCTATACATTTGGAATATAGAAATATATAGATATGACCCTTTCCTTACTATTCATTCCAACTGAAATTGATTTCATGAATAAGTCTGACAGAAATTAGGTAAAAGAATGTATGTATAAGAACCTCGATGTGACAAATGAAGAAGTAACTTCTGTTAAAAGAGAGCAATCTTATAAAACACAAGCAGAAGTAAAACAAGAACAACTGACTATAAAATATGCAATTAACTATTTTGAAAATAAAAATATACTCATTGAATAAATAGGAACTAAAATTGGATAAATCTAGTTTAACTGAGCTAATGAGAAGTTAAATGTATTAGAATATAGCACAGCAGAATTAATTCAGAATGCAGCACAAAACACACAATCATTAAAATTATACTAAAAAAGTGGTTAAGAGACACAATTAACAGTATGAGCATATTTTCAAAGGCAAAAATGGGTTTTCAATGGAGAGAATGGAGGCAATGGCAGAGAAACAATACTTGAAGAAAAAAATCTGAGAATTTTCCAAATGGATATGTTTTCAAATTGAAAAGTGTTTTTCACACATTATGTGGATGCTACATCTAAATATAACAAAACGACCTCCAGTAAAATAAAAAGAAAGTTTTAAGATGGAAAGATTATTTGCAAAGAGACAACAATCAGACCAAGAACAGATTTTTTTTTCATATGCTAGAAGAAAACAGAGTAATATCTTCATACTGCTAAGAAATCTTAGACATTTTTGCTCAGCTAAACAAACTATCATTGGAATGAGGGTAAAATAAAGACATCTCGGAAAAAAAAAAAAAGAAAAAAAGAAAGTTTTAAGATGGAAAGGTTATTTGCAAAGAGACAACAATCAGACCAAGAACAGATTTTTTTCATATGCTAGAAGAAAACAGAGTAATATCTTCATACTGCTAAGAAATCTTAGACATTTTTGCTCAGCTAAACTATCATTGGAATGAGGGTAAAATAAAGACATCTCAGAAAATAACTAAGGTAGTCATCCCTACAGACCATTCCTCTGTCAAAAAAATTATTGAAAGATGAACTTATCAAGAAGAAAAGGAGACACAGAAGAGAAGATGGTCTGTAAGAAAGTAGAGAGCACATACAAAATTAAACTTACATAACTTAGTTAAATTTAATCAACTATTAAAAGGGTGGGGAAAAGATAGCATTAAATACTTGAAATAAGTGAAATTACAACCATCATGACAGGAAGTATAAGTAGATTTGACTCATGTTTAAAAGCAGAGACTATAAAACTGAATAAATAAACAGGACATTGCTTATTATTCCACTCACTGCTTAGAAGATACATATCTAAAAAGACAAAATTACATAAAAATATTAAAAATAAGGTAATTAAAAAGATTGACCAGGTAATACTAGTAACAAGAACAGTTACCACCAAGATGCAGCCATATTATTCTCAGTCAATACAGAATTTAAACAAAAAGCATCAGCAGGGATAAAAAGACACACTACATGTGAATAAAAGGGAATATTTACAAGGCAGATACAATAATCATGAACTTGTGTCTAACACGTGGCTGAATACAGATAGATGAGGTGGGAGAGGGGGAGAGAGAGAGAGAGAATGTGCACGTGCGAGAGAGGGAGAGAAATAGGGAAAAGAATCCAGCAGAATTTGATAAAGCAATTGACAATTCCACAGTTACAGAGTCAGAATCTGAAAAATTAAGCACACGCGGATAGTAAAAGTATAGATTTGAAAAAAAACCTGTTTTGACACACTCATGTAGATATACATATATACACCTGTGTGTATGAAATTATTGTACCCAGCAAAGTGAAAATGCGTATTTTTAGAAGTAGAAATAAAACATATACTATAGCAGGCAACGGAGTTCATGGAAAAAAGAAAACCCATGGGGCTGTAACTGCGGGCACTACACCAGATTTGACCAAGGAGAGGGCAATAATGAGTTTGTGGATGTTTATTATTTAAATCAATTTTATCTCCTGTAGAACAAGCTAAATCAGGGTCAACAGATTAACACTCCAGATACTAGCTATGATTTGAGGAACTTTAATTTCCTCTTGTACCAGCTCTAAACCTCAATTGAAGACTTCTTTCCCACGTTCCTTCTGAAACACAGTTAGTTAACAGGGATGAGAAGGTAGTGAGCTTATGGAGTCCACACATGGGGACAGAAGAGCACAGTGGCTTTGTAGACAAAGGCATAAAAGTGGACACCTATCGCTTCTGCCCCCGCTTTATAGAAATTGCTTTTTCCCTTCCACGTGGTCACAGACGTGGCAGCCAAGTTTATGTAAGTTGGGGCAGGGGCAGCCATTATGATTACAGCTCATCCACCAGCGGCCTTTTCTCACAAAGCTGAAGTTTCAAATAAGTGAATCTTGCCCCTGGTTGCTAGCTATGTAATGTATGCTTTGCTGTGAGCCATGCTTATTTGCTTTTGTTTCACATTTGTTTTACCTATTTTGTTTATTTGTGTGTTTGCCACATGGATCCCATGTGGAAGATATTTCACGGAGACACAGAGAAAAATGAAGCCGAGGGCTTCCCTGGTGTCGCAGTGGTTGAGAGTCCGCCTGCCGATGCAGGGGACAGGGGTTCGTGCCCCGGTCCGGGAAGATCCCACATGCCGCGGAGCGGCTGGGCCCCTGAGCGATGGCCGCTGGGCCTGCGCGTCCGGAAACTGTGCTCCGCAATGGGAGGGGCCCGCGTACCGCAAAAAAAAAAAAAAAAAAAAAAAAAAAAAAAAAAAGAAGCCAAAATGCTATGAGATGAAGCAAAGGAGCCTGAGAGAGAGCCTGATAATCTACAATTCCAGCGTTTGAAGCCTGGCAGCCTCCCAGCTCTTGAAGTGCATGAAACACCCCTGCCTCCTTATGATAAATTCTCCTTTTGGGCTAGCAAGCTCATGCATTTTTCTGTTAGTAGCAATTGGGAGAGTCCTAACCGATTCAGGCAAGGCTAAAAAGGAATGAGGCCGACATTCATGGAAGGGGTCAGGAGGCAGGAAGGGTTCAGGACACGAATCACCTGGCACACCTCGGAAGCATCCCCACATACGACCTGAGCGTTCAGTGGGCAGCGTGAAGTCACTGAGGAGGCTTACAGTGACCCCAGTTAGAGGACCTGGGGAGGACACTGTGGTGATGATTTCTATTTCAGGAGCTTTGCCCAGGGCTGACCTGCTTAAGGTGTAAACAAATAAATAAATCATACACAATAAAGACTGAGCTGCAAAAAGCCCCAGGGCAGAAAATATTTAGGGAGCCTTGCTAAAGAGAAACCATTTCATGTCTACAGTTTTGCAATTCTTTCTCATTCCCCTTGTTTTCATATGTGTTTCTGGCGCTCGATAGTCATTACCTGGGAGTTCGAATTTTTTTATTGAGTGATTTCTAGTTCAATGGTTCTGCTCCACTTGCAGAGTCCCGCTTTGCCCTCTGCTGCGTCGCTGCGTGCCGTGGAAGGGCAGTCTCCCCAGGCCTGCCCTCTGACCTGCCCTGCCCAGCTGCCCAGCAGTAGGTTGTGCGTCAGCATCCTATGCCTTCTCACCAAGTAGAATAATGATTCATTTCTTCCTTCAGCCAGAACCGTTGCTTCACGCCGGAGGGAAGCGTGAGGACGAAGGGAGGGCGGGCATCCCCGGGCCTGTCTTCCTGAGCTGCACCCGCCACCCCGTTCCTCCCTCACTAGGCCGGAAAAAGAGAGATTTGCAGGCTGCTGTCAATGCAGCAGTTTGAGCTCCAGGCATCTTGCAGCAAAAACTGAACTTTCATCAGAGGCAAACTTACACAGCAATTATTTCAGGTCACTGGTGTTATCATTGTATCCTTCAGTGTAAGCAGACACATGGAAGTGACAGTAGGTCTAATGAATAATTTGTTTTAGAGCATTTAAACAGCAAAAATCCTGTATGTCTCAAGGGCAACCTGGAGATTCACGCACTGTAATTTCTAAGGCTTTCTCATTAGAGGAAGTCGTTGGCTTTGTTTACTTTTTCATTCCAATAAATGATTCAGAGATTCCACACCACAACTAACATTCTGTAACACAACTGTCATGCTTTAAAGGCCAGTGATATGGTATTGAGAAGAAATATAGCTACTGACTCGAGTACCGACTACGAATAAACTAGTCAGTTGAACTACAAATTTCGAAATTCAATGTGATTTAATTAGTAAACCAATCAACCAGCCTTTTTGCCGAGTCTCTTGTGACCTCTGCAGTGTGTAACTCCTGCCCTAGATAAAGAATGGGTTGGATGTGATCCTTGCCCTGAGGCAGCTTAAAATCTAGCTGGAAAAATACAATTAGTACAGGTAAAGCCTTAGAGAAAAAGATAAGAGATGAGTGTTATGGTAAGATTGTCAAATGCAATGAGTTGGGGGATGACAAAGTGAGTTGGGATAAAGAGAAAACTCCACGAAGGAGGTGGCCACTAAAGAATTGGTGAAATGGGACAAGTGAAGGAGAGAAGGTAGGGGGCGCTGGGCAGATGTAATCATGAGAATAAAGTCTAAGCATCTTTCTTACATATTGCAAAGTTTGCTTCCTTGAACAAAACACTAAGGTATCCAGAAATCTAAACCAACCTATATGTCATTCTCAAAAACAACTATCAACTTTTGGTATCACATACATGTCATAACCAGCTATTAATCTCCATCAAGCACTGGGCTAATTTGGCTAATTTCAACTTAATTAGTTAGGAAAACAAAACAAAACATAACACATGCACCACAGAAGCACTGATAGCCATTATTCAAGGGCAATTATAATAGCTCATATATGCAGGACCTAGCATCTCTATGAACACCAGGCTAAGTACTTCACATACATTATTTTTCACTTTCTGATTCAGGTACCCTTATTAGACCCACTTACAGATAAAGAACCTGAGATACTGATAAATGTCATCAGACATGTAGTGGTGGAAGAAGGTATAAATCCTAGCCACTAACCTAGTCTCTCCCTATTTACCAAAGCAATATCAACTAAGCAGCAGAAACTTTCAATTTGCCATAATCTGCTCAACACTGACCTAGGTGCTCTAGTGAATACAAAATATATTGTACTTTGCTATGCCTCAAGCCACTTATAATTTACCTGAATTAAAATGAACATACAAGAAAGCTAGTGATAAATATATATTCGTAATGGAGGCAGGCGAGAAATTTTGAAGGAACTTAGAGAGAAACAATGTGGGTGCCAGTAAGTGAGAAAAAACTCAGATGACTTAAACTTTGAAGGATGTGGATGATTTGGAGAACTGATGGAGACCGACGTTTAAGTGGAAAGAGCTGTAGAAGCAGAAGAGAATATGAGCACTGAGTATTCATACGACATTTTCTTAGAATAAGTATTATTGCTGGTAGACTAGAAGCAGCCCACACTAATCAAAGTAGAGGGGGTTTGTTCACTTGGGACAAGTCACATTTTTCAAGAGCAGCATCGAATTTTAAGTGCAAGGGGCTGGCTAAGGAAGGAGAAACTATGAAAAGATAAGCAAGACAAGGCAAAAGAGCCAGGGGCAGGCCAGTCGCGAAAGAGCTAAGTGTCCAGGGTCAGGGACATGTTCAAGCATAGCAGACAATCTGCATTAGATCTTCATGCAGTTGAGGGAGAGCTTCAAAAAATCCAGGGAGCAAGGTAGGTCCACTGAAAACTCTCATCTCCATCTCACATCCTCTTGGCCTCATTTCTGACTCTAGCCCTGGCTCCAGCAGACAGTTCCAATAAAGCTTTACTGTAAGCGGATATCAGCTTGTCTCAAACATGCATTACTGTCTTTTGCCCTCTGGCTTGGAGTCTTTTGGCTGAGTAGCAATGTCTGTGCCCCCAAGGAATATCCTCTACGATGATGGAGAGACAGACCCACAGGGACATGCTTCTCCCTGTCACTCTCAGGCATTCTATAGATTCCTCAGAAGGTCCTGGTAAAATCTAGCCCCAGTTGCCCTGTGAACTCAACAATTCACCCTCTTAATAGGTTTTCTCCTTTTTTATTTCATTTTCCGGTTCCCTTATTCTTGCTCCTTGAGATCACTTCCCAAATAACTACCTGCATATGTCTCTGTTCATTTTCTGCATTTGAGGGAGACCCAGGCTGAACATTAAGCAAGAAGAGACTGTACAAGGCGGGGTCATGTATTAGGAAAATGGGCCATGGGTAAGGGATACTCACACCAAGAAGAAACCTAGCATAATTCTAACTCTTGCCTTGTAGACACACACCTATCTTCTCTGCAGGAAGCAGGAAGCATCAGCGCTGGAAGAGATCATGGTAATCCTAGCCTCCTCTTTGTGGGCAAGAGGAAACCTGGTGGTGAATGCTAGAATTAGCAGTCTGGTCTCTGGAATTTGAATCAGTGCACTGGCCATTACCTCTTGACGCCTCTACACTGTTTCATGCCATCCCTAATAATTTCCAACTCTGGCTACCCGAGGATTTGGGGATTGCATGTGGAATAAAATAGAAGTACCTATTTGGATTAGGCTAAGAGGGGCATTTCCTCATCAGGAACAAGTTTTGGCTAGAAAAAAAGGCCTAACCAAAAAAACGCCTATTTTGATGTTTAGTTTGGTAAGTGTTGGCACAGAGACAAGAGAGTGGTAAAGACAAGGAAGAAAGAGAATCACAAAATTGCAGGGTAGAGAACATCTGATGTTTTTACTAGACCATTATCCATCTCTCCTTTTTCTGCCAAGGCACCAGGGTTTTTCTGGGGAGTCACCTTCTGGTCAGTCTCAGTCTGGGGGTTCTAGTCTACTGACCAGGAGTATGCACGTGACCCAGGCCTGGCCAGGCAGAACTTTCTTTCCCTCAGACACAGCACCACTACTCAGGGTGGCTTGATTAGAGGCCTAAAGGGAAAATAAACCTGACTCTAGTGGCCCAAAGTAGTTCAAGTAGACCAGATTCTAACTGTTCTGTTACTACTGGGGGAGAGAAGCTGGTTTTAATTTGCTGAGTTATTTTGCTGATTGACTGAAGGGAAAACCTGCCTGCGAAGGAAGGCAATGAAGAGAGATAAAGAGAAGACAGGTGGAGCCTCTGGACACTGTTCAGCTCCGAGATCCAGTTGGCCATGGACCTTTTGGTAACACGAACATCCCCTCTATCTCCCTACCCATAATTTTGCCCTATCACTTATCCTAGTTCGAGCGGAATTTCCGTTACATACACCTTAATAGCATATATGTTAAGGCAGAAACTGGTGTTAGGCACCGAGATTAGTACCAAGGTATAACAGATAATTTCTCTACCCAAAAGGAACATATAATTGATTATTGCCATGATAATCAATCATTTATATTGAGTCAAACATGAATGTAAATTTACAATGAAATACGCCCCAAACCACATTCTTGAGCATAGAGGGCATATGTTTTCTGAGTTATCTAGACCGTTTCAACTCAAACTTATTTTTCAAAACAAAACTCTAGCTTCACTCCTAACTAAATATTTCTATCTGAAAACGTGAGTTCAGAGATTCCTTCTAACTCTAATGTTTGATGAATCTGTAATCTTAGTTTACCCTGCATGGCATCTTAGTTGTAAAATAATCTTTGTTGGCTGTTGATTTTTATTGCTAGGTTCTGCATAGTGAAGAATAGCTTATCTTTTTACTTGATTAAATAGTAGGTACAGTTGAAAGGATTTTTTTTTTCTAATTTATTCTTTCCCTTTGAGGATTTCTACATACTTGGTTTCTTTAAAGGATACAGAAAGTTATTAATCCTCCAAAAGTTAGATAGTTTCACATTACCCCAGGAACTGGTTTCAGAGAAAATTATGACACCAAGGACTTGGTAATATTTCTCTATGTGTGATAATCTCCATTGTTGAAACTATTACAGAGTAGCAGGTTTTTTAGAGTAATGGGCTAAAATGATCCAGTTTCATTTAAATTTAAGTCAATTATATTTAAGGAACTGTGTTGGGTGAGCAAATACTTAACACATTTTTGCAAGGTGTCAAACCTCTTGTGAATGTTTACTTAAAAAGGCAAAATATTGTACTACAGTATTTGACCCATTGTTTAATAAAAACAGAAAATACCTCCATCAGCATATATAAAAGAATCTTAGGTAAATAGAGGGCAAAGCAAGGTGCCGAGGTAAAATGAAGAACTTAATGCTTTCCATGGCAGAAACATCTAGATTCCTTTTTTTTTTTGCGGTACGCGGGCCTTTCACTGTTGTGGCCTCTCCCGTTGCGGAGCACAGGCTCCGGACGCGCAGCCTCAGCGGCCATGGCTCACGGACCCAGCCGCTCCGTGGCATGTGGGATCTTTCCAGATCGGGGCACGAACCCGTGTCCCCTGCATCGGCAGGCGGACTCTCAACCACTGCGCCACCAGGGAAGCCCTAGATTCCTTTTGATTCTCATTTCTTCACAGCTGTTGAATACATCTTTGTGTCTCTGTCCCTTTGGTACTATCTTTGTTCAGACTATCAGCCTCCCTCAATGGGTTGCCTTAACAGCCTCTTAATAGATCCTGCTACTCCAGCTTTTATTCCCTCCAAGCAAATCTCACATTGCCACTGATCTTCCCTAGCGTGAAGCTAATCACATCACACTCCTCTTTACCAAGTACCCTTTGTGTGGAGTTTAAACTCCTTGGCATGGGATGCAAGGTAGTTAATAATCTGGTGGCTACTGAACTAACTTCACTGTTTCTCTGGAAAGCCTTTCTAACCCCCTTGCCCTGTGCAACCTCTATTAGATGACCCAGTTTAGGGGTGTGTTAGGCCTTTCCCAGTGTATTCCTACACACCCTGCTATACTCAGACTGGGTGATTTGTGTCTCTTTAATGTCTTAATAGCTCTCTACTGATCCAAATCATAACATTTATCATGCACTACCATGTTTCCCACATGACCACATGACTGTATTATGTGTCACTGTATTGCTCAACAACCATTAGCTAAAGATATGAGTCAATGAATAGTTTTATCTAAGCCAGTTGTTCATAGAACAGATGAATGCAGAATCCATCATTTGATCCCACATTAAAAATACATATATATAAAATGTGAAACAAATGTCAGGAACAAATTCTACTATTAGTGATATACCTTCAGACATGTTGGCCATTTAGAGAGGTTCAGGAAAAGTATACTGTGTTGCTGAAAGTAGAGCCAGTGACACTTTAGACACTTCAGTTATTTCAGAGCAGTTGTTTTGGACAGGGCTGAGAAAAAGAACACAATGGCAAGGAGAAAATCATATTTTTTCTGACACTGTTAAATGTTATGTGATGTTTTGGCCAGAATAAGCACAAAAGAATAATAATTCAAGTTATACCAAAAAAAAAAAAAAAAAATCCAACTAAAACTTCATTGTGGTTGCCCTTATTCCACATGGAACCATACTGACTATGCATCCAGTTATTTTGTAAATACAGGACCTTGTATTGATTTGCCTGTTTGTTCTAATTACATTAAAGTATAGGTTATAGAATAGATAGCTCTGGGTAGAGTACTTACTTCCAGTTTTCTAAAGGAAGGAGTGCTATAGTATTAATTTCCAGGTTTCTAGGCGACAGGGTAAAGCGCTGCAGTGCTTAATTCAAGACACAAAGTCCACAAAACCTATTCCTGCAACAGCTGACAGTACTAAGGGAAAAAAATCAGACTGGAAGACTGGTACTGGGGATATATCTTTGTGACTACCGTGTTGAGAGTTTAGTGTTATGCATTAACATATAAACTCATCACACACCTCCCCCCACCTCTCCAATAGTCCTGCAAGAAAATGGTACTAGGCCCTACCTTTCTTTGACTCACATATAATGCTTAAACTGTGCCTCCAAAAAAACCTGATTAGTTGACAGTCATAATTTCTGGTCATTTTCCTAAGTTGCAGCTTCCCCTTCTTCCCCTGGGCTCAAAAATCACAGATGCATTTTTTTAACTGTTCTCTTTTCTCTGACTCCATCCGAGATAGCTCATTATTTGGGTTATAACTCATCTATTATCCTTTTCCAGGGAATGTCTGAGCTATATCTCTTTCTATTTCTTTTAAGTCCTCTTATACCCCAGCAGCAATTATCATGTAAAAGGCCTAGAGGCATTCACCGCTTCTATCTGGCAGAAAGAAAGAACCTCATGTGGTACTTGGTTTATCTAGTGCCTTGTTCTTTTAAACTGTGAGATCCATCGAACTCATGTAATTGTCACGTCCAAGGCTTTTCCAGGGTTCCCTTTTGCTGACCATATTTACTCTAAACTCTTTCCATAACCTCCTGTGTTGTCTGCTGTTCAGTCTCCCCATCCCCTGCCTTGCTAAATGCACTTGCCTCATGGGATTTTAACCTCTTTTTCAGAACCACTCTGCCATCCCAGCTTCTCCTGATGATCTCATTCACTTTGCTTACCATATTCTGCTCTTGCGCCTTTATACGTATTATCATTCCTTCTATCTAGGATGCACACACTCCACATTCTACTACAAAGGCATCACCTACCTCACACTTGAAATCGAAATTCACCTCTCCTGTAAGCCTGATCTACCGCATCATCAATCTGTCTCTCTTTTCTTATATACGGCTGTACCTCTGCATGCTGAGCACCCTGGAACTTATTTTGTGCTCTGTTGTCTTGCACTTGCTGATATAGAACTTGCTAAGTTTTCTTAAGATGTTTCTTATTTGCTTATTTTATGTTCCCAATGTGCTCTCAGGTTGAGAGCCACAGATTCCAGGTTCTTAGCATCTTCTACACTCAGAGCACCTTTAATAATGTAGTGTTTTCTAAAGTCCTCACTCAATCCTGTATTTTCTGCAAATGTAACTTAATATGTTAAAACAAAACAACAACAATACAAACTCCAAATTATATTCTTTCCCCACCTCTACATTTATGGTAGAGAAATTGAAACTAACCTCCACATAACTACATAATTATGACAGAGGACCACCTCCTAAACCATGTTTAAGAATGGAAAATGTCGTGGGCCATGTATGTCTCTTTCCATTGCTAGAATCACGAATTTAAAAGTTGTGCAAAGAGCTAATTTCACTTTCTGGCTGGATTCTAATCTTGCTTTATTTACTATGTTACATGAAAAAAAGCAACTCATAAACCATTTCTGCCATTAATAATAGATATGAATTTCATGTGAAAAGACCTCATTTGGGATGTTTTTACATAGTATAAGAAAAAAAGGTTCAACTCCCACTGCCTATGTGAGATAAATAGTTCTAATTAATAGAGAAATCAGTTCTGAGCCCAGAGAGACACACATGTACAGCACATAGGTCCTGTTGGTGACCTTTCAGATATTCCCTCACATTCTCCTTTTGTCTCTCTCTAAGTCGTTCTCTCATTTTCTGTCAGTAGTTCACTGGACTACAAAAGATACCCACAGAGCATGAAAAGAAGCTCAGCCTTTCTCTTCAGAAACCAATTGTGTCACTTAACCGCAATTCTCATCTTCCAAGTCTAGAAAGCTTGCAAATTCCACACTGAGGAATGTTTGCCAGCCATGTTGGGGTTCGCCAGGGCAGCCTTGCTTCTGTGGGGTTTTTATCTGGTGTCCACGTACAGATAATGTGTGGATAAGAATAGTACCTTTGAAAGTTCCTCAGCGGTGGAGCCTCAGACGCTAGTTCCTATGCATCTTACTCTACAGACCACCTGTAATAATGTCAAAATTGCCGATGGTAATCACTGCTACGTGAAAAAAGTATACCTATTCAATTAAGCACAGAGAGCCAACACGGGGAAAAGGCAGATATTAAAAGCTAGTGAGTCTGACAATCACATGCAAATTTAAGAAATGGAATCAGGAGTCTCCTTCTGTCAGTTTAAGAAATTCTCTTGAATTTTTATCACTCAAATGCATTCATCAAACAAGGGGCTAACAACACATGCCCTGTGTATTTCTTGAGGTTTTACTAGGGCACAAATCAACAATGCTTATGAAAATATTGGAAAAACATATATTTGTGGATAGAGATGTGTATATATAGTGAGATTTAATTAAAAAGGTAGTATTCATATGTTACTATTTTCATTATTTTTGGTAAAATGACAGAGTGAACTTTGATATGTCAAGCGGTGTCAAGTTAAATTACATAGTAAATTTTATAAGGCTGTCTATGCAGACCAATAACATTTCTCCAAGCAAATGCATAATTGTAGCATTAGATAAATAAAGTTTACAACATTAGGAAAGGCTTATTTGTATTTGGAAATGAATAATAAAGACACTGTAACATGTAAACAAATTTGAGCATTCCTTGTAAAATTTGTCCTTATTTGCCAGCAAGATAATTCCAAATTTATTTTTCTAATAACCTAGTCACCGAGTAACTATAATACCTATTGATCTTGTTTCATCCAGATCAATACCACATTGTCAAGACAGACTCAGTTTTTCTATACACAACATCTGAAAAAATAATAACTGCTGAGTGAAAATACTATTAATCTCTTTTAACTAAGTAGTCATTGATGTAACATTCCAAATAAAACCTGCCATTCCAAGATTTTCTATACATACAGTTCTGTTTGTTCCACTGTTTCAGAACTAGTTTTTTATAGACCTGAGAAATCAATCCACTATAACCAGACTATTGCCTGCTATGGCTTACAATGTTACAGGTACATTACATTAGGGGTTTTTAAAACACATGTAGTAAATGAAGATTTGTGTCTTCTTTGAAGACCTTCTGATCAGGATAATACTTTCATAATCCATGCTTAGAAACTTAAGAACACTGTTCTTCCCCCCTTCTTTTCCTGTCCTTTTCTGGTCAGGGTTTTTTGTTAGTTGGCCAGGGTTTGTGTAGACAGGACAGAAGCATAGTTTCTCCTCTCCACATGTGGGTAATCGCTCTTTTATACATCAAAATGACAAAGTTTTATTAAAGTGTTTTTAATTCTACCAACTTTCAAGTCACTATAAGTAACTTAATTGATAAGGTGATTAGATAGCGTCATTTTGGCCACCATATTTATTTCATTTCTACCCTAACTTTCCATACGACTCTCATTTGTTTCTCACTCTCACTGAATCCTTGGGGAAAAGTGTGAAAATGGTATCTTTCAGGGCTTCCCTGGTGGCGCAGTGGTTGAGAGTCCGCCTGCCGATGCAGGGGACACAGGTTCGTGCCCTGGTCCGGGAGGATCCCACATGCCGCGGAGCGGCTGGGCCCGTGAGCCATGGCCACTGAGCCTGCATGTCCGGAGCCTGTGCTCTGCAACGGGAGAGGCCACAGCAGTGAAAGGCCCGCGTACCGCAAAAAAAAAAGGTATCCTTCACAGAAAAATCTTAATAAGGATAGCCACACTCGTTGGCTCCTAAAGACAATGACATTGCCAAAAACTCATGGTTTAAGAAATGAGAGCAAAGTAGTATAATGATAATCATTTTCATGTATGAGACAATATGAAAGGACCCATTCCATTCATTTCTACGAGGCAGGTAAAACATAGGAGCATAATCCTGAGCTTGTTTTGTGATATAGAGGCTGGATATTCTTAACAAAACAGAGTATTATGGAAATGAATAGTGAGATAGTAAAAAAACAATGCTTAAAAGTCATTTTTGTTACCCTACAAAAACCCTCATAAAACTGATATGCACTTTCCCTCCTGAAATAGTAACAGGAAATGAATTTTATTGAAATAGATTTTCCATCTTGATTTAAACAGAAGCATCTGTTTTAAATTAATGGACTAAAAGAGAAATCCTGCACATGGATCAACCACAGAGTTCCTATAGAACTACAAATTTATATACAAGCTAAAACCTGTGGATAGTTTGTGTCTTTGTAGGATTCTATTTGTAATAGAAAATAAGAGGAAACCACAGGTTTTCTGTCATGTAAGCAGGTGACACTATAAGCTGACAAGAAAATCATAGTACCCAGCTGGAGAATAAACTCAATGGCAATACCCCATTCACTGAAGCATTTGATATTTATTCCCATGTGCAGCCTTGTC
Source organism: Phocoena sinus (assembly GCF_008692025.1). Classification (NCBI taxonomy): domain Eukaryota; kingdom Metazoa; phylum Chordata; class Mammalia; order Artiodactyla; family Phocoenidae; genus Phocoena; species Phocoena sinus. The sequence continues at coordinate 37,400,936 of NC_045774.1, forward strand.
CCAAACCATGTTATTAATACATCTACCCCTGAAAGAATGCTCACCATTTCAGGACATATATTTCATCACATTCTCCTATGAGAAGTCCTTACAACTACACCAAATGCCATGCTGTATATAATGAAGAGCATATACGTGATTGAGTAGTAACATTTTATATTCCATATTATATGAAAGCAGTTTTATATTACTTTAGCACCATTCTTACTGGAGAATATAACATAACTTTATAAATATTCCATTATATATGGTAGTGACTTTATGCGCTGAACTCTGGGTTAGAAAAATATCATTTAATGGTTTATAGAAATTCGACAATATAATACATTATTCCTAATAGAAGCCACCACAGCAAGTGAACTGTATGGGAGAGGTAAATATATAGAGAGTGGAAGGCCAAGAAGCAGTTAAAATATCTGGTGGGTGGTTATTGAGAAAGCTTCACTAAGCAAGATGTGTTTTCATTTTCTATTAGTGATTAGGAAAGTAAACTGATGGTGGATCACTGAAGAGGCTAAAAATGATTTTAAGGATAGGAAATGTATATATACACATTGACACACACATATACACATGCCTCTAAATAATTAATTTGCTAAAAAAAGAGCATTATACCTCTACACTTGTGTAGTTTTTAGTATGCACACATATACAACCTGAGCATTTTAAGGAAATAATTGGGCCTGTATACAAAATACTTTACCTAGACTTGATTTCAAAGTTATAAGGAGAAAACATACTATCGATTACTCATGAACACAATTAATTTTAATTAATTTTTATATATTTGAAACCTAAATTGTACTGCAGAAACAAGAACTGTACTTATAGAGATGCAAAATGAAGCATGTAACGTAGAGAATTCTGAGCACCTAGCACAGTGATCAGCATTCAGGTATTAGTAACTGAACAGCTATCTATTAATTGCCTACTATATTCTAGGTACTATGCTAAATACCAGGGTATATGATAAAGGAGCATTTAGGGAGATGAATGCTAATGAATAGTTAAAATACAACGTAATGACTAAAGAATAAAAACCATATGATCATTTTAATAAATGCAGAAAAAAAGCATTTGGCAAAATTCACAGCCCTTCATAAAAACAATTCACTGCAAACTAGGAATAAATGGAAACTTCCTTAACATAATAAACAATATCTAGAAAGAAACCCCACAGCCAACCACATACTTAATGGCAAAACACTGAATGCTTTTCTCTTAAGATGAGGAACAAGGCAGGGATGGGATCAGGAGCAAGGCAAGGATGCCTACTTTCAACACTACTGTATCACATTGTACTAGTGGTCCAAGCCCATGCAACAAGGCAAGAAAAATAAATAAAAGTCATAGAGATTGGAAAGGGAGAAATTAAACTCTATTTGCAGACTCCACAATTTATCTGTACAGAAAAATCCCTAAGAATTTACAAAAAACAGGCTGCTAGAAATAATCATTTAGTTTAGTGAAAACCTAGAATACAAGTTCAGTATAAAAAAATCAATTGTTTTTTATATGGTAAAAATGAACAATTGGAAACTGAATTATTTAAGAGTCTGGGTTTAAAGAATTCTTTTACCTTCTGAGAAATTGAAATGATTTTGTTCAGGTCAGCTCAACAAAAGGTGTATCTTCATTGCTCAAACTGTTCAATTTCCTCTTTCCTCCTTGGCAATATGATAACCAAGTCACAGAAACTGGAAGTGATTTACATTTATGTAAATAATGAATAAGAATTCAGAGAAGTAAAGTGACTTAGTAAACCCACAAAACTAGTGCCAGAGCCTAGACTACAATTTTATCTTTTTTGAGTCTCTGTCTTATTTGAGATGTTTCCCCTTCTTATGGTACTTGTTAATGTTGGCAAATATGCTGTTGCACAAATGGCACTACATTTTAAGTCTTTTCTTCTGTCATCTTTTAAAAATAATTGTGAAAGCGGATATTAGTGTTGACAAAAGTACTGCAGTTTTAAAATAAAATTCAATGTTATAAACATAAAACAATTTTATAATTACTAGAAATTATTAGTAGTCTACTCATAATTCTTAATAAGAAAACTCTATGCAGTAGCTTTTGGGGAACTTACAGCACAAACAGCGTTAGAAGAAATATCTTAATCAGTATGATATTAACCAGATCGTAAACATCACAGAGGAAAAACAAAAACACAAAAATGACAAAGGGCTCACTCTGCATTTCAGCCTCTTTTTCCATTTCTTTCTAGAAAATAAATTGCATATTTTGAGAATACATAGGGAAGGCTCCTTTTCTTGTTGGCCTTTCTGTTTTTCTGTTTGGCTAGGCAGTTTAAAATAGCAGTTAAAAGCCTAAACCCTAGAGCCAGCCAGCCAGGCTTGCATCTGTACCCTGACACTTACTAGCTTGTGACCTTGCTTAAACCCTCTAGCCTCAGTTTTCTTATCTCTAAAATGTGTAGCAGTATTCACCTCAATTGAGTTGTATAGATTTAATGAGATCATGCCCATAAAGAGCCGGATATGGTACTGGGTACCTAATAGAAGCTCACAATATTTTATATATTATTTCTCCCTTTTTGATGGTCTACATAGAAGTAGTAAGATATGTAAGTAGTAAGATATAAATGTAGATCTCTTCTTATATATCTTCTTTAAACTAGAATTGCTGACTTTCAGATTTACTACTTAAGTTCCTTTAAACTTCTTAAACACTATTTGTAGGTATGGAATTCATCTTCTGTCTAGGTACTGATTAGTTCTTTAACATGGGAACCATTCTTAATTTAATTCAGACTCTGGAAACTTGCATTAACTTTTCAAAATCTGCAGAGATGATTATGTTTATGTGGAAATTTTGAGTTGCTTAGCTACAGTAACTTTGTTCTAAGTGTGCTGAAGAAAGTAAGATTATGATTTCTATATCTCAAATATGCGATTCTGACTCATAGTTTTTACACCTACAAATCATACAAATTCTGTATAACAGTGTAATGCTGGTGTGCTGTTTTCAGCATCCTGGAATGCTCACTCCAACTGTTAAACCCACACATCAATTCGTTTCCATCAATTCATGGTTAGTTCCCCTTGATTGCCAACTGGGGACCACATCCTGCTAAGAGATATTCTAGCCAGGTTATTTTCATTGTCCATCCTCCAAAAATCGTGTAATTCCTGTGCCTATTTTGGTTCTTTGTCATACCTGTCCTTTGTTTTTTGTTTCTTTTGGCTCCATCTCTGGCTCATTTTGCTCAAGAAATTGAATTATTTTCCTGATTTTGTTTCACTGATCTCACAAACTGAACCCTTTCTTCACTCACTTTCTGCTTTATATTTCCCAGTTTGATTTCCAGCCATCTATCTGTCCACATCTGTCTTGATGACCTCTCCCCACCTCAGCTAATTCCATGCTGGTGCTTATACTTCTTCAGCGTCCAAGAAGAATTCACTTTCTTTTAGGAATTCCTAAATGTTTGTTGAATGAATGGTGTTCTATACAGAACATATTCTAAAGTACTTAAGATCACAAAGATGTACATGTCATTATATCAAGTAAGTCAAGTGATAATCTCTCAATGTCCCCTCAGTCTTTTTTTTTTTTTTTCCCCTCAGTCTTTTTGTCATCCTTCAAGCGAATCAACACTGTCAAGATGATCAGTGGCAGAAAGAAGCAAATATGCATAATGCTATTGGGAATAACCTCGGTTTCCTTTGTATTAGAATCTGAAGTACCACGCCTTTTTTTTTTTAAACTAGAGTCTACACTGATTACTATAGTAATGATCTAGGCTCTATGAATTCTTATATTGTCAATTATACAAATATGGTCAGCTCAACAAAATGTTCAGAGAGAATTTTTGCCTGCTTTCACACAGAGTGTAATAAATCTAATATCATAATAAAATTAACTGCTCCTTAAAACTAACAAAAAACTTACCCTTCATGATACATAAAGTTTTTGTAAAGAAATAAAAATCTAAACTGTGCATTTTAGATCATATTCATTGAAAATCTAAAATAATTTTTGTCTGAGTATATTTTCTCTACATTCCTCCCTTAAAATAAACAACATAAAAATGTGGTCAATTTAAATGAACATATAAATCATTTCAAATCAAGGGTTATTTGTATCTCCTAGAAAGCTTTATGTAAAAAAAAAAAGATTTAAATGGAAAATGGTAAATATTAGAAATATTAAAATATCTCTCTCTTACAAATACAATAAAATAATAAGGCAGAATTAATTTGACACTTATTTGTATTTGAAATCCAGAATGAAATATAATATGATTATTTTTCGTATGAATAGTTGTTTTATAGAAATTTGCAGTTACATAACTTCTTTGGGTGAACATGGCAACATGAGTCAGGTCTGTCTAGGAGGCAAAAGATAGGATGGCCAAGGGGGAAGGAGCAGAGCCCAGGCCATGCTCTTCCTGTCTGCTCTGCCACCAGCCAGTCTCCACCAAATCCTGAATAACAAAACTGATTAGCACTTTTGATGAAGGGCATTGCTGTGGAAGTTGCTGTTTGGAGTAGTTTTGGGATAAATCTGGGAAACAAAAAATAAGTAAATTCTGGGAATATAGATCAAATTATTTTTGTGCATGAGATTTAAAGCTCATAGTTACTGTATCAAACAAAAAAATAGAACTACAAATTAAACTATTCTTCTGCCCTAAAGACGGTTTTATATTATTACTCCCTCTTTAGTTTCTGAGCGACTCCCTAAAGGACCGATTCTAATTACTGAAGATATAACAAGATTTATTTCGAATGTTACATATACACTCACAACCAATAATTTAGTTGCATCACCTGTGACTTCTATGAATTTCACATGAACTTAAGGGCTTTAAGATATAATTACCAGAAAAATCTAATCACAATAAACCTCCCAAGGCACATCTAAAACTGAGGGTAGGAGCTGTTCTTTAGAGTACATGGAAAGTAACTCTAACTCAGATTGTATCCTCTGTGCTGGCAAAATCTGGCCAAAATGCCCCTCACAGAATAGATTTAATATAAATCTGTGAGATTAATTAATTAAATTTTACATCTGAAGAACCAATGTTTACAAAAATTGGTTTGAGCCAAAGAGTAAAGCCCCATGCAACTCTGAGATTCTAGTCAAAAACTGCGTTGACTTGAAGCAAGGTTATTTGATTTGATCTCTAAGGAGCAGAGGAAAAGAGCATTTGGGGACATGGTATGATTCTCCTGCAGGTGTCTAATTGGTTGTGGTACAGGTCTCATTAGGATACACAGCACTATGTGTGACTAAAACATATACACGTACACACACAGACTCACATACACACAACCTTGGGATGCTGCAAAATGTAAATGTGTTTGGTGAAAGGCAATGTAAATGCCTGCTGAGACTGCCAATGACAATGTGACAGTAACCACGTGAACTTTGTGATTTCCTAATGCTCCATGGAAAATGAACAAAACTGAATATGCTAAGGCAGGAATTAATCATTAGCTTTGAAAAAATCTATTAACATGCTACAAGTTGAAAGATGGAAGCAGAGCAGTCCAGAGTGATCAGGGAAGCATTGCTCTTTTTCTTTACTGTAATAAACAAAACATTAAAAACATTTGTTGTTCAATCTTTCATGAAACGTATTGCCTGATGTGTTCTTCCTTCAAATAGTTGTACTTCTTTCAAGTCTTGACTCAAATTCTCCCTTCTCTATGACACCTTCCCTAACTACCCTGTGTAAAATTCTCATTCCCCACCTCTGCACTATCAGTTTCCTTTAATTTATTCTATTTTCTTTTGTATAGCACTTATAGTCTGTACTTTCCACCATGTTATTTACTGTTTTGTATGTTGCTTATTGTTTGTCACTTGGCTCATTAGAGGTAAGCTCCCTCAGAGGGAAGATTTGGGGATTTTTTTTTTTCCTGATGTGTCCCAAGTACCTAGAGCAGTGCCTAGTGCCTGAAGAAATTCTCACATAACTATGAAAATCACCATGACCCTCAAAAGAGTTGCTCAGTAAATATTTAAGAATGCAATAATAGAATACTGAGGCCTCTAAATGAAATCATTTTGTGATGGTAGAAAAAGATTGTCAGGTGCTGAAGGGGTTGGAAAATGAGAACAAAGGAATAAAGGGAAAAGTGAAGAAATGAAAAGTAGGAGTGCCTTGAAGAAAAGAGAAAACAGTTTAATCAGATGCCTCAAGGTTCTGATATATTTGACCAGATGTCAATAATGATCCTAGATTGACCCTTAATCTCTCTGAAATACCTATGCTGCTCAGTCATAATAGAGTAAGATTCTTTAGGAATGTGTTTCTAGATAGAAGTCTCAAAATGCTATATAACCCAAGAATAAAGTTTGATATATTTTAAAACTATATTTCCCTTTGTTTTCTTTTGCTGTCAAAAATTGTCTCCTTTGCTACCTCCCATGGGCTTTTAGTGGGAAGAGATCAATGAACCACTTTCTGATGCAGTGGTATCAAACTTGATTGCAGATGGGATGATCTGGGGAGCTTCTAAAAGTGCAAGAACTGTTAAATGAGAACTCCGGGGATGGGATCCAGCCCTGGTTGCTTTTTTAAAGCATTCTGGGTGATTCCAATATATTGCTAAGTTTGACAACTATAGTATCTGAGAGGGATTGGTCCCAGGACCCTGCTATAAAATGGCCTGGTGCAGTCGACTCTCTGTATTCACTGGTTGAATTCATGGATGCGAAACCCACAGATACGGGAGCTGACTATACTGAAAATTCCCTATGCACTCACTTACTGCATGAAGATTTGTCAATCCTTGAAACTCAGTTTGCTGGAGAAGCTTTTGAACCTGGGGGCTAATCGTTAATCTGGTGGCGAATCAACCATCTACCCCAAACTGAGGCTACAGAAACGAACACTGGCAGTGTATCTATAACTTTAGCATACCCTAGAATCACCTGGAGAGCTTATTAAAGTGTGGATTCCTGTGCCTCACATCTAGAGATTCTGATTCAGTAGGTCTGGGGTGGGACCTGAAAATTTTCTTTGTAATGATCTTCCAGGTGATCCATCTGCAAACTAAAGTTTGAAAGCTGTTGCTCTAGAAAAGGGGCATTTTGGGATAGAGATCATCAGTCTTCTGGGATAGCCCTGGGGGAATTATCACATCCCCATTCCAACCTTCTTATGACAAATATACAGTGAACCTCAACAGCTGATTTCTCAAACTCCTAGGTGACTCAAAACCTTCAAGGGTGGCCCAGTTCTAAAATGGTTGATTTGAAAGAACCATAAGCTGGAACAGTACACAATCCCTGATATGTAATTAATAGAGCCACCACCCACATCAGTTACATGCATGTGTGTGATGTGTTTCCAACTTTCTGTGATATGTTTCTGATCGTTGGTCCTCTCTGTGTTACAGTAACATTTGGTTCATGAACGTCTCTCTTCAGGCACTTCAGGAATACAGCCTAGTTAGTATCTGTCACCCTTGCTAGATTTTGCACTGCTTGGAGCAGGGTCTGCCATGTTCATCTTCAAAATCGCACGTAGCAGAACATTAAACACACATTATAGGTCTACAGACTTTTTCATGGCAATGTCCACGGTTCCCACATTTTTAATTATGATTCCATATGGAAGCTGGTGAGATAAAAGGATATAAAAGTAGCACTGGTTAAAACAATAACTCTTTCTATAATCAGCTCAATAGCTCACCAAGGCAAAAATGGTTCTCAGCTTTCCACAGGCCTCTCAGATTGACCCTTCGTGATTATGTTCCTATTAAATATTTCCTTTATTGCTTTTAGGACTTTATTTAACCCACATAAAACTATTGGGGGGTACAAAGTGGTTTTTCTCAATACATTCACTGGTAAGCATGGTTCCAGGTCCTATGACCCGTGTGGGATGACATTTCTGCTTAACACTGGAATGGTCTTGACCAAGACCATTAACTCAAACAGAAAAAAAAGGGAATCTCCATCAAGGCTAAACAGAGGAGTTAAAAGAAGTTCCCAGTGACACCAAGACAATAGCTCACCACTAAACAGTAGTTTGTGCAAGGGGAGGCTTTGTCACTTGCTGTGCATATTTTGCATTTGCCAAATTAGGCACCTTCTTACGTAGGGGCGTTGGAATGTGAAAGCTCACAAGAGGATTTTTACTCAGTAAAAATTCTCATTTTTCCAATACTAGGAAATGCAATAATATTAATATGAGATGAACATTCCAAATATCTCTAAAAGTGTGAACCAACAGACCTTAGTCTTATATTAGAAACTTTTCACATCATCACAGTTTAATATTTTTCATAAACCAAGAAGTTTATGTGCCACAATACCGGAAAAAAGAGTCCACATTGCTTTCCACTGAGGCACAGTACTTTTATCTCCTGGAGGACATTGCTGCATTTTCAGGTGATGAACCACAACTGGAAAAATACCTGTCATTGTGCTGATTTTCTTAAGAGGCTCACGAGACCATAAATATTTTCTTTCTTTCCATTTTGGATCCTTTATAATATCTTGATTTTTAAAAATATCTTGTAGATTTACACGCCTGGATCTCCCATCTATCTGCATTTCTAACTAAATGTCCCTCCCACCAGTAACAACACAACAAAACACTAACTGCAGCAACATTCTTGGAGTGACCCACCTACTTTCATCCATTGTTGACAGTCCTCCCACCGAGTTCCACCATCCCCCCACCAAAACGAGACACAGACCACATTTACTTGTAGAGGTTGGGGGTACAGGTGGCTATGCACTATGTTGCAGGGCTGTCAGACAGCTGTGGCTCTAAACAGAGGCCATATGGCAACAGGCTGACTTCTCTGTTGAGTCCTGTGCCTGTTACTGAGTGGGAGGATGCTCTTCTAGTGTTTATGTTCTTAGATCTATTTTAATTTTCTTCATGGCTACTTCTCTGTGACTCACTGTTGGCTTCCTGTTCTCTCTGGCTACTAGGTAACATTCAGATAATTTTAGCAACTGAGAACATTCAACATAAGTTTATTCGGGTCTTGCCTCTCATCCATTTACATTTATTTTTAGTCTTAGTGGAACATAAAGGACATGCACTCTTGGTTAAATTCTTCTCTGATCTGCCAAGGAGAGATGGATTTGAAAAATCTGTGGAAGGAAGCAGAGCCTCTTGGAGGGATGAAATAGGAAGACCATCACCCCATGTTGTATTTGGGGGTAATTCTGCTTCCTGTGTAGCTGCAATATGTGACATGACTTGTGGATGTTGTCAAGTATACATCCTTTCCATTATTCTCCAAAGGATGACTACAGTAATGGATCTGTATACAAAATGCTTTTAGGTAGCTGTGTTAGCCAAGGGATCACTTAAGCCACATTTAAATTAAAGGAGAACTTGGCATAAATCATCTCTAGGGCTAATTCAAGAATAAAATCAGTAGGGGGAGCAAAAGGAAATTATTTTTGAACTCTCCTGCGCTTTCATATACATGAATGATTTTATAAATACATTTGAAGAATTATTTCAAAAGTGGTGAGCCCTTTTGAGGGTCAGCAAGAGTGCATGTGTTACCATGCTGCATTTGTCAAATTGAGGAATTGATTTTTTACTTCTCCTTTAATTGTACTTGGCTGCCGGGTTATAAGGGACAGCAGCTGGGAAGGGGGTTCAGCAAGCTGAGATTTGGTGACCAATTCCTTGCTTGCTGTTTTAAAATGTTTGACAAGTAAATTGACTTAGTGGTATTTGGAGAGTATAAAGATGAACCCTTAATCACCCCAAATATTTCCTCAGTTGGCATGCTCATGTCCGAAATCTCTCAAGACCCAGAGGATGGACACCTAGGAAAGTGATGACTCATTTACATATTAGTTCAAATTATTTTCAGTTACTTAGTTGTTGGTATTAATATTATTATTATTGAATTATTTTTGTCAGGTACTTTCTAAGAACATTTTTTAGAAAAATGGTAGCTAAAGAAAATATGAAGAAAGATTTCACTGCGATAGGATTTGAAATGTGCAGAGAGGAGAAATTGAGTAAACCTCACAAAAACCGGATGAAAGAAATCATTTTTTTCTATTTTTAATTGCCTTGGGCTCTCATGTGTGTGCAGTCTCTCAAAGAAGGTACAAAGTGACCTATGATTTTTTGTCCTATTTGAAGAAATACATCCTGAACTCGGGACACAGCCAGCTCTCAGAACTGCCAAGGGTGGAACTCATCATGTTTTTACCAGACTTAAGGTTAAAACGTCTTTAGCCTGTTTTTCTCTCTGTTTGATCTAAAGCAGCATTTATAGAGGTATATTTATTTCTAAATTAAGATACTCAAGATATGTAATAGGTATCAATTTGCAGATTTTAAAAACCAGTCTCTGGTTGGGAAATAACCTATAAGTCAACTATATTTTTCTTGCTGAGGACTTAGGATAAATCACTGGTCTCTGTTTTCTTCAATCTTGTCACTGCTGGTGTGACTCATTTGAAACTAGTGCTGTCAATTCTGTCCTTGGCAGTACAGAGTTATCAGAATATACGCATCAACTTGCTTCCAGGTTTTCCAACAGCACGTTATATGTATGATGAGATGAAGTAATTGTTTTGTCATCAAACTAAAATGTATATTTTTAAAACATGTTTTATATAAGTTTACTAATAGGTAATGCTGAAAAAATGCAGATAGAATTCTCCCTCAATATTTTGTGGAAAGGAATTACCTGAAATATTTTCAGGTTATGGGTATATATCGAAATGTTTTTCAATAAAATGCAGTTTTTGAGTAGTCAGATAAAAACAATTATGACAAGAAGAGCTATTAATTAAAATATCATGCATAGCCTCTACACCCACCATTGAATTCACAATTATCTCGAAACAAGCTGAAAGGACTGAGGACTCAAATGTCCATGCTTTATAAAATGTCAAGTTAAAGGCCCAACTGTGAACCAGATTGCTTATGATACAGGCCTTTCAATGGTAAATATCAAATGCATAACGGACAGCATGAATCTTTTAAACTTTATAAAGATGGCATGTGGACTCTGACATTTTGGGAAAATTAAGTCACTAACATTTATGAAGACGCATGCATTTAAGCGCTACACTGGATCCCTCTTGATTAATTATATGCATGTTGAAAAGGCATACATCGGATTCTACCATGATGTTAAACGTCCTGGTTAAAAAAAAGATGCAAATGACTTCTCAAAGTAATTTAAAATAGTATGGGAAATAAGGTCTTATTCAAATTCCCTTAGACAACAAATAAAATTCTATTTTTAAGATAAACTGAAGAAACTTGGTTCTATAATTTTAAAATGTGTTGGACTTGGTCATTTCTAAGTTCTATGGGATCCAGCATTCTATATAATGATAAATGTTATCATTTCTTTCACCAAAGCACTAAGGATTTTACCAAATTTCAAAAATCACAGTAATTATTCCTCTGAGGACATTGTCCTAGTTAGGGAATAATGGAAAAATGACAGAGATTACATGAATTGTTCATGTGTTAAAGAAGCTTTGGTTTGAATAGATTTAGAATAACACCCCTTTGTGTACGTCTCAGCGGTTAGGTAATGTTTCTTCCGACATTTGTTCTAAAGAACATCAAATCCCAAATCTCCATTTACTTGGATCTTCATTTTGAAATGAGCATAAAAGTAATGTCTATATTTATTTGGCTATAGCCTCTTTAAGTCCAATATTTTTATGAGGTAGCCTTTTAATATGCTGCTTTCTAGAATTGTATTCAATCACATGATGAAAACAACAAAATCATTGAGGGTAGACTTAGAAGACATCAGCCAAACCATCTGGCTCTGCATCTTGCTCATTTTAAGGATGGTGTGAGAGAATTAATTACTTTAATCAAGCACCTTGGCTTCTTGCTCACAAATTACTGGGTGGGTATACATGTAAATACAGTAATTTACTGAGTGAGTGGCAGAGAGTTAGACAAGTCATGGGCTCAGAAAAAACTTCTGTTCAGAAATGCAAGTGTTATAATGCAACAAAATAGAGTTTTAACCAGCAAGATAAGCCAAAGGAAAAGTAATTAACAATGCCTCACAATGACCTATAAAAAGGCAGTCTGTAATTATACTGTTAGAAGAACAAATAAAACGTATATTCAGCAAAGTCATGGGTAAATTTTACCACTCATCCACAGAGTTGGCATTGTCTTCTTTCAGTTCTCCAGGGTCATAAACTTTGCGGTCATTCATGATCGCTTTCCTTCCTCCACCCTTTCTAACTCCTGTTGATAATAGCATATTCTCCTGAATCTTAATCACCAATGCAACTGTCTCCATGCTGACTGCCCAGTGAGAGATACTCCCTCTATCATTAAATTGAATGTGTAGTCATCTGCTGGGGTGAGGAAGGATGTGGAAAACCTTCTTCATTGGTTTCCATGGTGTTATTTACCAGTGTGTGATTCCCCTGTTAAGGAATTCGAAGTGACCAACAACCTCAATCTCATCTGAGTCATCCCTTTGCGTTAAAGAGCTCTGTTTGGGGTTGAATTGTGTCCCCTAAAAATATATGTTGAAGTACTAACCCCTAGTACCTGAGAATGTGACCTTACTTAGAACAGTCATTGCAGATGTAATTTATTAAGATAAGGTCATACTTGAGCAGGGTGGGCCCCTCATCTAGTAAGACTGGTGTCCTTACAAAAAGAGAAGAGACACAGAGAGGAGAATGCCATGGGCAGACGATGCACAGGGAGAAGACAGTCATGTGATGACGAAGGCAGAGATTGGAATTGTGCAGCTGCAAGCCAAGGAACACCAAGAGTTGCCTGTGATACCCAGAAGCCAAGGAGAGGGAACACAGCTCTCCTGACACCTTGATTTCAGACTTCTAGTTTCTAGAACTGTATAAGACTAATCTCTTGTTGTTTAAGTTTCTAATCCTTTGTCACAGAAGACTTGGTAAACTAATACAACTTTAATTTTCTCTAATTGGCTACTTTTAACATGTATCTGAGTCTGTGTCTTAAACCCAGCTTAAATTCTCAGTTATACCGCAACTTCCCTAAGAGCAGATCCCATGGATTCCCTAAGAGCAGATCCCATGGATTCTATTTCCTTAAGTTTTCCTCACTTCAAACCCCTTTTTACCATGCCACTTGCCTTGGTATCATGTTGAATGCAGGGATTAGGTAGATTTTGTTGTCTTACTGAACATGATATCACAAATGTGGTAAAGAGAAATCAGGATAAGGTAGAATAATAGAAAAATGCTAATATTTTGAGTGTTAAGGTCATCTTTCCTTACTATATGTCTATAAAATAAGTGCTATGAAAAGCTGAACACCTTTTATATCTATATTCATTATGAAAATATACACAGAATGCTGTAGGGACTTATAGCTGAGGATATGATATAGAGAAATGCTTGGACACAGTTGAAGATGGACAAGATAACCACCAAAAGCATGTATTTAAACCTAGCATAAAGCCACCATAATTAAAATGTGGTACTGATGTCAAAATAGAAAGATACACCCATGGAAAAAATACAAAGTTTAAAAGCTCTGTAATAGAAATATAAGGTAAAGGTAGCATTTCATTTCAATACAGGAAGGGAGATTTATTTGTTTATTGATGCTGGGAAAACCAGTTAACTACTGAAGAATTATGAAAGCTAGATCCTTACCCTCATTCTACATCCTATAGATTAAATATGTAAGTTTCACAATAAAAATAATAATGCCCAACACTGATAAGAATGAAATTGAAACAGACCCTTTCATACTCTGCTGGTGCAAATAAATAGCGGTAAGGCCCTCAGGTTTTGCACTGTCACATGCAATCTGGTAATGTGTTCAAAGAACTCATCCTTTCTTCTTCAGTTATTATATCTTTGGAGCTATTAACTTTAGCAAGTATTCTAATAGCAATGTCACTTCATTCATAGATTCGGAGGCTTCAATGTGCACATGAGTCACCTGGAGATCTTGGTAAGATTGCAGATTTCGATTCAGGAGCCCTGGGGAGGGGCCCAAGATTCCCAGGTGACTGCCTATGCATCTGGTCTGAGGGGTCACGTCTTGAGTAGCTGTGCATTTTAGATCATGACCAAAAATACCCTGCAAAGGCCCCAGTTACATCTTCAGACCCATACATATGAAGTCTAAATAGCTAGTGAAGTACATTTATTTCTCAATCTTTTCCCTCTTTCTCCCTCCTACATGAAACACTGATATCAGTAGTTTACTGAGAAAATAGTTCCACTAAAACAATATTTCCTGGGCTTTAGAGCTCATTACTTCTTTGACCTGGGAAAGTTTCCTCTTGCAACTGCCCTAAAAACATTCTTAAACCTGACTTCCACCATTGAGTTAAATTCTAATGGCTGAGAGAGGAGAAAGGTATGAAAAGCTCAGTTGGGGCCTTTCTGGAAAGTTTAACAGCTCTTCAATGCACTGACCCTTTGGGGATGAGGCAAATCCACTCTCACTCCTGGGGAGAGACTGCACATTAAGGTGCATTGATCAGCCCTGACTGCTCTGCACTCTGAACAGCAAAGCTTCATAGAACACTTCCTTTGACCATCTCCAAATTTGAACTTGACAAGGATGTAGTTCAGATATAAGGCAACAGAAGAAAGCAAGAATCACTTTTGAATACAACACCTTCTGTACTAGAGAAATGAAAGGTTCTGTGTTATACCTAAACACCAGGGGGTAACAGCCCTCACAGAGGCTCACTAAGGCTGTCATTAGAGTTGTTGAGTGTCAGGGCAGGCAGTTGGCTAAATAAAGGAAGAGCCTGCAGAAATTTGGGCGGAAGGCCAAAATAATTTGAAAACTACCTCCAGTGATTTGGACATGTGCTCCACCCACCTGCACCCACAATGTTTCCCTGTGGGTCCTGAGTCACTAGCCCAAAGAGTGAGGACAGAATGAAAATAGTATATTGTGTTAAAAGAGCATCTGAACTTCTGCCTCTCTTTTTTTGGACTTAAAACTGTTTGTAAGATTTAATATGGTGATAGGACTTATTCACTTACAAAAAGGCAGATCATTTGCCATCCTGAATGTTGTGCTGGCCTTTGAACACAATCTCTAGACTAGTAGAAGTTCCCAATTAAAGAGCTGTCTCCGTATGGAATTATTTCAGCAAAAGCCCCTTCTTTTTACACAAAACTAAAAGTCTATGCCACAATTATGAGTGGTAATTTGATGGAAGAGGTTCTGATGTTAAAATACATTTGACATCTTTTTCCTAGCGTGCTTTATAACCTTTTCATTTAAGTACATTGAATTTGTTAGACCAGCTATAAAGAGCTCTCTCTATTGAAGAGGGTCAAAGGCCGCTTGAACTTCAAGAATACATTAGGAAAGTGAAAGAAGGTAGAGTATTCCACTGAATATAAAATATAGATATGATCCTGCAATCCCACTGCTGGGCATTTATTGGGGAAAAAAATAAATCAAAAAGATACATGTACCCCAATGTTTACAGCAGCACTATTTACAATAGCCAAGACATGGAAGCAACCTAAATATCCATCCACAGATGAATGGATAAAGAAGATGTGGTATATATACATAAAATGGAATATTACTCAGCCATAAAATATAATGAAATATTGCCATTTGCAGCAACACATATGGACCTAGAGTTTATCATACTAAGTGAAGTAAGCCAGACAGAGAAAGACAAATATCATATGATATCACTTATTATGTAGAATCTAAAAATAGAATACAAATGAACTTATTTATAAAGCAGAAATAGATTCACAGACATAGAAAACAAACTTATTGTTACCAAAAGGGAAAGGGGAGGGGGAAGGATAAATTAGGAGTTTGGGATTAACAGATATACACCACTATATATAAAATAGATAACCAACAAGGACCTACTGTATAGCACAGGGAACTATACTTAATATGTTGTAATAACCTATAATGGAAGAGAATGTTAAAAAAATTATATATATATATATATATATATATTTATATGTATAACTGAATCACTTTGCTAAACACCTGAAACTAACACAAATTGTAAATCACTTATATTTCAATATAAAAATTTTTAAATAACATAAAATATAGATAAGCACAAGCATTTTTTTTCACCTTGAACATGAAACGGGCTTTTCGTTTTTCTTTCTCTAATGCATATTTTAGAACCCTTTGGCATAGGTTTCATTTTCAATTTAGATCTAATTGTCACCTTTATGAGTTGTATGCTGAGATGTAATGATATAGTTTAGGGATGGCTTTATAAAGCCTTTCCTTCCATTTCCATGATCAATGCATTATAATTACCAGAGGTGGAAGGCAGAGGTGATGAGAAAGTCCTTAGTAATATGCTCAGCCTAAAGGGAAATGTGTCCACATGAAGGACATGCAAGTATGTAGGCAAAAGCACAGTTGCCTCAGCTGCTATTTCAACTATCTGGTTCCTTCGAGTCCTCTGATGTTAAACTGGGCATGATCATTTAGTTTAGACTTTCCAAAGTAAACCCATATGCCTAAAATCACTTAGCGTGTAATAGCCTGGAGCCAAGGATGTTTAAAGCACTGGCTCTCAAACTTTTTTGAGCGTAACCCCAGTATAAAAGATCTAATACATACTGTAGATATATAGCCTTACTCTTGCTGTGTACAATGCCTGCTGATACTTTTAAATCAATTCACTTCAATTCTGTGTTTTTTATTCTAATGTGATGAGAAACAGTTGATTATATAAAAATGACTAGCTTGTGTTCAAAATAATTTAAAATGTTCTCATTTTAAAATGTAGAATTCAGTGTTGAGAAACAATGAGTACGCTGTTGATGAGTTATTCTTCTACCATCTATTTGTATTCAAATAGCACTGAAAAAATTTTATAATCATTAAAAGCAAAAGTTAACGTCAAGTTTTCTTAAATAATGTGCCATGTTGCTCTCAAAATGGCATTGGAAATCAGCCCAAGTATGAAAAACAAAAATAAATGAAGCTTTACTGATGTTAAAGTATAATTTTAATAAAGTTAAAAACATCATTCCCATGTAAAAATATAGTAAGCATACATCAAAGGTTATTTAGTGTATTAATGAGTGAACCAGCAGAATGGTAAAGCTGGCTCAAAGGAGGATAGGAGCCAGTGTAAAGTAAAAAAGGCTGAAATAAGTTTAAGTTAAATATAAAATATATATAACCTATATATAAAATAGGTTAATGTTCTACAGAATAACAATAAAACAACACCTGTGATTCTCTATTAGAAATAATTTACATCTCTACTGCACAAAAAATCACTTACTATTTATCAGTCTTCTCATATTCATGTGTAATTTATTAAAGTCTGTGCCCTAATCAACAGTAAATAGCATATCAAACAAAATTACCTTCCTATTTAGAATGTCACATTTTCCTCAGAATGTTCTGCTATGATAGTGAAAGGGCATGCAGAAATATTTTAACCTAATTTCTAAGACTTAGACTACTGTTCTTAAAAATATGAAATGTTCATTGGCAATAACTGAACCAGATTTATTTTTGTAGCTTCAGCACCTTGGACAGTGCCTGGCACAGAGTAGGCATTTGATACTTTTTTTTTTAGTGAAGAACTACTAATTCTTACAGAAATGAAAGGGGCTTCTAATTGGCATAAAACTCTACAAGAGAACACTTGAGTATTAGTGTAACCTTTCCGTACCTAATACTATTTTTTAATCTATACAGACTGCTTCACTCACTCATCTAGTTCTTATTTTGTGAAAATTCTTGCCTGACCCAATACAGTGTAAGTAGAAAATATTTTGGGCTATTTTCACATCAGCACAAGTAGCCTTATCACTCTTATTTACAATATGAAAATATGAGTGTACCAAACAGAAACATAGCCTGAGGGTCTCTATGAATGTTATCTGGAGGATCTTTTTCCAAGGTGCTTTCTGAGAGTGGCAGTCTTTGAATAAATCCCTATGATTTTCCTTTTAGGCTTGGCTTAACTGATTGAATTTTGAGCAGGGCTGGAGAGCTCAATTTAATGTACAAACACCAGTTAAAAGTTATAATTGATTAAATGCTTCATTAAAATCAGTAACAAAACAAACTAGGAATGTACAACATTCACATGTAGAAATCTTTAAGTGAACAATATGAACAATGAAAAAACAGGAAGATATACTATTTTCTTGGATAAGAAGACTCAACATTATAAAGGTGTTAACTACCTAAAAATTAATCCATATATTTAATGCCATTGTAATAACTGCATATGACATTTTTCTAATCCAGGCAAGATGATATTAAAATTCATTTAGCAAAATAAGAAGCAAGAATTGCCAGGAAAATTCTGAAAAAAGGCTTGCAATAAGAAATGACTATCCTTAGCAGATATTAAAACATTTTATAATGCATAAGTCATAGCAAGAATGATGATGGACATGAATAAATAAACAGATCAATGTAACAACAAAGAAAGCCCATGTAAGACCACAGTTTGAGATTCAGGGAACATTTCAAATCAGTAGCAAAATAATGGATTTATTAAAGAAATAGAAAAAAACTTCTGAAAAAGTAAGGTTAGATCAACATCTCATATACACCAAGTATCAAAACTTTAAATATAAAAATAACCCACAAATGCACTAGCTGAAATGAGAATATTTTTCTGCAATCTTAAAGTCCAACCATGAAACGTAACTCAAAAAACACTGACGAATTTGATAGCATAACAAGTTACACATTTCTGTTCAAGTGGAGGATTTGCATATGCATATAGTTCTCTCAAAAGGCACAAAGTTTATCTGCAGGAATTCACAATAAACTGATAGTGAGTGGCTTTAAGACACTCAATGGGCGGCAGGGAGACTTTTCACCATACATCCATTTATTCTCTGAACACATATCACTTATTATTTAAGAAGAATGTAGCATAAGGGACAATGCACATATAATTCTGAAATATCATGGAGTGATCGCACCTTTAATCTGCAGTGTAACCAAGACAACCCAGGTCTCAAAGAAAAGCTTTCTTCTTGGCATGCTGCTATGCACCACCCTCTTTCAATCTTTCAAGTCACCTCCTGGTGTCATTTTACACAACTACAAAGGTTTCCACATCTCTAAATTTATATTATATGCCCTGTGCTAATCTGTACGACCAGACAAAGAAGCGAAGGAGAATATCCCTCCATGTAAGCTGTCCTCTAAGTAGGAGTTCATGGCACTTTCCAGCATGCAGATTGTGAGGAAGGGAGCAGTGGGAGAAAGAACGAGAGAGGTGGGTCAGGACATACAGGGCTCTGAAGTCTATGTCAAGGGGGTTGGACTTGATCCTGGGGGCTGTAGAGAGCCACTGAAATGGGGAGTACAGTCATCCAATTTGCGTTTTAGAAAGGTAACTCGGGCTGCAGTGTAGAACACTGATTGTACGGGGCAGGTAGGGGAGGTAGCAGCATCAGAGGCAGTGAGGGGCTGCTGGATGGTGGACTGGACTATCTCCCGTACTACAAGAGGTTACGCGCTCTATTTAATTAACATCTTGAAATGTTTTTCCTTTCTTTCCCTTCCATCACAATTAATCAGAGCTAACTTATTTACTGTACATTAACTATGTGGCAGGCATGGTTCTAACACTGTTTCATGCACTTCACTTACACCTTGCAATAACCTTATGGCATAGATAACATTCCTATCCCCTTTTCAGTGGACGGAAAACTGTCACTGAAGGTTCACGAATATGCCCAGGTTCACACAAGTGGCAGAAGTGGAGTGTGAACCAGCATGTGGGTCCAGAAACACTGCACTCCACCACTCGGCTGTAGTGGTTCCCCATGGGCTAGGACTTCTGTGATGACAACTGGAATATCTTCCCTGTCTCCCAGACTTCCGGTTTCAACTCAGCCAACCAGCCTCTTTCCAAAGGTATCTGCCTCAAGCGTTGCTTACATCACCTCCCTTTTCTGCTTTGTATTGCAGAAAGCAATACTGCTCAGTCACTGAAGTTTTCTTTAGTTATTTAGCATCTTTCTTATGTCTGTATCTTTGCATAAAATGGGACTCCTAGTCTTTTAGGCACACTCACATTCAGCATCTCCTACAAGGCTCCCATTTTCATGAAATCATGAAAATTAGACTTTTAGTCTAAAATCCTTTCTCCCGTCTCCCACCAATGACTGCATTCAGTATTAAACACTCCAGCATATGATTGTATGTTATCTTGATTTATGTTACAAGCATTAGTCCTATCTTCCCATTTTAGATTTTTTTAAAAATATGAGCATCTCTGTCTCATTTCTTTGTATTTGTTGCATCCCAGACATGGAGCAGGAAGTCAGTACATACACAGTTAACTGAAATGTTGTCATTCAACAACTATTGCTAGATTGATGTTTCCCAAATTTAGCTTTCAACTCATTCCATGAAAACAAGTCTGTTAAAAAAAATTAGTTAAAATATTTAAACAAATTTTTCAGAAACTTTCATATGCTAATAATGAAGTAGGAGGTAGACTAAATTGTATTTGATTTCACCACAAAGCCCCCTCACCTTTTTAAAAGCGCACTATAACAACAGCAATAAAGATTAGTAACATTTACTGTGCATGGACTATGTTTCTGGTAATATGTTAAGCCATTGCCATTCATCATCTCATTCAGTACTGTTTGTGTCTCTTGGAATACTACTACTTTTAGAAAGACAGTTGGAAAAAGCTCATCCAGATATATTCATAAAGACATCCAGGTAATAATTTCTATTTGCATACTCTTTTTCTGTCCAAGAAAGTAGAATGTGATCTCTTTTTCACATTTGGGGGAGGGAGGGAGAGTTGGAGGAAGGTGGTCAAAAGCTACAATCTCCTGTTCATAAGATAAATAAGTACTAGAGATGTAGTGTACAACATGATGACTATAGCAAAAACAAAAAAAAACCAAAAATGAAAGTAGAATGTGGAGACTCATTAATGCCCCCAAACTTGAAAGCAGAGTATATTTTTAAATGAATTGCAGTATTGGGAATTCTTGGCTTAGAGAGTCTTTCTTTCGTCCATATATATAATGCTATATAAATCTTTCACAGAGCTTTGGATATGATCACAAAGACTCTTAAATCTAGCTGAGACCAAGGGTCCTTCCATTTTTTTAACCTTCTTTATCCTCTGGGATCTCAAAGCCTTGTGAAGGGGCACAAAGGTTTTCTTCTGGATTTAGCTGAGTTGCCCCCTTTTTACCTCCAGACAAAACTATCAGTGCTAATAGGTTGGTCTGCGATGAATTCTCTAAAAGTTAATATGGTCTTCATTTCAGCCGGAAATACAAGAGGAATCAGATAGCTGAGATAATAATGAGGAAAAGATAATTTTAATATCTTGGTAATTCGATAATTGGTCAACTTTTGAATTTTCTTAAACCCAGAAAGACTATTTAGGATATGGAGCTCTCTAAACTTGTGTTTTTGGTTTTTTTTTTTTTTTGTCTTTTCTCTTTGCATGGACTACAAGATCCACAATTTCCAATAAGACCTGTTTATAAGTATTAGAGGCATATATAAACTGGTAAAAATAGAAAGCCAAGAGTTCCAAAAGAGTTCAGAAATACAGTGTCTCTTGATGACTAGGATTACAAAAATATTACATTTAAAAGGACTTGAAGTAATCATCTAATCCTTTTTCTTTTTATGTGAATATCTCACTTAATGACATGGTGAGTTAGTAGACAAGATAGGTATAAATATTGTTACCCTTGTTGCTTATCCAATACCCTTCTAATAACAGTCTGTTTTGGCAGTACTTTAACTGATGCAGAAATTATTTTGAAACCTATATTAATTACCAAAAATGTCCTACGTACTACTCACAGCATGTAAAATACCAAGCTCTCTGACAATGAGAATCACTGACATACAGTGAAAAAGAGAGTAAGAATAGATAAGATAATCTCAGACATGATAGAAAAATCTTTCCCCAAGAAGACATTCAGATTTTCTTTGATTTTTATCTTGATGAAAAATATGTTTTCACTATCACAGCACTAACATAACTGTGGTCTATGTGTTTTACAATGTATATATCCGGTTTCTATCATATTTCAGCCAATATAATTATTCCCTATTCTTGGTCAATATGTTGAGATGCCGTATAAGTTCTGTTATTCAAAACAATCCTACTCCTGCTCTCCTAGGAGAAACATGTTTTTGAGAATTTGTGATGTGCGACTTTAACAGAAGTAGCCTTAGACTTCCTACTTGCTTTCTTCTTTTGCCTGCTTTTTGTTTTAATTGGTATAATTCAGTAGTAATTTAGTATAACTCATTTAAAATTGGTAATAACTACTATCAAACAGAATACAAAGTATGTTCAACAAGGAATTCAAAATGTTTTTGTAAAAAGTTTTTTAAAAGCTTCAGGATGACTATTCGCCTATCAAGTTGAGAGTTAGGGCGGTCAATATATAAGAAGTACCTACTGTATGCCAGATCTCTATATGCTTAACTGGGATAAGGCAACAGTAAGTAGAACAGACATAGACCCTACCTTGTGAAACTCACAATCTCTGTGCAGGCCCACAGTTAGCACGCTAAGCTCTCACTAAGCTCTGTACCTCAGTTTTGCTAGCTTTTACAGCGTGTTCTTGCTTACGTCTGCCCATCCTTTCCTGTCAGGTCCTTTCCTTCACAAATAGTCAAGGGCATTTCTGTACTCTGAAGGCTCTAGGCTGAGAATACAATTCAACCTGTTTGCTTGGCTTTCAGGCCCTTCATGCATGGCCCCTGCCAATCTTTCTACATTGTCCCTCTGCTGCACATGACCTGATACAGAGTTCTGTCACCTGGCACACTCAATACTGCATGAATGAACAAATGACATTTTTGGGTAACTTTCTCCTACTTCAAACTCTCTTGCCTTTATTCCTCATTTAGGCTTTTTGAAAACAGGAAGGTATATTACCCATCCTGTTCTTCTTAGCTATATGTAGTCTCCCTGAACAGCTTATATGGCCACTTGGTTGGGTTGGAGAGAAAATAATACGCGGAAATACACATTTTGAGGATTTCTTATATGTAACAATTGAGATGCTCAGTTTCCTTTAGTGTGGGGAGACCCCTCTTTAAAGTAGAACAGTGAGGATTTAAAAATTTTTTGTCTATGTTTCTTCTTTTTCTAGAAACAAATCTAAAACCATAAAATTTGAATTTTTCCATTAAAATTTCATAAAAATTTATTCATTAAAATTTGCCTGACATAATTATTTGTTTGATCTGTTTATTTTATTTTTAACTTTGAGGTTTGGTAGCAATAAGAGAAAGTAAACACCTAGAAGAAATAGTATGTACCATGCAGTAAATACTGAAAATTTTACTCCGCATACACTGCATGTCCTGTCTCAAGACAATTACTTTCCCAACATCTTTTGTGTTGTGTTTCAAATCATATTCCTCACTTTTTCTTTTTTACTGAATTCTGGGGGGAAAAAAAAGTGCCAGACATTAATATCTCAGCTGGAACAACCAAGACCACGTATTATTGAGGTTTCTTATTAAAAGTGGCATTTTCATTAAAATCCCCTTCTTCACTATGAAAAGCCATGATGATGTATTACCTATTTTGAACAAATGTGCTGGTTAAAGTGCCTAGGAGGTAATAACACAGTTTAAGAAAAAAATTAAATATGATGGCTAGACAAATGCAATTTACACATTTGTGTTTTTTTGGTGGCAATTCGTATATCTTGTAAAGAGGGATACACCTGAAGCATGAGTAGAGAAAAAAAAGTTTGTAATTTTACAGAAATAAAAATACATTAAAAAGGGTTGCACAGGGCTTCCCTGGTGGGGCAGTGGTTAAGAATCAGACTATCAATGCAGGGGACACGGGTTCAAGCCCTGGTCCGGGAAGATCCCACGTGCCGCGGAGCAACTAAGCCCGTGCGCCACAACTTCTGAAGCCCTTGTGCCTAGAGCCCGTGCTCCGCAACAAGAGAAGCCACCGCAATGAGAAGGCTGTGCACCGCGCTGAAGAGAAGCCCCTGCTGGCCGCAACTAAGAGACACACGCAGCAACGAAGACACAGTGCAGCCAAATATTCACAGTGCAGTGAAGCGACTGTGCTGTGGTGCCTTCTATATCCTCCACATACTGCACTGGGCTGGAAATCATCACAGGCTTTGCGAAATTCTCCCAGTATGCGATCTGTAACTCACTGAAGCACCGATCCTTTTCTACCTTTCAATTCATGCACATGTTTTCACCTCTCTGCTACATTATAGGTTCTTTGAGAGCAGTACCAAAACTTACTCATCTTTATATCCTCCTTGGTACCTATCAATAGCCTAGGCTGTAGCAGGAATTTAATGAATGTTTATAGTGTCAATGAATATTTTAAAAAGTTATCTCTACTATTTTATTCAGTAGGAAGATAAGAAGATATAAGATAAGAGTTGTGAAAACCTTGGGAAAGTAAAAGTTTTATTGACATGAAAGGGATGATGGCTGGAATACTATACAGGCACATTTGACAAGGGAATAAAAATCCTTGAGGGTTATTCACAACTGACAGAACTCTGAGGTGTGACTTGGCTACGGAAGAAATTCCTGGGTTATAAGTATAGCTTTAGGAGAAATTGAGATAACATGACTGGAGGACATTGGAAGAAGTAAAATGCCAAGGAGAACACCTTTTTCAGAGCTGTCAAGGCATCTTAATTTGTTTTCATGCAGAAAGACTTCTCAAACTGCCACTATCTTGTCTTCTTGTCATAGCAAAGTTTCTATAGATTGTGTGCCAATTCCACTTTCTTGGTAGCTACAGAATTTCACCAAAGTTTGATAAAGCCACTGCTGCAAGCCAATGTGTTAGAGCCAACATGTTAGGCTGACTTTGTCCATGGTTTGGCACCATCCCTGGGGGAAAGTCAAAGGAATCAGAGATGGATCCTGAAATACTGATGCTGAGCCTCTGCTGGAGGTCCAAATCAGGGAGAGGTCACAGTAACTCTGCAGAGGCAACATCTTTTGGGATCATTCAAAATTTCATTGAAAGAATTAATGACTAAGTCTGGGACTGCAAAGGATAAGCAACTCAGGCCTTGCTCCTCCAAGTGTGGTCTGCAGACCAGCAACCTTGGCATCATCCTGGGACTACTTAGCAATGCAGACACCCAGGCCACCATCCACATTTACTCAGTAAGAGTCTGCATTTTAAGAAGATCCTAGGTGATTCATACTCAAATTAGACTTTGAGAGGAACTGCTCTAAGGCAGGGGATGGCCAAGAAAAAACAAAACAAGTTTTTGTACCTCATTGTGATTATAAAAAATTTTTAGATCATAGAAGCAAAATTTCCCATTCAATTTAAATAATGAAGATATTTTTAACATAATACTCTTCAAAACTAAAGAAAATAAAGCTGTATTATTAAGATGGAAATGAAGGGGAAAATAAACACCTAACCTAAGATATTGCTTGTGATAATAAATGAACTTCATTTCCTTTCCAAAATGTTGTCATCTGAATACGGCATTACTGAAAATATGTAAGTACTTGCTCAGAACACCCCAAATTAGTCATTATGCATGCTGCTTGCCTGGTCCTTAATAGTCATTTAGAGTTAGTAGTCATTTATTATACATCATCATAAAGCAGAGAATTAACCAATGAATACAGAATATTAATTCCATTACAATTATATAGAAATATTTAAAATCCTAAGTACAGTACTTTTCATAATATTAGTAAGAACAACATGGCTTTAGAAAAGTATCCATATAATGAGTTCCCTACTTTCCTATTTTACCAAGGCCAATACCTGTTTTTATTTTTTCTGAAGAAAGCTTAAAACGGATTGCAAAATCAGGATTTTCCTCAATCAAAGCAACACTCATAAACATAAACATGTACCGACTTAAAATATACAAAAGACTTTTTGATGACAATCAAATGACTTTTATGTACTCACACTGTGCTGTTTGGAGTTCAGTTCAAAATTAAATATATTTTGGCCTCAATTATATTTCAACCTAAGTGAAGTTCACTATTCACTTCAATATTGTCATTATTTTAGGTATATATATAAATATATAATAAAATAAAATATAAAAATATATTTATACTTACACATTATAGTTTTTCAAACTACATGTATGGTATTCTCTCATTAAATATATTAAGTTCAGGAAATCCTTATTAAAAGATCACAGGTTTAATAAAAGCCAAATATTTTGATTTTAAAATGCAGTGTAAGAGTTTTTTTAAAAAAATTAGAATCTTATTGTACTTGAAATATTGCTGCTTATATTTAAAGGTGTTTGTGAATATTCTTTTGTGTGTGTGCGTGTGTGAATATTCTTGTGCGTTTGAATGAGTATATCTAAAAAAGATCCAATCTTAGTGCTAATACAAAGGGAGCATATTTATTTAGCGAGTGACATGTGCCAGGCACTATGCAAAGCTTTAAGAATCCAAAGACAGTATGAGTGTTCCTTCTCTCAAGGAGTTCAGTTTTGTAGGGAAGAAAGACAGCTAAATCAATGCAATACTATGCATTCTGCATTATGACAGAGGTATTGGAATAGGCATATCCATGATGGAGTTTGCTGTCTAAGGATTGGTCTAGAGAAATCAGAAAAGTTGTCTTGTTTACATTTTCTAGAAGCAAAGCCTGTGACAGATATTCTTGAGAAAGTGATTTTTAGAGAGAACGTTCTCAGGGAAAGGAGAATGGAGAAAGGAGAATAGGAGGGGGATAGCTAAGTATGAATGTTGTCTCATATGAAGAAAAGTTGCAGCCTGGTCTCACAGGAGGCTCTCACATTGGTTCCCACTGAAGCAAGGGGTTCTGTCAACCAGTCATTTTTTGTGGGTTACTAGGGAAGGTGGGAGGTGCTGGCAAGGTTCTCTCCAGGAGGATTGGCAGGACTGGTAATGTTGGAGTTTATCGGGGGGAAAAAAGAAGACACATCAGCATAGGAGATAGTATAAGGTGAAGATGCAGAAATATGAAATAATGGTCCCTATATGTAATGATCAAGGGATTTTCCAAAAGCACAGGGAAAAGATTGTTCCAGCTGACAATTAGCTATTAACTACAGAAGTTAGTTCATGTAATGTTAGCAGGCTAAACCCAGAGAACATACTTCCTGATCATTATCAGTCAATTATAGGACAGCAAGTCTATACAGTTTCGATGTTTAAGACAAAACCTATTTCAATTTATATTACTCTGAATCCACAGGAGTATTTCTCAAATGAGATAATGCTTGAAGTATATTTCTTCTCCTTATCATTTCTATAATGCAGAAATAACTCTATGACATTTCTGTAGGTTAAAGTTGTCATATTCACTGACTTATTTAATTCATCTGAAGCCTTAATACGTGCCAAGCATTATTACTAAATATGCTTCTGTGTGTTTCTGATTTAGCTCATTATACTTTGACAAAGCCCCACTGTAATAAAATGTGTGATTGATTCAATTCTCCCTCAAATATTCTCAATAATAATAATAATAGCTAATATGTGATGCATGTGCTTACTGTGTGGTAGGCATAGTACTAAATCCTTTACAGTTATTTTCTAATTTAATCACTATAATAACCCTATAAATAGGTACCATAATTAACACCATTTTACTGATGAAGAAATGGGCTTACAGAGGTCAGTGACTTGTCTGAACTCGTCTACCTGGTGTGCAAGTCTGTCTGTAGACCACCATGGTGTACTGTTGACAAGAAACCAGAAGGACTAAATTTCAGAAATTAACCAAAGGCAAAAATTTTCAGTATGTTCATTTTTATCCAAGTTGATCTGGCTGGAAGTTTCACATTATATTTGACATATGTGTGTAAAATAAAAAATATTTCTTAAATTATTTGAATCTGCCATCTATGAAATAGGCTATTTTACATTAAAATACCACATAGGATGTAAGGACACCCTATTGTAAAGATCAAAGGAATTATATACAGTAAATTAGTTAAAAATCTAGGATACAGACAAAAACACAGTACCAAGACATGTGAACATATTACTTACCAATTAAAATTATCAACCTAGTCCTCAGAAATCTAATGACTCTAATGAACCTATTCTTTTTTTTTTTTTTTTTTTTGCGGTACGCGGGCCTCTCACTGTTGCGGCTTCTCCCATTGCGGAGCACAGGCTCCGGCCGCGCAGGCTCAGCGGCCATGGTTCACGGGCCCAGCCGCTCCGCGGCATGTGGGATCTTCCCGGACCGGGGCACGAACCCGTGTCCCCTGCATCGGCAGGCAGGCTCTCAACCACTGCGCCACCAGGGAAGCCCCTAAACCTATTCTTTTAGAGGTAATACCTACTGCACAGTTGTATGAAAATCATTTAAAAAATATTAAAGTATTCTGTAACCTATAAATGTCAGTAACAGGTTAGCTATTACAATCAAATCGAAAGGGTTTCCTTTTACTTTATTCTCTTATATTTTTACTGATGTGAATCTTTTTCTTTTTTAATCATTCATTGTTATTGGCTTCCGTGGTCCCCAGACACCATGACTGTTGCCTGTACTTCTCTATGGTAAATTTCATCTAAATTCTAGAGGCCTTTCTCAGACAAATGTGAGCATGTCCTTATGCAGATGCTACACTTTTGTTTCTGTTCTTTAAGGTAATATTTTGAGTTTACTGGTTACCACCAATCGAAATAGTCAAATCGTTTTGATTTTCATATGTTGTCACTCATCTCAGTTACAAACTTTATTACTTGCATGCTTTGGAATTGAGAACATACTCTGTCATATCAACTTACCTAGTAATTTACAAATTTTAAATTTATTAGTATTGTTGAACATTCTCTTCAAAGATGGTCACAGGCTAGACATAAATCATTCACCACACCTGTGATTATTCCTTCAGGATACATTACTAGCTATGGAAGTACAAGGTTAAAAATGGTACAAAAACTTTTAAGGCCCTTGATTTATATTTCCAAATTGCTTTAAAAAAAACTGTGCCCTGTGCTATACAGTAGGTCATTATTAGTTATCTATTTTATATATAGTAGTGTGTATATGTTAATCTCAGTCTCCTAATTTATCCTGAAACTCACACAACATTGTAAATCAACTTACTCCAATAAAAAAATAAATAAATGAATAAAAAAAAAGATTGTGCCCATCTGCACTCCAGTTGTAGTACATGATAGTACCTTTCACATTGCATTCTTTTTTTTTTTTTTTTTTTTAATTTTTATTTATTTGCCGTTCGCGGGCCTCTCACTGTTGTGGCCTCTCCCATTGCAGAGCACAGGCTCCGGCCGCGCAGGCTCAGAGGCCATGGCTCATGGGCCCAGCCGCTCCGCAGCATGTGGGATCTTCCCGGACTGGGGCACGAACCCGTGTCCCCTGCAGCGGCAGGCGGACTCTCAACCACTGCGCCACCAGGGAAGCCCCCACATTGCATTCTTAACAACATTTCATAGCATTTATTTTCTGAAGTGCTAAGATGTCTGTCTTATCAATTAGAGAACTGAAATTCATAAGGATTAAACTATTGTTCAATGAATAAATTAGTAGAAGATTTGAAAACAAAACAGAATTCAGGGTTAAAGTACAGCACAATACAGCACAGCTCAAGTTCTTGAGTCATGCTGATGAGTTCTAATCCCTTCTCTACCATTTACTGGCATGGGACTCTGATCTCCTCACCTGTAAAATGGACATAACAGTAACTATAAGTTATTTTTGGAAATGAATGGATAACGTGTGTAGCATTTATCTAGTGCTTGCCTCACTAATGAGGGCTCATCATTTTCTGAAAATTGATATTTACTTTCTCTGAAGATACTAATTTCAAGGAATTTTAACCTAAATGTTGCAGTCAGAAATTTCTAAATATAGAAAATTATGTATTGCAACTTGGCATATACCTCATGATAATAAGAGAAAAATAAGTAAGTTGCTTCTAAAATAAATGAGCTCTTTCTAGAAAGTATCTTCCCTCCTAGAGCTTCGGTTAAAAATTAGATATGATCTTTAGGACTTAGAAAATATCATCAATTTTGAATAATACAGCAATTAGACAAAACGGTCTCTAGCTCTTTGTTCTCATTTACAGGAAGATAAATATAAGAACAATTTTTTTCCTAATGGTACTGAACTGCATTCTCTTTTACTAAATACTGTCAATTTCCATGCATAGAGATTGTAAAGTAGAAGATATTCTAAGTGAGATTTCAAACTAATTGGCCTCCTGTCTGACATATTCAATGACAAGAAAAATAAATAGTACATCACAATTTATTTAAACTCACATGACTGAAATTAATGATATTACTGTTTGCTATTTTAACACGTAGGAGAAAAACATACAGAGCAACATAGTTCCACTACTGAACATTTGGTTATTTGTATTTAAATACAATTTTTTTCACATTTTAAAGTATTAGCTATTAATGTGATAACAAGGAAGCAGTGAACCATGGGCAAAGATTATTATTATTTTTTTTTTGCTGTACGCGGGCCTCTCACTGTTGTGGCCTCTCCCGTTGCGGAGCACAGGCTCCAGAAGCGCAGGCTCAGCAGCCATGGCTCACGGGCCCAGCCGCTCCGCGGCATGTGGGATCCTCCCGGACCGGGGCACGAACCTGCGTCCCTTGCATCGGCAGGCGGACTCTCAACCGCTGCGCCACCAGGGAAGCCCCAAGGGCAAGGATTATTAAAATAACAAATCTATGACTCTATATATTCTTCTTCCTTTGAGAGAAATTCCACAATCCCTTGCCACATGTACCTAACTCCGTTTAGAAACTACTCATTTGGCCTCACTCTTTTCATTGATGATGTTGACATATCAACTCATAGTCTACTGGGAACTGACTTGTTTTCTTTCTTGTTTTGTTTTGCTTTTGCTATTTTCCAGGGTGCTCCAAGAAACTTGACTGACACACAAACACTCTAGCTGAATTTTTTTTTTTTTTTTAACAACTAATCTTATGTGTTTGAAGTTCTACTGAACAAGGTCAACGTATAGCTAGGGCCAAGTAACAATCTAACCTTGGCCTTAAGAGTCATGCTGTCAAATCCAGTTCTTGTATGATTATAACACTACATATAGTTTTAAAAAGTGAAATGCAAAGACGATGAGGTCATGCAAGATCTGACCTGTCCTCCACTTGGTATCTCTCACAGACAAAGAGGATGAGGAACATAGTATGGTAATTATCACAGTGATGATTATTCTTTATCATGATTAAAAAATGTGAATATATTTGGTGACTTCTCCACCCATATTTTTTTCAGTACTTTGAGTGACTTAGACAAGGCATCAGTGGTGAAGTCAGAAACTAGAACTTGAACATAATTTGAGGTCCTAATTTTCTTAAAACTAAAAGTGGTTGTGGAATGTATAAATGATATGACTGTTCAATTCCCACTACTGAGATGTTTAACCCATACAAGGAAGTTTTCCAGGAACTTAAAAGTGAAAAATAAGGTTTAGCGTTTGTAAATCATAATATCTGAAGAAAACAAATCTCATTCCTTTCCTCAATTTTTTATTCTTTCAATAAATATTTATTGAGACCCTACTTTGTACTGTGTACTATGCTAGGCACTTACAGTCTTGGAATAAATTAAAGTACCACCTTCAAAGAACTTATTATCTATATATTGATTACCATATATGACAAGTGCTATCAGATGTTACAAACAATTGAAATAAAAGAGAGGAGAAAATAATTAATCCCTCTCCGTCTTTTTATTAACAAGCATCTCCTTCCAACTCCAATTACCATGCCCAGAGGAAAACAGTACATACCTAAAAATAATCCATGAAAAATTGTCCCAACACAACACAAATTTTATGAAAACCGTAATGGAGGAATCATCAAAAAAAAGCTAATTTTATTATATTGCTTCCAGGGTTCAGAGTTGTCTCTCAGAATCTGTACCATCCCATGAAATCAAACTAGTAATCTCTCTCCATCTGCCTATAATCTTAAAATGAGATTGGAAAGAAATGAAAAGGCATGCAGGTATGCTTATTTGAGGCAAACTGTTTTATCCCACATTGTGCTCTGCTTTCAAATTTAACAACCAGTTAACAAAGATGCATTAAATGGTAATTGCTTACATCAGAGATTTGTGATGGACATACCTGGAAAATGGATAGCTAATCCCAAGTAGCTTTATTTTCCCTTTGAAAATTTATAAGTGACATGGTTGACGGTGCTGTTTGATTTTTTTTATTCTACTGTAGTTTCTGTTCTGAGCAGATAATATGATTACAGAAACAAAGTATACATATCTCATATTGCCTGGATAAGGTTATGGCTTAATTTAATTATAGTAATTTACAGCCCCATTGCACAAGGTTGTTAAAAAATGTGCTGCTTGCAATGGGCAGTAGGCTGACACAAACTAACAATGTACGTTTAAACTAAACTACCTCATTAATTTTTAAGATGCCATTATTCCTTGTCTTATTATTATTCTAAATACAGTATTGTGGCTTCTATGACTCATACTGAACAGTTTATGACAGACTTAATTTTGATGCGTGCTGCATTAGTCATACTTTTCTTTCAATTTAAGTGATGTACAATGTCACATATAGGGTTGTCAAGTTACTTAAGGAAATTTCCAGTGTATTAACTGACATTGTCATTAACATAAAGAACATAAACAAACATTACTCTGAATAACTCTAGGAAGATAGGAAAACAAAATCACATGAAAGGTGTTACAGTGCAAAGGAGAGAGAACTGGACTTAGTAAGAGATCTTATGTTGGCGCATTCTTAATTTCCTCTGTAACCTTGGGCAAGTCCACCTTCTGGGGTTAAATTCTTTTGGAGCAGATATTCTCTGAGCTCTCTCTTAGTCTTAACACTCCAAAACACCAGGAAGTCATTATAAAAACCTTACAAAAGCAACCTTCTGTTTGCTTCTAAACATGAAATAGAAACATAAAGGTAAGAAGAGCCTTATCTCCAATATGCAAGGATACTGGTTTTTCTCTTTTATAAGAAGGTATGTTAAATCTCTAACAATTACTGCTGTGAGTGTTGGAAAGTGAGCAAATCCAACTGTTCAAATAGATATTCCTTGTGGACTTGCCACATGGTCTGCAATTCTCATATTAGTCACTATGTTGAAATCCCTTGTTAAAAGGTCACATCATTTGGGAAGATTAATATATTAAAATTCTTAGTAAATTAAACTGGTGGAATTTTAAGAGTGGGAATATTTGCATACTTTAGGAATTAACTAAAAGGAGGATTTTCCTGTGCCAAATGTCTGTCTCCATAATCAGATAAAGGCTACTCTAATAAAGCTGGAACCTCATCTTCTTCCGTGGTATTTTGTTTTTTGTACATTGAAGGGACCTTGGTAAATAACAAGACTATCAGCTTCTAGAGTAGAGACCTTGAATGAACAGAATCGCTGGAAGCAGAACACCTAAATATATCAAGAATGTAAGAGAGAAATTTAGACATCTCTGGGCACATGGGCAAATAATACTGTTTATGAATGGGAATGGATATTTATTTTCTATGATGATTTGTTTCACCAAATACTTTAGCATAAACTCCTTAAATTCACAAGTTATAAGACACGCTGCTTGAAAGTTACTTGGAGGGGCCCAGTAAACCTCCTTGTGGTTCCTTTGATTCAAGTCTTGAGCAGGCTTTATGCATAACCCAGCAAAGACTTATCTATAACCTTGGGAAAACATACATTTAAACCACTATCTTAGATTAAATTATTGATAGATTATCATAGTAGTCAGAACTAAGATTTGTGAAGAAACACACATAGGATAAAAAAAATTGTAGCTTCAGATGGTGGGCAAAGCAAGAGTCAGACTTGAAGGTCATATCCATCCAATGAGATCTCCCACTTGGCTCTCTGAAGAACTAAGGAATAGTGTGAAGAGGATGGGTACATGGGGAAATAGGAAAGGTGATGAAACTAGAAGTAAACTTCCTTTTTTCGAATTCTATAAAGGACAGGTCCTCAAATCCCTGCAAAAAATGTTTACTGATTATAGTAATGAAAAGCATCAGAAATTCCTAGAATGTTAGACAATATTAAGAATGGACCACACTCAACCTATAGATTTCAGGCTCATATCATTCCATTGCCTAGCTTTTAAAAATGTTATTTTAATATAAAGCAGTAGAGAGAATTGGTAAAGTCAAGATCAATATCCAAATATACAGAAGAAGAGCAAATAAATGTGAAAAAGTTCTAATTAAAAACAAACAAAATGAGATACATTGCACACATTCAAAATAAAAGAGTAAGAGGGTTTTTTTTCAGTATTTCCCTATTTGAGGCATTTATCCACTTCCCATTTCTATTTTTACTTTATAAACTATCCTTTTTATTATACCAAATATTTCACAAATGAGTCCCTATGAAATCCTGCTGTTGTGACATTCCGATGTTGAGGAGACAAACTTCATATTTCTTTCAGCTGACTAGCAAAAGAGTTTTGGGAAATATGCAGCGCACTCCCTGTGTTTCAATCTATTTCATTTTGTTTGAAGTCCCTACTGTCTTATTACTCTCTATTCCTTATAACATGTAAAGGATGAGTGAGAAAAGCCCTGGGTTAAGAGCTAACATCAAGAGTGAAAATGGAAACTCAGCAATCTTTAGAGTCAGCTTGTTAAAGATGAAGGTGGGTCAGACACAATAACTAAGACAAAACTCTTCCACTCAGCTTTATGAAAGAAATCCACACGTCTCATACTTAGAGTCAGAGTTATCATCCAGGTGACTACACCTCTTATGGATCTTCATAGCATCAACCTAGTTGCCTGTACAACTCATAGTATACTGGATCATAAAGAAGGAGCTTTGACATTGACTTGAACGTATAGTTTTGCCCAAATGCCTCACTCTATAGATGGTGATTTGAGTTGCTGACCTGCTCACAGGCGGGGCTTTATTAGAGGAGGGCTCAGGCAGAAGCAAATAGAGATCACAGGATGGGGAGGTCACCTGAGGGAACCCCAAGAAAGCATAACCAGCTGTCATTACTCTGAGGTACTCAGTAGATGTAACACTTAGAAGAAATAAAATGTATAACACCAAGCCAAAGAAGCTTTTATTCTTTATAATACATAAATGTCCTCAAATCCCTTCAGCATGGTATGGTAAATTCTCTTTGGTTGAGAAGTATACGGAGGAGGAAGAGAAACAGGAGGAGGAGGATGGAGTCTGCTCACACTACTTACGACTTGTTGGTGTAATGGAGAATGGAACCTGGTATGAGGCAGTGGTTCTCAAACTTTAGAAAGCATCTGAACCACTTGGAGGGCTGATTAAACATAGATTTCTGATTCACTAGATCAGAAGCGGAGCCTGAGAATGTGTATTTCTAACGAGTTTCCAAGTGATGCTGCTGCTGGTCTGGGGATCATCCTTTGAGAGTTATTGGTATAGGGCATAGCAAGAACCAGAGTGAGAACAGCTTAATGTCTAGCAGAGCCATTTTTGATGCCCAGCTCAAGGCATGAGTAATAGGTGAAATCTAGTCCGGAGCCATGGGACTGGCTTGTGTTAGCCAGGAGGAATAGGCATCTTTTGATAATGTTCTTGTTCAGAAGGAGCTCCTTTTTTTTTTAATGTGCACAATGTGCTTTCTATGTTGCCAGGAGTCTTGTTGAAGACAATATAAGCTATCTTGTTTAGGGAATTTTTATATGCTGGGCACCTTGCTAGAACACACACACAGCACATGTTCACATGTATGTATATATTCATAGACACATCTATGTATATTTATTCATATATGTATGCATGCACATATGTATTTATGTATGTGTACTCTTATCTCTGTAAAACCCTGCCTTGGAGGATTTTTATACATACGTATATGTGTGTGTGCATGTATGTACGGGCATACCTCAAAGATATTGAGAATTCAATTCCTGACTATTGCAATAAAGTGAATATCACAATAAAGTAAGTCACACACATTTTTTGATTTTCCAGTGCATATAAAAGTTATGTTTAACCATTGACAAAATGAAAAGACAACCAATTGAATGGAAGAAAATATTTGCAAATGATATGACCAATAAGGCGTTTATATCCATAATATATAAACAGGTCATACAACTTAATATCCAAAAAACAAAAACATAGGAAGACCTGAATAGACATTTTTCCAAAGAAGACATACAGATGGCCAACAGGTATATGAAAAGATGCTCAACATTGCTAATCACCAGAGAAATGCAAATCAAAACCACAATGAGATGTCACCTCATATCTGTCAGAATGGCTATCATCCAAAAGACCACAAATAACAAATGTTGGTGAGGATGTAAGAAAAGGGAACCCTAGTATACTGTTGGTGGGAATGTAAATTGGTGCAGCCACTATGGAAAACAGTATGGAGGTTCCTCAGAAAACTAAAAACAGAACAAATATATGATCCAGCAATCCCACTCCTGGGTATATAGACAAAGAAAATAAAAACACTAATTCAAAAAAGTACATGCACTCAATGTTCATAGCAGCATTATTTACAATACCCAAGATATGGAAGCAACCTAAGTGTCCATCAACTGATGAATGGATAAAGAAGATGCGGTATATATCAATGGAATACTACTGAGCCATAAAAAACAATGAAATTCTGACATTTGCAAAAACATGAATGAACCTAGAGGGTATTGTAAGTCAGACAGAGGAAGACAATACTGTATGTTATTACTTACATTTTGATTTAAAATATAAGTAATTTAAAAAACTAATTAAAAAAACCCGAATATAACAAAACAGAAAAGACTCACAGATATAGAGAACAAACTAGTGGTTACCAGCGGGCACAGGGAAGGGAGAGGGGCAAGATAGGGATAGGAGAAAAGAGGTACAAACTAGTATATAAAAAATAAATAAGCTACAAGGATATATTGTACAGCACAGGGAAACATAGACATCATTTTATAATAACTTTAAATGAAGTATATTCTATAAAAATATTGCATCACTGTGCTGTACACTTGAAACCAATAGAATACTGTAGATCAACTATATGTCAAAAAAAATAAAAGCTATGTTTACATGTACTGTATTCTATTAAGTGTAAAATAGCATTAAGTTTAAAGGGGGTACATAACTTAATTAAAAAATACTTTACTGCTAAAAAATGCTAACCATCATCTGACAGCGCAGAGTTGTCACAAACTTTCAATTTGCAAAGACTGCGGTACCTGTGAAGCACGATAAAGTGAAGCACAGTACAACAGGTATGCCTGTAATCTGTTGTCTCACAAAAACCTGCTTTGGAGGTTTTATACTCTATTTTACAAATACAGGAATTGGAAGTTTGGAGTCAGAAATTAAATTGTCATAGTTGTCCAGCCAGTAAAAGAAAGCGATGGAATTCTGACCCAAGTCTTTGAGTGCCACAAAATCTTTTTTCTTACTAGCATCTAAGGTGTTGCTACCAGATATTTATAATTTGTCTTTCCTAGGGAGTTCCCTAGGGAGTTGGAAGCCCAACTCTGATTGAAGGATAAAGACAACAATAATAAAAAACACTAATTACTGGCCTTCTGATTATAGTAGCGAATGATTTAGGAACAGACTTGTGATCATGGATCGCTCAAGAGTTTTAGGGTTTAGCCAGTTACATATATAAGTTCCCTCTTGAATTTGGTTGGTTGACTTTTCTCCTTGAGTAAGCTTGGACCTATCTGTATTCCATAAATGTAATTAAGTAAAAAGAGTTCATTTGATTTCTGCTTCAAAATATAAATTTATACAATCCATGGTACTTAGAATAAACTTGGTTTAGAAACACAGACAAAAATATCGTAGGTGAAAGAAGTCCTTAAAATAATCTCAATTCAAGGTTCCTGAACTGTGAGTTCATGAAACCAATGGGTCCCAAGGGTCCCACAAAGTGGCTTCAAGGACACAGAGAATCTTGTTGAAATGAAAATATTTTTGAGTATGTGGACTTTTATGAATAGCTATTGCACAGCTGCTATCATTTTCTCAGACTTGGCCATGATCTAATGATTTCAGAAACATGCATCAGTCCAACTACCTCTTTTAAGAAAGAAAAGGAAATGTACCCAGAGATGTCACTCAGTTAGCAAGTGCACTTATGCCCAGTGTTTCTAGACTAGTGCTCTTGACATACCTTATGTTGACCTCCAATCTAAAATTGCTGTAGCCTGTGCTAAGCTCTTGGGCTGTTTAAGATTTCAGAGCAAAATGCTGGGAAATTATATGAAGTTTCCACCACTATTTTGGTTTTTTAAAATATGGCTATTGATTATAAAATATTAAAAAGCCATCTTATCTAATTTTAGTTGATTTATATTAAAATATTTAATAAAATCATTTAATATTGCTTGTTATAGTTTTGCTACTGTACACAATTTTCATTTCCTTGGAGATTCTAAGATATCAAGATTCTCATGTGTTTTCCACTTCTGTCCTTACATAGATTTAAAATCCAATTTTATGAACTATGATGGAATATAAAATGTATATTCTTATTCATAGTTTATCTTATTATTCATATTTACTTATTCTCCTTTTTCTATTGCATGACATTTTTTCTAGTCCTGAGTAGACTAAACAGGTTCTTTTTTTTTCTGGGTCTGAATTAGGAAGTCAAAAGTTGAAAATACATTTACCTTCATTTAAATTGGAAATATGAGTGCTAAGAGATATAAGTTTTAATGCTCAGAGTTGGAAAGATGAGCAGTAGTGCTATTCTCACCCTATTTTCTGACTTGATTTGCTCTATTACACGTACTTACTGTTTTGTGACTCAACTCCCACACTTCTTGGATGTGATTATCTCCTAGTGAAATGCATGACACATAGATGCAAAACATATTCTCTTTCCTTTTATTCTTTCACGGCTGTGGCATATGAAGTGATGTTGGCAAAAATAAAATTCACGTGATCAGAACTTGACAGATTCACTGCATAGAAGCATTTTACAATAATGCGGTTATAATTTATGCTTTGTTAGTGTCATTGCTATTACAGTTTGCATACTCCATTTCTTATAAAGTGTAGCTGATTACTATTGTTATTAGCAAAACTTTTTCAACATAAATAATATAAAGGGAAACTATTTGGTCATATGCCTCCCACACATATGTTCAACAGAATCAAATATTATATCAAAATTGCGCATCTTCCTCGGTAATTATCAATCACAGAAGCCGATTAATTTTCTTCAACACACTTACAAAATGAAATCAGTTCTGTGACGGCAACTGTTACTTTCCCCTAGGCTTTGCTTAAATACAGTGTTAAAGAAAAAGATCCTCTTAAAGATTCCACCTGTCAAAACGTAAAGCTCCCAGGAGTTCAGTAGTCCACACAAACACCACGCGAAGACAAAGAATGTGATTCGTGTGGCCTACACTTTGGTTTAGTTCGTGGTTGTGTTTTCAAAGGCAGTTCGACATACTTTTAAAATTTTAACATTTTAGACATCATACCATTATTAAAAAATAAAGGAAGTATATTGCACACTTTAGAAACACATGGAACCAAAACTGTTTTTAGATCCAAAAAGAAATCATTTAAACTAAAGTCTATTATGAGATGTCAACCATAATCAGTTTCAGTTAGGCTCCCAAAGGATGTTAGAGTGGCTCAGTCCTTGAAGGAGTTGCTACAGTTAAAGATCTGTCTGCACGCTCATTATAAGTCTAGTTTTTGAAAGGTTTATAACTCAGTCAGTTTAATTTGCTTTGCGAAGTAACTTGTCACTCTGCTTTCTCACCCAGATACAGTTTTGAGGGTTTAAAAATATATATTTAAATTGCTTTGGCTTTTCAGTGATGTGACATTTTCTTCATTATTGTCCCCCTAATAAACCTTTTTAGACATTTTTTTCCTAAACATTGCCTATAAAATTTTAATCCCACTGATATCCTTAGATCTGTACACATACTAAGGCCCTTTGGAAGGCCTCAAACACTCAAAATAGTTAACTTATTTTTTAATCTTCCCTCAATAAACCAATTTTCGCTCTCTTGAGAGAAAACTGCACCACCACTGAGAACATGCATGATCTACAGAAACACTACAGGTCTCTTGGGATCCACAGATTTCAAGATTTCTCTATTAATGAATATGTAAAGGAATTTCTCAAAGTCACAGTAAACTATATAAGAATGAAGTTCAGTTATGATCTGCTTTGATATAAAATAACCTGGTAATAACCTTTAAAAAGAATGCTTCATTAAATCTTTGAAATAGGAAACACTTCTGTCCCTAAATTTCAATAATGATAAAAGTCTGTATCAAAGATTTGGAAAATAGAATTTAGAACAACTGATTTATTAGCAGCTGATTAAGATAATACTATCACAGATTAAAGTGAATTGCAGTTTTTACTTGATAATGGCAGATGTGATTGAACTACTCCTAAACAGACTTTTACAAAATGACATATAGTACTAATTATTTTGTAGAGGATAAAAATATCTGTGTTTATACAATGAAACAATTTTAGAGCTGGAAAAGATCTCGTAGTCCATTCTTCCCTGATTCTTTTACAACGATGTAGAGTCTGAGACCCAAGGGTATTATCAGAGTCATATTACACCAGCTCAAGGCTGGGAATAAGATTTTCTTCTTCACAAGCCAGAGTACTTGTCATAATTCTTACGATAATGTCTTTCCTTTGGAGTGACTCATTGCACAAAAATTTGGTATCTCTAACTTTCCAGGAAATAAATCACTAATAAACAGGTTTCTTCTAAGTGTCCAGTGTCAAATCCAATAAGAGTTTACAAGCATCTGTGAACCTTCTTTGGGTTGCACAGTCTCTTCTTTGACGTGTATAAGTCTTATATTAATTGATCATTTATAAGGGAATTTAAAGCTTCCTTCTTCTTGTTAGATTCCCTAAAGTTACTACATTTCAGAAATTTGTTATTGAGAACCATTTCACACACTATAAAGCAATTTCAGAAAGTATAGTTTTCTATTAACACATCAATAATAATTAGTGGAGTAATAAAGAAATTTTAAGAATATCTCTAGAGACAATTTTGCAAAGCAAATTCAAGTGGAGGAACTTAAGGTCCTATTTCTAGTAAAGCTGATGGTAATGATGACAATGTTGATGATGATGATACCTCAACATCTTGGAAGTAAAGCAAGTTGCATTTTTAGTTAGAAAATACTACAGATTCTAATAATCATAAAGAAAAGTAAATGTACAAGCTGAAAGGTCAGACACAGGCATATATCTTAACAATATCTGCTCCTTTATGTCTCACATACTCTTCTTTTCACACACTGTAAGCTTTTTCTAATGTACTTGCAAACCGACAAACCTAGGCCTGAACGGGCTGTAAGAGTGGCTGATGTTGAACTTTATAGTTTTTTCTCTTTATAGCGGGTGAGTAGTAAGTTGTAGCTGGCAGTAGGCCACCTGCTCATTAAATATTTTAATCCCTGAAATGAAAATCCTCTCAATATGCTGTGCAGACTTTCCAAAAAACAAACAAACAAACAAACAACAAACTTCATTACTACACTTACACTGATTTGGCATTTAACAAGGTATGAGCAAAGTTTATGCATTGTCGTGAACAAATAAGCAAGTGACCTCAAAAGGTGAGAGACGGTGTCAAATTCTGAACTGCATCCAAAATAAAAGCATCTTTTCCTCTGTAATCTGGTTGATGCAGAATGCATTGGTGTCTCAGCATTTTACAGCTGTGATTCCATCTAAGGAGAGGAATGCTTGCTCTTACGTTTTTCCCATTGTTTGTTATTTTGTTTTTTAATGTTCTTTCTAATTGGGTTTAGTACCTTTATCTGAATTCAATCTGCTACTGGTTTTTCTTTTTGTTTGTTTTTCTTTCTTTAAAAAAAACAAAACTGCATATTAGTATCCCTTTACATGCCTGAATTGGAAAAAAAAATTAACAGTAGTTATAATTTCTCCATAAAGCTCTCAAATTGTATTCTACTGCAGACTCTCAAACAAACAAACCAAAAGAAGGAAAAGTACCATTTAAGAAAACTTGCTGCTTTGAGATTTTCTTTTTAAATTTCTTTCCATATATTTTTGAGCAAATAAGTGATTCAATAATAAACTTAAAAATGTAAAGCTTTTAATTTTTAACCCTTTCCCATGCCACAATTTTTGTCACTGACAGAATGCTTTCTGCCACATCACTGTGTAAAGGGCGGCATTGGGGGTGTACGTTGGCTGAGACAATACGGCCGGGCAAGCTTAATGAGCTGACTCAGTCCATCTCATAGATTGTTAGGTTACCATTTGAATTCTTAAAATAAACCTTTTATTTTATAACAGTTTTAAATTTACAAAAGGTTTGTGAAGATAGAAGAAAGACAGTTCCTGTATGCTTCACAACCTGTTCTCTTATTATTAACATCTTACATTAGTATGGTACATTTGTCACAACTACTAAATACATATCGAAACATTATTATTAACCAATATCCATACTTTATTCAGATATCCTTAGTGTTTACGTAATAACCTTTTCCTGTTACAGGATCCTATCCAAGGGACCACATTACATTTAATATGGAGTCATCATATTGCCCTATACTCCTCTAGACTATGACAGTTTCTTATACATTCCTTGCTTTTGATGACCTTGACGTTTTTGAGGAATAGTGGTCAGACAATTTGCAGCATTTCCCTCAATTTTTGTTTGTCTCTTATCCTCATGATTAGACTGAGGTAATGTGTTTTTTGGGAGAAGGACCACAAAGGGATAGCACCATTCTCATCACATCCTATCAAGACTACAACCCAATCAAAAAATGGGCAGAAGACCTAAATAGACATTTCTCCAAGGAAGACATACAGACAGACGGCCAAGAGGCACATGAAAAGATGCTCAATATCACTAATTATTAGAGAAATGCAAATCAAAACTACAATGAGTTATCACCTCACACC
This sequence comes from Phocoena sinus, assembly GCF_008692025.1. Classification (NCBI taxonomy): domain Eukaryota; kingdom Metazoa; phylum Chordata; class Mammalia; order Artiodactyla; family Phocoenidae; genus Phocoena; species Phocoena sinus. The sequence continues at coordinate 37,443,757 of NC_045774.1, forward strand.
AGTCAGAATGGCCATCATCAAAAAATCTACAAACAATAAATGCTGGAGAGGGTGTGGAGAAAAGGGAACCTTCTTGCACTGTTGGTAGGAATGTAAACTGATACAGCCACTATGGGAGAACAGTATGGAGGTTCCTTAAAAAACGAAAAATAGAATTACCATATGACCCAGCAATCCCACTACTGGGCATATACCCTGAGAAAACCATAATTCAAAAAGACACAGGCACCCCAATGTTCACTGCAACACTATTTCCACTATATATAATGGAATATTACTTAGCCATAAAAAGAAATGAAATTGGGTCATTTGTAGAGATGTGGATGGACCTAGAGTCTGTCAAAAAGAGTGAAGTAAGTCAGAAAGAGAAAAGCAAATATCATATATTAATGCATATATGTGGAATCTAGAAAAACGTACAGATGAACCTATTTGCAAAGCAGAAATAGAGACGCAGACGTAGAGAAAAAACACATGAACACCAAGGGGGGAAAGGGGGGTGGTGGGATGAACTTGGAGATTGGGATTGACAGGTATGCACTGCTATGATGGAATAGATAACTAGTAAGAGTCTGCTGTATAGTTTGGGGAAGTCTACTCGATGCTGTGTGGTGACCTAGATGGGACAGAAATCCAAAAGGGAGGGGGTATGTGTATATATATGGCTAATTCAGTTGGCTGTACAGAAGAAACAGGCACAGCATCGTGAAGCAACTATACCCCAATTAAAAAAAAAAACTACATGCTATCAACATGGTGTATGACTACTATTGATATTAACCTTGATCATCTGACTGAGACGGTATTTGTCAGGTTTTTCCACTGTAAAGTTACTTTTTTCCCCCCATTTCCATATTGTACTCTCTGGAAGGAAGTCATTATGGGCAGCCTACACTTAAGAAATGGATAGTTATGCTCTACCTTCTGGAGGGCATACTATCTACAAATGTTATTTGAAATTTTCTGCACAGGGGACTTGTCTATTCTCTATTTAATCATTTATTTATATTGGTATAGACTCAGAGATATTTGAGTTATAATCCAACACTGTTATTTATTTTTTTGCTAAATTGTTCCAGCTTTGGCCATTTGGAGCTCTTTCTGTTGGCTCCTATATCCCTTTGACATGTCCTCATTGGGTGTGTGTGTGTGTGTGTGTGTATGTGTGTTATCATTTTCTTACTTTCTGGTGTTACCAGATATTCCAGGCTCATCTCCATGTTCTCTGCTGTAGCCCTAGAATCAGTCATTTCTTCAAAGAACGCTTGGCTCCTTTTATTTGAGAGTGGCATTAAAAAAGATCTGTATGCTGAATGTACCATCTACTTTTTACTTGATAAATACAGCAGTGTTTGTCAAACAGCATTGTTTTCTGATCTAATAGTGCAACTAATATTAAGATAAATATTCTTCTTTTAAAAGCCCTTTCCTTATACCTGTTAATATAGAATATACTCAACCTCTCTGCGCTTGGCTTTAGGAAAAAAGTTCTTTGTTTTTTCTTTAAGAGAAGGGGAATCATTCTGAGATGAGAATAATATTTATAAGAGGAAACTTGCATGCTCGGGTTAGAATTGTCTTCCTCACCTTTCCGCATGTTAGCAGGTAGTTGGCTTTGTTCTCATTACCTCAAGTGAGAAACTGTGTCAGAGCAGAAACCCAAAATAACCTGCCAGTCTCCCTGGGTTTGTGTGCAAAGCACTGAAGGTCTTTGCAAAAGGATAATTATTGGCATTATCAGGGAGTTTTGACCAGATCATGGAAGAAAACCCTGGAATTCTCTCCCAAACATCCAAAGAGAAAGAGAGAGATAGAGACAAGAGAGAGAGAAATTATTTTAGGCAGGGGTGGCACTACGGGGGAAGTGCCCGACAGGTAGTTCCAAGCAGGCAGGGTCACATGCAACCTGGCAAGATTCCTGGCTCTTACACGTAGTACAAAGTAGCAGAAAACTAACAGGTCTCCAGAATTGGAAAAATAGGTATCTCATTCCTAACCTGCGTGGACCACTTATAAGAGCAGATAACCCAACTTCCTTCTCCCCCTCAATATCCTGACACTATGGAAGATGCTAGGGAAAGAGCAGACACCTGGTGTGGACCCTTACAGGGAGGCTCAGAGTTAGAAAGCTAAGTTGGGCTTTGAAGCACTAAGGCATATTTCTAGCTCATTTGCCTTTGTGGACTAATACTTATACCCACAGTAGCTCTTATATTCTCCTTAATTTGGTTAAGAATTAGAGAAAATCTGTTACCCCTTGAAAGAGATTTATAAGGGATGCTTTTTTTTTTTTTTTTTTTGGCAGTACGCGGGCCTCTCACTGTTGCGGCCTCTCCCATTGCGGAGCACAGGCTCCGGATGCGCAGGCTCAGCGGCCATGGCTCACGGGCCCAGCCGCTCCGCGGCATGTGGGATCTTCCCGGACCGGGGCACGAACCCGTGTCCCCTGCATCGGCAGGCGGTCTCTCAACCACTGCGCCACCAGGGAAGCCCAAGGGATGCTTTTTAAGTATGTGGGATATTTGACAGAAAGAATTAGTGCAGAGTGGGATAGCTTTCTCCTTTCTTTTTCAGGATTATTTAATTTTGGTTGGAAGTCCCAGACCCAGAATTTATAAAGTGCTTTCAGTTCAAAGGGCGACACTGATTAAAGAGGTTGGGTATGTGGTTAAGAACACAGATTTTGATGTTGTCAAAATAGCTGCCATGAACAGAAGGCTGCCTCAATTCATATCGGGGGTCCACAATTTTCATGAGCTTTTGGACCTCGGCTTGTCTGTGTTTCAGTATCATGTACATGTAAGAAATAAAATCGGGGTACAAAAAGTCCCCACTTCATTATATTAAGAGGAGTGAGTTCATATTTGCAAACAGGTTGGAATATAGTAAGCAAGATATAAGTGATCGTTAAATAAAGATAAATGACTTGAGCTATAATGATTTGGTGCTATCTTCACATATACTTCTTTTGTTAGCACAATGCACATAGCATTGCTTTAAAGGAGGAAATCCTTGTCTGAACAATTTAAAGTCCTAACATTGACTAATATTTAATTGGTTCAAAAACTTGGTATCTGAGAATTTTGATTATATTTTTGCTTTTGATTGCTTTAGCAAATGAGACTATGCCTTAAACATGCCTGTCAAAAATCAGCAGAGTATACATTTATTCTTACGTTCTCAAACACATGCATACACACACATACACGCATGCAGGTGCTCGAGTTCATAAAAGAAACGGGTTTGATTGATTTAAAGCGTCCTTCAAGGCTTCTGAATGAGATTCAGATGCCTCAAATTTGACCAAGAGGCAGATGCTAGTCAAAGCTTAGCTTACTTAGAACACTTTTTCTTGTAAGATGTAAACACCAAAGAGATATAAGTTTTCACTTCTTGGCTGAAATGATTTCCATATCTTGCCAATCAGGAGAAGCTTTGTTTTAAAAGTCCAAGGATAAGAAATTATTTTTCTATGCATTCTTTATAAACACACACACACACGTAAGCATACACACTTCAGGTCTGGAAGCTCTGTGAACAGGCATCTTCACATTCAGGAATTAGAGAAAGCTATCTTCACATAAATGTCTGTGAAGCCCTTTAAAAATCAGTGCTTTCAGTTTTTCAAAGATTTATTTATTTATTTTGGGGAAAAAAAAAGCAAGTACCTCATCAGTTCTCTCACAAAAATCTTCAAATGCTTTTGGGAAATAAATGAATTTCAAACTGTGTTCAGTCATACTTTATTCAAACAAAGCAGTGAAGAAAGCCTTTGAATCAGAACTTCAGTTCACATAATCTGGTTAAAATTATCTCCAGCACCACCTGTCATTATTAATATGCAGGAGAAAGAAAACTACCTTCCACCTGAGAATGTGACCCGTCAGCACATCGGTACTCTGTCTGATCCTGATGGCAGTTACATTTTCAATTCTTCTTGAACTTTCATATATTTGTTGAAGGTAGCTCATGGTTTAATTTAAATTTGTTTTAAGGAACACTTCATTAGCATTTACATCTACCCATGGAAGAAAATCTACAGGTCTTTTAAATCTTCTATCTTTAGGTTCTGTTAAATTTGCAAGCTTAACCATTTTGCTTGACTTAAAAAAAAAAAACTGTTATGTTGTTTTGGAAAGTGATAATATGCTGTAGCATAAGTACCAAAGTATCAACTGTTAGACTGATTCTTAGCAGAAACTAGAGATATGTGCTCTAAAAGCCTGGTTTGGAAAATAACTCATAATTAGAAAGAGATATATAAAGTGAGGCCACCCTGCTCAGGCCCACAAAACAGAGATGCACATGTTAACTGAAATCCAGCTTTTAATTTTGGTGATTTCCACTTATGTCAAAATCAATTGAGTTACATGTCTAATACCCACTTCTTATGGCTTGAGAAGTTTTTCCACAAACTTTCAAAGAACTTATTCTGGAATAGCTCTAGAATGTTCTAGTCTAGATGAATGTATTTCTTGATGTCCAATTGGATCAAAAGAACCATGGATCTACTCTTGAACAAAGTATCTATATGTATAAGATAATCAAATCTTCCTCTTGAGAGGCATAGGAAATATATATGACAGAGAAGCCCCCAAATAGTTCTACTTGCTTATAATTTGTAAGCATAATTATTGACACAAGTTATGTCAAAGGAAGTTACTTTGACACCTACAACATTTCTCAAACATTTAACACCTGGTCTGTATTAGTCATGGTGTTCTTTTTTGCCTTCTTTAAAATATTTATGTTTTATATTTTTAATTGAAAAAGAATATGTGTATATAAAGAGGGTTTGCACACACATGCATACACACGAACACATATATACCACTAGAAGGAAGATCCTGAGTGCAAATATCACGGGCAGTTTTGAATGCTGTGGGTATCTCTGTTTGAAGAATCACTTTGTTCTCCCAAGTGGGATAAGAGATGCATTAATCAGCTTACATAGCATGTTCATGGAAAATAGAGCCAAAACCCAGCAGAAGCAAGCTCAGGGGATGTTTGTTTTAATATCGTCTGTGCTGATTTTGCCCAATTTGTTTATTTACTTTCCCTTCTTTGTAATAAAGAACTTAAAATGGCTTACAAAGGGGAAAGGGTACCACTAAAATAATGAAACTTGGCAGGTACAACCTTGAACAAGTGGAAATTTGCCCCCTTAAATACAACTCTAAGAAAATCTAAAGCATAAATTTTTACTGATATACTTTGGCTCTCACTGATAGGCAGCAGTGATTTGTATTAGTAGATGATAATACTGACTTTGATGTTTACTCATACAGGTACCCATAGTTGAAAAGAGCTATTATTGGTTAGTATCTAAAGATTGTCCTTTTATTTGTGGCTATAATTACTGCTTTTAATGACAATTTGCACACTGTGTCTTAAGAACTTTTTGGTTAATTTTTTTCCCCTAGGTTTTGACACATCATTTGGCAGAACTGATATGGTGCATTCAGTGAGTTCCAGATGAAAGGTTGGATGTAGGGATGATGGTGGACTGGCATCTCACAAGTCCCACAGCCTTTGACATAAGGTCCACAGAATCTCTTTTCAGAAGAGCCACCTAATTCCTTAGCAGTGAGGCAAACAGAAGAACATGAAATTGTCATAGGACGTTTCCAACAGCATTTTGCAAGTTTTATTTAGTCTAGTGTACTTGTGAGGCATTAATATAAGAAAAAGTATTAACAAATATGAGAATTTACTCTTTAAGAATTTGCCCACATACCAATGCAGGGGACGTGGGTTCGGGAAAGATCCCACGTGCCGCGGAGCAACTAAGCCCGTGCGCTAAAACTACTGAGCCTGTGCTCTAGAGCCCGCAAGCCACAACTCCTGAGACCATGTGCCACAACTACTGAAGCCCGCGCGCCTAAAGCCTGTGCTTTGCAATGGGAGAGGCCGGCCAATGGGAGGCCCGCGCACCGCAACGGAGAGTGGCCCCCGCTCGCCGCAACTGGAGAAAAGCCCGTGCGTAGCAACAAAAACCCAAGGCAGCCAAAAATAAAATAAATTAATTAATTAAGAATCTGCCCACATAGATCTCAAGAAAAAAAAACAAAAACAAACTGGTTACTACAATGAATGAAATCTCAAAGCCATAAATGGTCCTGAATTTAGGAACTGCAATTTGCATATCTTATTAAATAGTGCAATGCTTTTCAAATTCTAAAGCAAAGGAGCACTTTATTTCATAGCCAATCTTACTAAGACCCTTACTTCTGTCTGCTTTATCTGTGGCCACCTCATCTTTCTCACCTCCTGGTCAGCTCCCATCTCTGTCTAAATATCTTTACTTGAATTATTAAACAGAAGTTCTCATTGAGTTCCTTGGATCCACGGACTATCAGAATACTTTGTATGAGAGTAGGCTCTCAACAGTATCAGTGCTTTATTACTACATTTGAGATGACAACTTTTATTTATTCCTCAGTGAAGCATTTAGACTCAGCACATATTTTAGTGTATAAATACTTTCCAAATATTTTAATAAAGCAGCTGATGCATTAATATGGAATATGTGCAATAAAAATTGAGAGTTATACATGTAATTGTCTTGGGACTCTGCCTGCCTTTGAATATGCCAGAGATTGACTAATAAGATATATATTAGAAAAAGAGAAAAACAACAGAAAGCATAGTTTAAGAATGGTAGACTAGAAGGATATTTATTCCAGGACCCCAAAATTACATATAAAATTGTGTTTGTTCTAAAGAAATAAGAAATTCATATTAAGGCAGAAGATATAGTTTTTCAAAAATACAATTTGCTATTATATATTTAGAATTTAGCGTTTTGAGGCCCCATTCAGAAGGCCAAATGTTTTAAACTTCGTGGTCCATCTAGTTTCTGTTGCAACTATTCCACTGTGCCCTTGTAGCTTATGAGAAGCCATGGACAAGAGGTCAATGAATGGATATGGCTGGATTTCAATAAAACTTTGTTTACACAAACAGAGTGAGGGCCAGATTTAACCCTTAGGCTGTATTTCATCAATTTGTGTTTTAAATAAAAAAGAATGAAGAAAGGACAAAATAATATTATTGATATTTTAGTAAAGCTAAGTGAGCTTAAATTGACTTGAGGGACTATGATTTTACAATGATAGAATTTCACCTATTTATCCTTTAGACTAACATTATCCTGATAATTTAAAATTATGAGAATATTTGCTATACAGTGTGGAGAACACCTTCACTTTCTTTAAAGTTTGGGATTCGTTGAGTTTCTATTCTCCTGACAAATATAATGATGGAAGGATGGCCATTCTCTAACAAAAGAAAAGATTTTCTATTTCTCTGTGTGTGTGCGTATGTGTGTTCAGTATATTGACCTAATTTTGTCTCCTAATTATAATGGCAGTAAAACCTGGAAGTTATTCCTCCCACCTCCTTCACCCTTCTTCTGCAGTCCAGTCTTCCTCTTGAGTTACTTCCTAAAGAACTCTTACTCTTTTCAACTCCATCATCTTTTGTCTAGACTCCTGCAAAGACCCCCGATTGGAACCCAACACCCATGCTTCCTGGACACTCCAGCTTCAGTACAGTACTACTTTCAAAAGGCAGAGCTACTCTGCCTGAATTCTTTACCCTTAATTAATATAAAAAGTAACATCCTTCATCAGGCTTCCAGAGCCCTGCCTGACTAGGTTCCTACAGTCCTTTCCTGCCTCTCATTTGTACCTTGTCATGCTCTGGACTTTGGTCACAGTAGCTTGCTCTTAGTTCCTGGTACTTGTCATATGCAAAGGTCTTGCCATCAAAGGACCTTTGCATATGCTATTTTACCTGGAACAGTCTCCCCCAATCCCCTTATCTAGTTAATTTCTACTCATCTTTCAGAGCTGATCTTAAGCTTCACTTCCCTGGTGAATCCTTCCCTGTCCTGAATGACCAGCTCAAGCCTCTCCTATTTGGAGTCTCTTTGTACCATTAGGGCCTGGACTAGGGCGAGGTGCTAAGGATGCACTCACTGTCAGGGCCTTGCCAGTATGGGGTTACTGTCTTTAGGGAGATAAGAAGAGGTGATCGGGAGCAGAACATCTAATCACATGTAATTCCAGGCCAATTCAGGTTCCACAATAAGGGAATGAGATAGAGGCATCATTCCTCTCTCATCTTAAACCTACATTTTATATTCTGTTGTGGGCTTTCTGGGATCCTTACTGTAAAAACTGTCCCTATAAAACTGACAAAATAAGATCTATAAGGAGAGCTCTGTAATGGAGTGTGATTTTTCTATTATTAAATGAAACACTACTCAATTTTAAACACATTTTTAAGCAGGCATATAGCATTATATTATGGTTTACATTAGCAAAAAATATAGAAAAGGACCAGAAGAGGCCATTGTTATGTGCAATGATTATCATAGTAACACTGAATAAAGCTGGCATGATTTAGAACCACAGAGATTATTTTTCATTTTCTGAATATGTATAGATTGAATATATTCACCCATACACACATACACACACATACACACATCTATACATACATCTTATACTGTTATATATTTTGGCGACAATTGCAAAGTTCTCCATCTGGTCTTGCAGCAAAGAGTCCAAACATGCAAGGAGAAAAAATGTATTAGTCAATTAAAATGAACTATTTGGAACAGATTTGATTTCTTTAAAGGGTCATATAATTACATTGACCATGGTCTATATACCCATTCCATCAAAAAGATCCTGGAAATCTTGAAAAAGAAAAACCTTGTTGAGCAGCATTATTTTTCATAGACTAGTTGAGTTTCATGTTGTTTTATCTTTTTGTTCTAAAATTTATTGCCAAAATATTATAACTTTTTAACACCATAACTTTGTACAATGCTCCATAAAAATGAAAGAGAGAATGAAAGAAAGATCACCTGAGGGGATATTTGTAAGCAACAGTTACTCTGAGAAACAACTGAGATCATGGAAAAAAATGGAATCAAATATTCAGAGCACCTGGACACAAGCACGGCTGTTGCACTGAGGAATTCCAGAGACACCATTGACATGGTATCCAGTAGTCTCCCCTTATCCACAGTTCAGCTTTCTGCAGTTTCAGTTACCTGCAGTCAACTACAGTCTGAGAAGATTACATGGAAATTTCCAGAAATAAACAGTTCATAAGTTTTAAACTGCTCACCATTCTAAGTAGCGTGATGAAAATTTGTGCCTTCCCACTCCTTCCAGCCCAGGCCCTGGACGTGAATCGTCCCTTTCTTAGTTATCAGACCGATTGTGGCGGTATCACAGTACCTGTGTTCAAGTAACCCTTATTTTACTTAAAAATGCCCCAAAGTGCAAGAGTAGTGATGCTGGCAATTTGGATATTCTCTTACTGTGACTAATTTATCAACTGAACTTTATGATATGTATGTATGTATAGGAAAAAACACAGTATTGGTATATACAGTTGACCCTTGAAGAACATGGGTTTGAACTACATGGGTCCACTTATATATATGCAGATGTTTTCCAATAAATATATTGGAAAATTCTGGCAGATTTGCAACAATTTGAAAAAGTTCACAGGCAAACTGCATTACCTAGAAATATGGAAAAATTAAGGAAAAGTTAGGTACGTCATGTATAAAATATATATAGATACTAGTCTACACTTATGTAGGCATAAAGTGAGTGACATTTAATAAATAATTAACAATGTGTTAGTTTTCTTACTTTTATAACTATGCTTTCAAAGAATTACATTACCATACAGTATGCCTCTCTCTCTTGTAATTGGAGAAGGCTATCATCATAGGTAAGTGTGTTTTGTTAAATGTAACAATGTTTCAAAACTGTATTATGAATATGACTGTAATAATACATGCCATAAATTTTTTTTAATGATTTATTCATTTGTGTGTAGGCCAGGCTACCATGGAGCAACTGTATCAGTTATACTAGGCTACCATAAGGAAGTCATATTGCTGCTTCTTCGTTCTTGATGCACAAATTGTTATACCTGTAAATAAATATAAATTTTTTTCACATTATCTTTTCATTTTTGATGTCTAGTGTTGGTAATATGTATAATATCTACAGTGTTTTGTATCATATAATATTGATGTAAATACTGACAGGTAAAAAAAAAAATACTGACAGGTGATTCACCTTGTAAACAGATGATGTAAACTTACGGAATTGATAACTACAGTACTGTAAATGTATTTTCTTTCTTATGATTTTCCTTAATAGCATTTTCTTTTCTCTAGCTTACTTTACTGCAAGAATATGGTATATAATATAGACAACATACAAAATATGTGTTAATCGACTGTTTATGTTATTGGTAAGGCTTCTGGTCAATAGTAAGCTATTAGTAGTTAAGTTTTGGGGGAATCAAAAGTTATAAGTAGATTTTTGACTGTGTGAGGAGTTGGTGGCCCTAACCCCAGTGTTGTTCAAGGATCAACTGTATAGGGTTTCAACACTCTCCGTGGTTTCAGACTCGGGGTCTTGGAACGTATCCCCGGCGGATAAGGGGGGAATACTGTAATCTGGGAATATGGTCTCTGGAGTTATGTGTTGGCCCTGAAGGGCAGAATTGTTATAAAGAGGTTAGATCATTGTTGTGAAGTAAGACAGAACTTTATCTTGAGCTTGCACATAATTAAAAGGTAAAAATTAAATTATCAAAAAAAGCCATCTTTCAGCTTTACTAAAATGAACTTTCCAGTCTCATATTTAGTTTGGTTCAAAATGCCAGTGTACTCGTTTCCTCAAAATGTAAGCGCCGCTCTCCAATGGCAACTTTGCCCACACAAATTTCACTGATCAGTGTTTCCTGTATACTCTTTTCCAGCATCTGTTAGAACTAAATGCAGAACGTAAATAATTAATAGAGCTATCATGTTTTTATTTTTCTTTGAAATTATGAAGTCAGTGGAGCAGAAGTCTAACTATACATGTATCCTGTAAACACACAGATAACGAGGGTTGAATAATAACTGTCTGTAATAGAAATTTTATGCAATTTGAGCTAAAACAATTTAAGTAAAGACATTTCCATTTTCCATCATATTTCACCATGAATTTAGAGAAGTGAACAAACCATCAGAAGAGTCTGAATTGTAAACTTTAGCTAAGATAGACAGTAATGTTATGCACCTCAGTATTGAGGGCTGGATAGTTAGTGCCACTTGCTTTAACATCTAACTGGATTTCTGGCAGTTAGGCTCTCGATAAGCATCTGTTGAATTAATCAGCATAAGAATTCTCCTTGAATGGTTTTCATATCTTGGCTATTGTAAATAATGCTGTAATAAACATGGGAGTGCAACATATCTCTTTGATACCCTGTTTTCATTGTTTTGAGGGTATATTTCCATAAGTGAAATTGCTGGATCATATGGTAGATTTATTTATTATTTATTAACATCTTTATTGAGGTATAATTGTTGTGTTAGTTGCTGCTGTATAACAAAGTGAATCAGCTATACGTATGCATATATCTCCATATCCCCTCCCTCTTGTGTCTCCCTCCCACCCCTCTAGGTGGTCACAAAGCACTGAGCTGATCTCCCTGTGCTATGCGGCTGCTTCCCACTAGTTATATTTTTGTTTGAGGTACCTCCATATTGTTTTCCATAATGGTTGAACCAATTTACATTTCCATCAACAATATTCAAGGACTCTTTTCTCTACATCCTTGCCAACCCTTGTTATCTCTTGTCCTCTTGGTGACAGCTATTCTAACAGGTGTGAGGTTATAGATCATTGTGGTTTTGTTTTGCATTTCCCAATCATCAGTGATGTTCAGCATCTTTTCATGTACCTATTAGCCATTTAGATATCTTCTTTGGACAAATGTCTACTTAGCTCCTCTGCCCATTTTTTAATTGAATTGTTTTTTTGTTGTTATTCAGTTGTATGAGTTCTTTAATATATTCTGGATATTAACCCCTTATTTGATATATGTTTTACAAAATGCTTTTCTCATTCTGTACGTTGCCTTTCAATTTTGCAAACTGTTTCTTTTGCTGCACAAAAACTTTTGTACAAAGGAATATTTTTCATCCATAAGGAAGAAAGACATCCTGCCATTTGCAGCAACATGGATGGACCTTGAGCACATTATGTTAAATGAGATAAATCATACAGAGAAAGACAAGTCCTGTATGATATTACTTACATGTGGAATCTAATAAAGCCAAATTTGTAAAAACAGAGAATAAAATGTAGGTTACCAGAGGCTGGGCTGGGGCAGGAGTTGGGGGGCTAGAACAGATGTTGTTTAAGGGTCCAAATTTAAAATAAAACCTAGAAACCTGATTCACAGTATAGTGAATATAGACAACCATATTGTATTATAGTCGTCAAACTTGTTAAGAGACTAAAACTTAATTATTCTGACCTAAAAAGAAGGGATGGTTATGTAATGGGATAGAGGTGCTAATTATCACTGCAACGGCAGTCATATTACATTGCATTTACTACATCACCCTGCTCAAACTTATCTTGAAAAGTCTATTGAAGCTTTAAGTAGTATAAAATAGGTTGCTTCCTTTATCAATATTGGAAGATATAAAATCTGAATATTGGATTCATAAGACATATTCATGTTATTCAATGCAGGTGCCAAAATAAAATTAGAAAAAATTTGAATTACATTTATTGAGCACTTACTATGTACCTAGCACTATATTCGTTACTTTAACCAAGGAGTATTTCACATTTAATCTTACAACAACACAATAATGAGTAGGTTCTATTATCTCCCAATTTTATACAAGAGGAAAGAGATTAAATAATTTCCCTAAGGCCACCATCCAGTAAGTAATGAAAAAGGAATATGGATTCTTTCTGAGTTGACTCAGCCTGAGCTTTGCTCAATTAAATTTCTAATAATATTATCACAGTAAATACTGTCTTTTAAAATAAATAAAACATGAAATGTTATACTACCCTTTTGATGCTTTATACCCTTTTGTACCAGATGTTAAGAATATACTTGTTATTCCCATATAATTTTGAGGTTAATAATAAATCAGTGTATGTGAGATTGGTTATCCTAAATATTAATGTAGAGATAATTTCGCGTTGGATTATGATTAAATTTCCTTGGACCCTGAGTCATTTTTAGAGAGCATTGTCTGGCTTTTCCCTGTAAATGGAGCAACTTGTAAATAGAAAACAGCCCTGAATTTGGAGATGTGGGGATGCGCATGTATGGCTTTAGTTACAAGAAGCTTGGAAAACACATACCTGTGGTAGGATTTTTTTCTTTTATTTACAGATAATGGTCTTGCATGAAGTTGGTATTAAATAAGATTACAATAAATTTTTTTTAAATTTAGTCAGACTAAAATCTCTGTAGTTCTCAACTGTATGAAAAACCCTTTAGTCTTAAATTAATGAAACTTATTCTTAGTCCTGATGTTTTTTTGTTGTTGGATAATTCTAGAAGAGGAAAAGGAATTTACCTGGTGATATTATAGACTCTTATACAGGTTGCTTACTGTGAAATCAAAAGGAAGAATTACACCTGATATGTTCATAAACTTTCCATTGTGCTCCGGGATCATGTAAGTTTTCCTTAATACACTTAAAACAGTAAAATAAAGTTGACTCTCAGATATTGAATACTGCTGCTATGACGTGCTCATTATATATTCATCCCAATTCTGCATTTCTTATCATAAAAGCAGACCAGCCTGTGGTTAATTAGAGATGTCCTTGTACCTTTTTAAATTAAAAAATTGTAATAATGAATATGCTATCATTACTCATACCTTTTGTTAACATTTCTATTCTTCTTTTGGGGGATTCTTTCTAGAGAATCAGAGTTTAAAATATTTCATATTTTGAGATGCAGAGCTTTTCATAAGAGTTGAAAGGAAACAAATTACAAAATCGTTGACTTCCATTAAAATTTTTCATAGACAATTTTAGTCGATTTTTAGAAGATTTAACATCTCACTGATTTTTTTAAATTCTGAGCTTAAATGAATTCTCATTTTGACTCCATATGTTACTTTGAGAAAGATTACAGTATGCCTGCAGTGATAGGATCTTTTTTTACATGTCTTATTACGTGTTGCTGTGGGTCTCCACTGAGAAGACCTATTTTAATTCTCATTTTCAGACTCTCTCCTGAGAAGCAGAGCCGGAATTTGCTTTCAAGGTCACAGGATTTGATGGATGAAGAGTACTAGCAGAGATCCCAGTTTCTTTCCAAATTGAAAGAACAACAGAAAAGATTAACCTGTCCCAATTAAGCAGAAATGAGGCCAAGCGCAGGTGACCTTTTAACAACTAAGCACTATAATTTTAAAGCTGAATTACTGTTGCTTCTTTATTTTTCAAGCTTGTTGTGACTGCATACTAAAAGTAGCTTATATTTTATATAAAACTCTTCAATTTTCAACTCTTTGCCACTTAGACTAGCTTGTTCTCTCACTGAGCACCATATTATGAGAGTTTCAATATCACAGTTAGCTATAAGTGACCCTCACTTTATAAAACTTGGAGAATTTATTTGCCTTAGATCAAGGATCAAGGTTCCTGGGTGCCATCCAGGGATTTGTGCACGAGTTGGGATTCTTAATGCAGTTGTCAATTACTGTCCCCCAGATGTGTGAAACATTACACTTATCCCAACAATAAAGATAGCAAGCCTATTAAAGAAGTATGATTTATGATTTATAAATAAAGAGAATGTACAGGAAATATTGATATCTGTGAGTCTATTTTCATAGAAGTCTTTCTCTTGTAATAGGAATCATCACTCTGCTGGCTGATTTTCTTTGCTGACAGGCTTCAATCACTTTACTTTCTCACATTTCTGGCTCAGAGGTTCAGCATAAAACTGTTTTGCAGAGTTGTGGAATATATGCTCAAGATTTTCTTCTTAAGATTCACTTTACTTCCATTAGGCAGATTTCAATCATAAGTCAGTATATTTTCTGATATCTGCAAGTCATAATATTCATATTCTATATTTTCTCCAATGTAGTTCTCAGTTCTTTAATAAGTACATAGATGTACATATTAAAATATGGCAAATATTTCTTTAAAAAATGATTTGTCAATGAAGTCCTCTTCCTTAGAGTCCCAAATAAGCATACAGTAAGATAAAGTAAAAGAAATACTTCAAAAAATGAACAATCCAACCAAAAAATGGGCATAAGACCTAAATAGACATTTCTCCAAAAAAGACATACAGATGGCCAACAGACACATGAAAAGCTACTCAATATCACTAATTATTAGAGAAATGCAATCAAAACTACAATGAGGTATCACTTCATACCAGTCAGGATGGCCATCATTAAAAAGTCTACAAGTGGGCTTCCCTGGTGGCGCAGTGGTTGAGAGTCCGCCTGTTGATGCAGGGGACGTGGGTTTGTGCCCTGGTCCGGGAGGATCCCACGTGCCGTGGAACGGCTGGGCCCGTGAGCCATGGTCGCTGGGCCTGCGTGTCTGGAGCCTGTGCTCCGCAGTGGGAGAGGCCACAACAGTGAGAGGCCCGTGTACCATAAAAAAAAAAAAAAAAAAAAAGTCTATGAGTAACAAATGCTAGAGAGGGTGTGGAGAAAAAGTAACCTTCCTATACTGTTGGTGGGAATGTAAATTGGTACAGCTACTGTGGAGAACAGTATGGCAGTTCCTTAAGAAAACTAAAAATAGAGTCACCATATGATCCTGCAATCCTACTCCTGGGCATATATCCAGAGAAATCTCCATATCAAAAAGATACACGCACCCCAATGTTCATAGCAGCACTATCTACAATAGCCAAGACATGGAAGCAACCTAAGTGTCTACCGACAGATGAATGGATAAAGAAGATGTGGTATATATACACAATGGAATATTACTTGGCCATAAAAAAAGAATGAAATAGTGCCATTTGCAATAACATGGATGGACCTAGATATTATCATATTAAGTGAAGTAAGTCATACAGAGAAAGACAAATATCATATGATATCACTTATATTTGGAATCTAAAAAATGATATAAATGAGTTTATTTATTGGGCTGGCCAAAAAGTTCATTCAGGTTTGTCTGCAATCTTACAGGAAACCCCAAATGAACTATTTAGCCAACCCAATACAAAGAAGAAATAGACTCACAAATATAGAAAACAAACTTACGGTTACCAAAAGGAAAAGGTGGGGGGAGGGTTAAATTAGGAGTTTGGGACTGACAGATACACACTACTATATATAAAATAGATAAACAACAAGAATCTACTGTATAGTACAGGGAGCTGTATTCAATTTCTTGTAATAGCCTATAACAGAAAAGAATCTGAAAAAGAATATATATAACTGAATCACTTTGATGTACACCTGAAACTAACAAAAGATTGTAAATTAACTAAACTTCAATTTTTAAAAATGGCTAAAAAAGTGTAGGCAAAAAGTACTATAAAGATGTATTAGGAGGTTTGTTGATTAAAAGAATTTTGTTTACAAAAAGAAATACTTCAAAACTTTGATGTGAAAGAAGATTATAATACGGAACTGTCAGGATATTTGTCCTAGATTAGTGGAGTCAGTCAACCTGAGTTATGTAAAAGTGGTAGTTCCTGTCGAATATTTGTAACTACTTTCAGTTTTGGAAGCTCCAATATAAAGCTATGAACATGAAACACAGATTAGGGATCTTACATGGGGGATGTGATGCTTTTTGTCCTATGGGAGAGGTTAGTATTTGGGGAAAAGGATGAAAGGTACATACCCTGAAGTAAATGTGTACAGCCTATTAAATATTTTTTGCTAAGTACTAATATTTAAATTAGTGAATCTACTGGTTAAAAAAAAAAAACTCAAACAAATTAACAACACAATAAGATACTTTCTAAAGTTAAGCTTAGCTGATTAAAAGACTGAGAGTTCTGTTGGATTATGATGTTTTTAATCTCTATAAACAGTATACTGTCTGTCATCACACGTTCTCTCACTCCCTCTTTACTTCCTTCTCTTCCCTTCCACCCTTCTCTCAATTTCTTATTATGTTCCAAACTTGAGAAGCATAATCTGCATCTCCTCAACTGATTAGGAATTTGGAAGGAAATGAATCTTTCCATATATATGCATGTATCTACACACACACACACACACACACACACACTTTTCAAAGAGTTATACTATAATTATGCTACACTAAAGACAAAATTCTGTATGTGCCCAGAAGTTTTGTAGGGTCACCTTACACTTTCAGTACTTTTCTAAGTCAGGTTGATTTTGGTGGATCAAGAAATTGGAAGTGTTCTGTGATTTCTCAAAAGCTTTAGACATTGTCTCTGCATAGCACAAGATCACATCTTGTGTAAATATGTAGTATAAAGAATTCAACTAAATCCAGCATCATGACAGACTGAAGTAATATATATGGCCTCCCTCCTAGTACCAATACCTAGAAATGTTGAATAAAATTTGACTTTAAAAAATTTAAAAACACACTGCTGAGAAATAAAGGGAAAGTTTTCGGTATTAGAAACCCAAAGGAACCACTCAGAATGCTGCAAGAGAAATTAAATAGCGGGAAAATAAGAAAGTGTGGTAAAGTGAAATAGAAGCTATAAAAATAGGTCCAACATACGTCTAACAGGAACTCTAGATGGTGAGAATAGATGGAATAAAAGGGAGGCAATAATCATTCAGAAATGGTCAATCATTTCCTAGAGGTGAAGAAAGACATGTGTTGGGCTTCCCTGGTGGCGCAGTGGTTGAGAGTCCGCCTGCTGACGCAAGGCACACGGGTTCGTGCCCCAGTCCGGGAAGATCCCACATGCCGCGGAGCGGCTGGGCCCGTGAGCCATGGCCGCTGAGCCTGCGCGTCCGGAGCCTGTGCTCTGCAACGGGAAAGGCCGCAGGAGTGAGAGGCCCGCGTACCGCAAAAAAAAAAAAAAGAAAGACATGTTTCTTCAAGTTGAAGTAACATGCCAAGTTTGAATTATAACAAAATATGTCACTTTTAGAGAATCATGGTGAAATTTTAAAACATAAACAAAAAATCCTTAAAAGAAAAGAAAAAGCATGTCATCTATATAGTAATGATGAACAGACTGACAGCAGGCATCTCATCAGCAAAAATAAGGGATAAATATAATGAAATATCTTAATAGTTCAGAGTGAAAAGAATTTTTAACCTATCAGCTTTGAATTCCATACCCTGCACAACTAGCCCTGAAAAGAATGAGAGCTAACTAAAGACGTTTTCAAAGACAAAAATATATTACCATTTACAGACCCTCACTTAAGGAACTTTTAAAGGATGTACTTTATTTATTTATTACTTTTGTTTATTTATTTTTGGCTGTGTTGGGTCTTCACTGCTGCATGCAGGCTTTCTCTAGTTGTGGCGAGGAGGGGCTACTCTTTGTTGCAGTGCATGGGCTTCTCACTGCAGTGGCTTCTCTTATTGCAGAGCACTGGCTCTAGGCACACGGGATTCAGTAGTTGTGGCATGCGGCTCAGTAGTTGTGGCTCGCAGGCTCTGGAGAGCAGGCTTAGTAGTTGTGGTGCACGGGCTTAGTTGCTCCGCGGCATGTGGGATCTTCCTGGAGCAGGGATTGAACCCGTGTCCCCTGCATTGGCAGGCAGATTCTTATCTGCCACCAAGGAAGCCCTTAAAGGATGTACTTTAGTAAGAAGAAAACCGAACTCAGAATGAAGGGATAGAATGGAAGAAGCAATTGTGAGCAATTAAATCATTCAACTTATTGATTAATGTAAATAAACATACATTGTTAAAAGCAAATGGCTAATACGGGAGAGTTTTTAAAAAGTGAAACTAGGAAACTAAGTAATGATAATATAGGGTGGGGTGTGTGAACGTTAAGGTTAGAGAATTTTCATTCCTCATACTATTTGGAAAGAACAAAGTGATACTGAACAACCATAGGTCTGTTAACTAAGTAAACATGTGAAGAGTAAACCTGGAAAAACTAGAAATAGAATACACAGCTTCCAAATCATTGGAAGAGGAAAGGGGAAATTAAGAAACCTCACAAGTCCAATATGAAGTAGGACAAGGGATAAAAGCAAATAAAAAAGAACATAGTGTATAAACACACACATCTACATGTAGATTCACATAAAATTATCATTTATATCATTAATTATAATAAATATAAACATTAAACGCCTCTTGAAAGATGGAGTTCTTTAAAATAATAATAAAATAAAATCCAGCTATACATTATTTGTAGAAGACAAACTTTGGCAAAATGACCTAGGAAATTTTACATGAAAGGGATGAAAATAAGTTGTATTATACCGATTCAATGAAAGCTGATGAAACAATATTAACAGCAGGGTAAATAAATTTGAAAAGAGAATGCTCTCTCTTCATAATGAAAACATGAATCATAAGACAAACTTACAGAACCGTATCTGTTATAAGTAAAATTATTCAGAATATAGATAATATCATCACTTTGGTGTCAAGACGGTTTTTTCTATTCTCTTTAAGCTGTCATTTGCCATTACTACTCTACTTATAATCATGACAGAACAAGATTTTTAACATGACACTTATCCACAGTTTTTTTCCAGATTGTATGCCAAAGATTTGCAATCCTATTATCTTTTGATATCATGTCATATTTTAATGTAAATGTGCTAATGTGATTCATGTTTCAATGCACCAGCAAGTTGCTTTGTTCACAGACACAAGTGAGCCACAGAGCCAGGCACTGGCTTTTTTGTGAACTTTGTTCAGGCCACTGAAGTCACAAACATAGGACTGATCCCGCAAGGTCTAGGTTAATTTTTTCTTTTATTAGTCTCTGGGGACTCTTTCTCCCTTCATCTCAGTGGCTGAGAAAGCAGTAATGTTTAGAATACATTTTCTAAAATATATTATCAGAGGAATATTAATGTATCCACTGTTTAAAAATATATATGAATTTATGTATTTATTTATTTATTTTTGGCTGCATTGGGTCTTCATTGCCGCCCGCAGGATTTCTCTGGTTGCGGCGAGGGGGGGGCTACTCTTTGTTGCGGTGCGTGGGTTTCGCATTGTGGCGGCTTCTTTCGTTGTGGTTGTGGAGCACGGGCTCTAGGCACATGGGCTTCGGTAGTTGTGGCACACGGGCTTAGTTGCTCTCCGGCGGCATGTGGGATCTTCCTGGAGCAGGGCCCGAACCCGTGTCCCCTGCATTGGCAGGTGGATTCTTAACCACTGTGCCACCAGGGAAGTCCCAAATGTATCCACTTTATACTTGCCTTTGGTGATCAAAAACTAGAAAGGCAGTCAACATTCACTACAGATCATTAAATTTCATAGGCCATTAGTCTGGTAGCCTGACCCAGAGGTCTGAGTCAGAAGTCATGAGGACTTATGGAAGGAAGTCATTCAGTCTCAGCAATGGTTAGAACTCTATGGTAGGGATCAAAGCTCTGATTGGCCCCTTTTCTGCATTTGATCACTTGAGACTATGCTCAGACTTCCAAACATGTTCCCAGCAGGCAGCTGTGAGGGTCAGGATTACACATTTCTTTCTGGTCCTCAGCTTTGAGGGTAGGATGACTGGGTCCCATGCAAATTTCCAGCTTTATAGCCTATACTATATTTTTTAGGTACAGTTTTAAAAGGTGATAATTCAATTTATTAAAGTAACAATTTAAACAGAAAATTTAGGATACAAAACAATGTGTAAAATATGTAATCATTTCCATTAAAAAAAAAAAACTAGAAGAGGGGAAAGACCATGAATGTACATATTTGGATTGTATTTACTTAAGTACCTCTGAATGGATAACACTGGATACCTGAGAAGAGAACTGGATGGCTAGGGAAAGGGGTGGGACAGAGATTTTTCCATTGTATATTTGTTAATTCATTTTAATAAGCATGTACTTTGATGCAGGAACTCTCTAGCTAGAAATTTTCCCTGTGAATAGAGACATATTCCAAAATACAAATTCAAAACAATATTCACTATAATAATGTTATTAACAGGAAAAAAATACTTGAGAAAAGTTAAAAGTAAAAGGAGAATCCCCAAAACATTAGAGTCTTACAGTTTTTCTGATGCCACCTGACAATATCAGAATTCTAGATGGTATTCTTTTTCTATACCTTTCTTCATTTTTCTTCTTGCAGAGTAGGTTATTTTAAATGTAAGCATATTGTGCCCCATTAATGATAATGGGTATGGTACAGACATGAACAGATAAGTACAGTATTCTCTCAATGGGTCATTTAGTTGGCAATGAATGATGTACAGACCGCACAGCATATTAAAAGTCCTACAGTCCTACATCTGTTCCCTTTATCCAATACCCTTCTTCAATTTCCTTTGAGAATGCACAAAACAATGGCACACTTTTCAGTTCTGACTACTGTCAAATATCCTGCCAGAGTTTCAATGAAAAAAGAATGTTAAACCTGGTGCCAATTTATTTAGATTTGCTTTGGTTATTTTACATTCTACTTTAAAATAATTAAGTCACAAAATAGCCCTACAGAATGGTTCCTTGCTCATATGGCTTATTTACTTCTTAAATGACTGTAATATTTCAATAAATTGCATGCTTTATTTTTGCAATGAAATTCCATAGAAATGCAGGCAATAAATTGACATAAGCTATACTAAATACAGAACTCTGAAAATAGAATTCTTTTAAGCAAATGTGACACGGAAGCAACTTATGTTCCAATTTAAAGCCTATCAAAAGACGAAGCATAAATACTTCTCATACTGCAAAAAATGTAATTTTCTAAAAACAAACAAATTTCATCTCTTTAGCATCTTGCAATATTAAAAAATTATGCATCTTTCAGGCACAGAGGTTACTGAGTAACTGATTCAACAAAGTGGATTTGGCTATAAAATGAAGAATGAAGTGTGCTTCCCACACACTGCAGAGGTATACTAGGGACTCTAAAGGAAGGCACCAGGTCTTAGGTGTCTGTATGCTAAGCGCCTTGCTTGGTAGCTGGCAATGAAAGTTATTAACACTATGAATGCATGTGTATCTGGAGCCATAGCAAGTAATACTGTAATTGTTGAAAGTGGATGTTAATAGTATTACATATCTCCTGTGGAATAACTTGAGAAATCAAGATCTCCATATCATAGCATGGCTTAGCCTCAGAATAAGACATTTCTAGAACATTAGAGAAGGAAGAGAATTCAGAGATCATTTAACCCAGCCTGTCACAAATTACTATTCTTTTGTAAGATTCTCTGAGGAAAAAAAAAAGGATGTGTAGTTAGATAAGTGTAGAAAATATTGTACAATGCATGTAGATTCACACACATATAATCGTAACGGCTTTGAGAGGCCTATGGTTAAAAGTTAAAAAGACTCTCATACATACTTGTTTATCTTTCTTTAATCTAGCACTTCTGTAACTTATTTCACTTTCATTTTTTAACACCTTGCACAATCAGGGCTTGGGAGAAGACAATTTGAGAAATGACAAGGAGATTGATTCTTGGCTTCTCAGGAAGGAAGCTGAGGCCTAGAATATCAAGTTATTTTAGCATGGTTACTAACTAGAAACTGGCTGAGGAAGATATAGAGTCTAGACACTTAGTTTCAGTCAGTGTTAATTCTAATATATAGTCCTACTTCCTATGGAGGCAGTATATGCAGAGTAGTCCTATGAGGAGTTGCAAGTTAACCTAATCCAAAAGATAAATAGTATAAATTAAAATAAATTCACTGAGAGTTTCCAAAGTCCCAGGTACCTATCTAAATGTTTTAAATATATCGACTCAAGTAAATCTCTATTTTATACCACACTCCACAATAAATAAGAGAGATTAGAGACCCAAGAATTAACCAACAAACCAGTTAAGTACCAGAAAAACAGGAGAAATCTTTCTACAATATTTAAGTGGAGAGGATATTTTTAACTATAAATTATATCACAAAAGCTATCGTAAAAACAGAGGTTAAAATCAAACAGCAACAAAATTAAGACTCAAATAAAGGTCTAATATTCATAATGTGTAAAATAGTTTTACAAATCAACAAAACAGACAACTTACAGGAGAAATGAGCAAAACACATACAAGCAGGCTAACGGTCAATAATCATATGCAATGATATTCACTGCAAATTCTAAAGTGAAACTAATATATCCATGTATTGGATCAACCAAATTGATAAAATCCACTGCGGGCAAGTGCAAATGGCACTCTTCATACCTAAATAATTTTAAACTGTGCATACTCCACGGCAGCCAAACCGCATGTTAGGAATGTACTCTGCTGAGATCTGGGGGTAAGTTGGTCGAGAGCTATCATTATACAGTTGCCCCTTAAGCAGCATGGGTTTGAACTGCATGGGTTTGCTCATAAGCAGATTTTTTTTCAAAAAACGTCTTGGAAAATTTTTTCGAGATGTGCAACAATTTGAAAAACCTCACAGACAAACCACAATGTCTAGAAATATTGAAAAAACTTAAAAGTTGGGTATGTCACAAATGCATAAAATATATGTAAATTCTTGTCTCTTTTTTCATTTACTACCATAAAATACATGCGAATCTATAATAAAAAAAAGGTAAAAGTAATCAAAACCTAGGCACAAAAAGACTTGCAGATTTTACAATACATGGCACCATCGCAGTCCAGATAAATAACATAAAGAAGCAAACATACAGTATAAAATAATTGCATAAAATTAACTGTAGTAATACTGTATTAGTGTAGCAATTTTATAGTCACCTCTTGCTGTTGTTTTGATGAGCTTCAATGTTGCCAGTGTCTGCTTAAAGCACCCTGTGATGCTTGTCATTTCCTTATGAACAGTTCATCTCTCCAGTAACTTTTGTATCAAAGTAAAAAGTGATCTCTCATGATTCTCACGTAGTTTTCATTGTGTTTAGTGCAATACCGAAAGCCTTGAATAACACTGTGGGGCCCATATGAAGGCCACTAGTGATGTGGAAGTGCTCTCACGAAGCAGAGAAAAGTTATGACATTACAAATAAAAGTTGAATTGCTTGATGAGTACCATAGATTGAGGTCTGTAGCTGTGGTTGCCTATCATTTGCCATTTCAAGATAAATGAATCCGGCCTAAGAACCATTGTAAAAAAAGGAAAGGAAATTTGGAGAGCCATCACTGTAGCTACACCAGCAGACGAGAAAACCTTGCACTTTTTGCAAAATGCCTTTTTTACCTTGTATTAAAAATCCAGCTTTTATGCAGGTACAGGATTGCTATAAGAAAGGCCTACCTAATATGATTCTAGCAAAAGCAAAGTCATTATATGACAACTTAAAGCAAAAGGAAGGTGAAGGAGCTAAAGCTGGAGAATTTAATGCCAACAAAGGATGGTTTGATAATTTTAGAAAGAGGTTTGGCTTAAAAAATGTCAAGATAATAGGAGAAGTAGCTTCTGCAGACCACGAGGCAGCAGATGAGTTCCCACATGACATTAAGAAAATCACCTAGGAGAAAGGATATCTGCCTGAACAGGTTTTTAATGCAAATCAAAGTGTATTTTTTGGAAAAACACTGCTACAAAGCACATTTATTAGTATGGAAGAGAAGCTAGCACCAGGATTTAAGGCCAGAAGGGATAGGCTAACTCTACTAGTTTCGTGTAAATATAGTCAGGTCTATGATCAGGGCTGCCCTTATCTATCTGTGAGCCTTGAAGGGAAAAATAAACACCAGCTACCAGTCTACCAGTTGTACAAGAAGGCCTGGACAACGAGAACTCTTTTTCTGGATTGGTTCCATCCACGCTTTGTCCTTGAAGTCAGGAAGTACCCTGACAATATGAGACTGCCTTTTTAAGTTCTTTGGTATTGGACAATGCCCCCGGCTACCCCAAACCCCCTGAGTTCAATACTGAAGGCATCAAAGTGGTCTACCTCCCCCCAAACACAATATCTCTAATTCAGACTCGAATCTGGGGGTCATAAGGACCTTTAAGGAGCATTACAACCAACACTGTGTGAAAAGGACTGTCAATGCTATGGAAGAGAGCCCCATTAGAGAGAACATCATGGCAGCCTGGAAGGATTACACCACTTGAAGGTGCCATCGTTGTTACAGAAAAAACTGTGGAGGCCATCCAGCTCAAAATGATCAATTCCTGCTGGAGAAAACTGTCCAGATGTTATGCGTGACTTCACAAGATTTACAACAGAGCTGATCAAGGATATCATGAAAGAAATTGTAGATATGGCAAAAAGGTAGGGGGTGAAGGGCTTTAAGATATGGATCTTGGAGAAATTCAAGAGCTAACAAATATCACACCAGAGGATGTAACAGAAGACAACTTGATGGAGATGGGTGCTTCCAAACCAGTGTCAGACAATGAGGAAGAAGATGTAGAAACAGCAATGCTAGAAAACAGATTGACATTAGACACTCCGGCAGAAAGGTTCCAATTATTCAAGACTGCTTTTGACTTCTTTTACGACATGCACCCTTCTATGATATGGGCACTGAAACTAAAGCAAATGCTGTACAGTTAATAAACTTATCTATTGTATATGTGTGTGTCTTGGTGTGAAATTCTAGTAACTGTATGGCAAGAACTCTATGAGATATTTTCGTGTTAACATCATCATTAACGTCTAAGTATTCATTGTGTGGAACACTATGTACAAGACTTTTATTGAGGTGGATAACCTATCCTTACACAGGCATAAGGTGAGTGATATTTAATATAAAATTAATAATGTATTAGTTTTCTTACTGTTTTATAAGTGTGCTTTCAAAGAATTACATTACCATACAGTATGCTTCTCTCTCTCTCTCTCTTATAACTGGAGGAACTGTGTGTCAGCCGATCATCACAGGCAAATTGTCATTTTTTTTAAATGTAACAATGTTTCTAATACTGTATTATGAACATGACTGTAATACTGTATGCCATAAAAACTTTGTAACGATTCATTCATCAATATATCGGCTAGGCTACTGTGAAGCAATAGTATTGATTACACCAGGCTACTATAAAGCAATCGTATTGTTGCTTCTTTGTTATCAATGCATACATTGTTTTACCTGTAAATAAGTATGAATTTTTCACATTATCTTTTCATTTTTGCTGTCTAGTGTTAATATGTATTAAATAGTATGTTATACATAGTATGTTAGTATGTATAACATCTACAGTGTTTTGTATCATATAAGACAATATTGATGTCAGTACTGACAGATGATTCATCTGGTAAACAATGTAAACTTATAATATGTAAAAATACAATACAGTACTGTAAATTTATTTTCCTTAACATTTTCTTAATAACATTCTATTTTTTCTGGCTTACTTCATTGTAATAATACAGTATACAATACGGACAACATATAAAATATTTGTTAACTGACTGTTTATGTTATTGGTAAGGTTTCTGGTCAAGAGTAGGCTACCAGTAGTTAAGTATAAGGGAGTCAAAAGTTATACGTGGATTTTAACTATGTGGGGGATTGGTACCCCTAACCTCCAAGTTGTTCAAGGGTCAACTAAATTCATATGTAAACAGATAAGAGTTTTTTTGTTGCAGAGCTGTATTAACAAAAAACCAAGAATAATGGAACAATCACCAAAAAGGGAAAATGAAAATAAATTTTGGTACATTAAGGCAAATGGAATACTATGGTGACACAGAGAGAAAGAGCTTTATATGTATTGACATTAAAACTGCCCAAAATGTATTGAGGGCGAGAAGCAACAAGCAGAAATAGATACACAATATTATTTTAAAGGTGCACGTGTGTATTCTTGGTGACACTTGCGTGTACATGTGTGGGTATACCTGAAAGCAGAAAAACGTTGTCACTTAAAATATAATGCCTGATGCTGCTTCTGTTACAGTGTCTCCACCCCTTCACCATCCTCTACCACTCTGCCATGCTGCATCTCACTTAAAAAAACAAAAAGAAGAAAAAAAAAACAAAAAAAAAACAAAAAGAAAAGAAAATCTAGTGAGGGGTCTGTCCAGACTGCACTGAAGGAGATAGGGCTTTAATTTTATTTTTAGATTATCAAGCAATCTCAGAAAGCTTTTAGCCATGGGGCCAATCAGGCTGAAGGGATATCTGTTACATTACATGTTTGTGTATATACCTATATAGATATATACAAATGTCTACAAGGATGCATGCCAACTTAATATTAATTCTGAGGATTGGGGTAAATGGGGTATCTTTTCCCTTTTTTTTGTAGTAAACTTACTGCTATTACAATTAAAATAAACATTACTAATTTCTAAAAGACATAAAGCCAAATATGCAAAAGGGAACTCTCAGGCTTTTCTCTACTGTCACCATAATGGTTTTCCATCCATGTGTTTTCCTGATGAACACTGTTTACAAGTGTCAGCGTTTCTCTGAATTATAAACTACTCATTTTCCCTAAGTGCTCAAAACCATTTAAAAAACTAGAACTTTATTTGTATTTCCTAAATGTGTTTACACTTCAGCTGGTAGTACCTTTGTTTTCAAGTGTTTCATCTCAAATTCCTTCTTAACTGACAAGGGTCTGTACACATCTGTAAGAGCTGGGCAACACATGTTGAAAGCCAGCCTATTCGCAGGCACCCAGCATCTTCATAGGGACTATTTCCAGACAATAAGGACATTCATACTTATTAACAATTAAATATTCATTGTTTCTCAATGAGGTCCATCATGAATACTATATGTACGTGTATCAGAACATGACCGAGTAACCAGCAGAGGTAAAGTTCAAAACTTCATAAACCCCATTTCAACATACACAATAGTGCTAAGTTGACCATGTGTGTTCAATTTTAATAATAAAAACAATCTAAATAGATACAGGTGAACAGAGATAGTTTGATAAATAGATGAAATTGGATTGCCTGTGTTTCATTCTCTACTTCTGGTGACTTGTGTGCTGTCAAGGTGGGGAGGTTTTATCTATGGAGATACTTAAATGCAGCGTCCAATAATTAAATAGAACACCATTTATTTTGAGTGCTACCAAATTGTCCAGAAAGACATTGAATGGTAATAGAATTATGAGTTACTCATATACATTCCAATTCATGACAAGACACCACCTTTCCACTCATGTCATGAGTCCTACTAGAAGAACAACAATAAAAATCATGCAATAATTCTCTGAGCATGTTTTCAGAAAATAAGATCCTCACTACACTAATATTCACCTAACAGAAAAATGCATTGTCATTCATAAGATTTTTCAGATTTAAAAATTAGACCATTCATTTTAGCCTATATCAATAGATTTTCAGCTTTTAAGCTACAACCACAAATCAGGGTTGTTTACCTACATAATTCATTCACCTCAAGCAACACAAAAATTGTTGCTTATATCACATATTAAATCAAGACTCTTACATGTTTATATTCTATAGTACAACCATAGGAAAACTTAGTACTTGCAATAATATCCTCTGTATAAAGCATCGCATTTCCCAATTCACTTTATGCTCACAATTTTATTTATATTACTGTCATATTTATATTCAGAGAATTTGTCTAAATTAAGACAAGTGAATAAAAATTTTTATGATGAAAATTAGACACAAATATCTTTTTAATATAATCACCATGCACACTATACACAGGTCTCAACGTAGTCGAGATCTAAGTCACAGTCTAGTCTATATGTGCCCATGAAAGTCAGCACGCAAACCAGTAATTCTGAAAGAAACACTGAGTTAAGTATATTGACATAATTAGGCTTTTCTGGTTTATTCAGGAAAAATCTTTGGCATAGCCACTGGATAACATATTTACTGGATAATGTTGATCCTGATTTTCTGGCTTTGAAGTTATTTTGTCCTTTATTTCTTAGCTTATTCCCAATAAATTTACTTTTATATACCTAATGTTAGCATTTTGTCTTATATATAGCTGAAGGAGAAATCAACACTTTCTTCAACTATGATGGTGCTAGATCTCTGAATCAATGTGTTACTTAAAAAACTCTGTTTCCCTGTGGATGAGGAAAATCCACTGCCCTCATCGAATAATTTGTTTCATTGATTTCTCTTGACTTTAAGTACTTGAGAAACACTTGGTGATCATAAAGATGATATAAAATTTCAGTGTCATTTGCCCTGTAGATAACAGTGCTTCTAACAACTTTGCCAAGAGCTCTCAATATTTAAAAAAAAAGTGATTGTTTTTTCTGTCTTTTAATAGTCTCTGGATGAAGAATACTGAATATTGGAAATAATGTTTTTGAAGCATTTAGCTAAAAATGTTCACTTTTTCTTCCTCATCATGTAGAAATTCTTTCAGTATTCAATATAAAAGCGAGTGACATTTACTTATGTAAATTGTATATCACACTGTTACAGCCATATTCCTTCTTGTATATTCATTGCTTGATTGGAGCCTCCTGATTGGCATCAGAAACTGTGTGTGTGTGAGAGTGAGAGACAGAGAGAGAGAGAGAGAGAGAGAGAGAGAGAGAGAGGAAAAAAAAGGGGGTTAAGGGAGAAAAGGGGAAGAGAGGGAGAGAATACAAGTGGAGAGGATGAGGGAGAAGAGAAGTTAGGGTAAAAAAATAAATAACTCTCAGGAAGACAAAATAAAATATGGTATTGTAAGACATGGATGCCCTCTGTTTGAGTACTTGAGAGTGAAATTTGACCACATCTATCAGTGAATTTGGCAGGAAATAACCTAAAACTGTCCTTTCTGGATACTGAGATGAGAATGTTGTCCAGGCTGTCTCCGTTCTTGGCATCTACTGACAAGAGACTAAGATAGCCAATTAAGCCTAATTGTGATAAATTATGTGCTTTATATTCATTCTGATGGAGAACTACTGCCTAGCAGGTAATAACCCCAAACCGCTAAACTAATTGTGGTTAAAACCTTGTGTTAGAAGTAGGATGACCCTAGATGAAAGAGGGTAGGGCTTCATCTATGATGCCATTATTCCTGCATCCCAATTTATATATACAATTAATTTTGTGACAGTGTATGAACTTATTAACATTAATATGGCTAACAAGGCCTGTCCTTCCAGTATACTCTCAGCTTTTAATCCTAGCATAGCTTCATTGGCATGAACTTGAAGACCACAAAAATCTAAAGGTTGTACTCTATTTCTGTCACAGATATATGAAATTCCATTACAATTATTCTACACTAACTTTCCTCTACTTCTTATCTTTATTTCAGTGATCCTCAAGTGATTTATTTTTGATATAATACCTCTATTAGTAAAAACATTTTATATTTGTTTTGACATTTATAAATCCTAATCATGTATCTCTGGACTAATATTATCATTAAAATATACAGAAGTAGAAAAGTAGATAAAATAAACCCCAATAGGAATTCTAATACTTTCTTGCTCCATCCCAGTGGGTTGTCTTACACACCCCATGGGGTGGGCTGACTTCTCTTTGTAGACCAATGCTCTGGTCAACAGACTGAGGCTTGCAAAAGGAGAAATTTAGCACACACTGATTCTTCTATCTCTGTACAGTTCAGATGTATAAAACTAAGAGTTGGAAGAGATTTTAAGGGTTCATCCAACCAGTAAATCTCTTTTACCACATCCATGACAGATGGAAATTCAGTATAAGAAATACTATATTTTATACTTGAAATATGCTAAGAGATCGTAACTGTTCTCACTACAAATACACACAAGTGATAACTATGTGAGGTGATGGATATGTTAATTAAGTTATGGTTTAATCTTTTCACAATGTATACATATATCAAAACATCACATTGTACACCATAAATATAAATAATTATTATTTATCAATTATATCTCAATAAAGCTGGGGGAAAAGACATAAACAAACAAACAAAAATAAGTCCATCCCTTCCCCAGCAGTGCTCTTCTTGTTGGACACCACTGTTAGAATGTTCATTATTATACTGATGAACTTAGTGTCCATTTAGGACTTACACTGTCCATTTAGCAATCATAGGTTTGGTCATCTATGAATAAACAAACCTAGTCACTCTTTTTTCATGGTAGCCTTTCACATATTTGATGAAACCTATGTAAGTTTGGTTCCTCTTATTGATACTGTCTCCAAGTTTAATATATCCACTTGCTTCACCTAAACTTAATGAGATATGTTTCCTAAGCCACATTGCTCTCTTTCTTTCCCATTTTTCTTTTTTTTTTTTCCCCATTTTTCTTTGAGCATCACTAGCTTCTGAACATCTATCTGGAAATGGGAAACCAAGAAATGCAAACGTCACTCTAGATAAGGTCTGACCACTCCATAATTAGAGAAGGAATATACCCTCCATTGATCAATAACCTATTTCATATAGCTAAATTAAATGAATAGTTCTTTTTTGGAAATATAATTATTTGTCTTCAAGAGTTTCAAAGGCAAACAGCAAATTTATTACATCATAATGTTGCATATTAAACATCTGCTGTGGTACATTATTTTTAAAAACATTGTAAGGAGAAAAATCAATGGACCTAAAATAAAATGGAAAAATAAACATGAATCCACTAGGGCCCTACAGATAATGCAGTTGGCTTTTCTTTCAATAAATATAGATAAGTTATTTCATGTGGAGGGACCTAGAATAATCATGATAAAATTACTTTATAGTAAGTGTGCCTAGGCTAAAATTTTCCATTATTTTAACGGATTCTTTCCATTTCTGGTTTCACGGATGTATGTTTCAGCCATACTTTTTTGTATTACTGCATAGCTCGGTTAAGTATTTCTTATGCACCATTACTGACTTTTACGTTATCTTCCTAGGTAGCAAATTTACAAACCTTAAGCAATTTGAATCATATATGTTTAGAATTTTAAATCACATGGAGGTAAGCAACTGATGGAATTCAAATGAAAAAATCATTCCTTGAGTAGAAATGTTAAGCTATTTTGGTCAAAATTAACTTAAAATTATGTTTTGTAAAAAATCGCTCAATTGTCTTAACCTCAGGTTCAAATGTGAGGAGTAAATTGGTATTTACTTGGTATTCCACTGTATTTCACTGTATTCCACTGTATTTCAGTGCTTGACCAGTCTCAGAATCAATTAATATTTCTGTGAAGATAAGCAAAATCTATTAAATGAAAATGTCTCTTCTTTTGCTCTCCATTGTGAAGAACTTATTTTCATTATGAAAAAAAAATCATCATCCTTGCAGAATTGAGAGTTAAAATGATAACTGTAGGCTTATATTATTAATAAGAATGTCTTATTATATGGCAGTGTTATATGGATTATTAATGTTTAGATTAATACTTTTAATCATATAAAACT
This sequence comes from Phocoena sinus, assembly GCF_008692025.1. Lineage (NCBI taxonomy): Eukaryota > Metazoa > Chordata > Mammalia > Artiodactyla > Phocoenidae > Phocoena > Phocoena sinus. The sequence goes on from NC_045774.1 coordinate 37,475,908, forward strand.
TGGTTATCAAAAATTTATCACACATGCACACACACAAGAAGGAAGTTTTCATGTTGAAATAAGCAAAGTTTCAGGAATTGCAAATGGTCTACTCTTAACATTTAGAAAACATATAAAATTATATATAGGTACACACATAATAAAGTTTTCCATGTGAAATAAGATGATATAGAAAATAAAAATAGGTAAAAAATTTATTCTATTAATATTTGGTAGTCTTCCAACTGGTTGGTAGTGGATCATAAAAACTAAATGCTATATTTTGAGAAAGGTGATAATGTGGATAAACATGAAAGGGAGGAGACAAATACAACTGACTACACAGCTGATACTGGAAAATATCTTTGTTTCTTCCCATTTGAAAATGCAACTCTTCCCTTCGATTACAATAAGAAAATCCAAAATTAGCACTGTAAGCTAAAGATTCATTCTGGAGATTATAATTTACTGATTGTACCTACTTAAAGTCAAATTTATTCAATTTTAATCACTTCAGTCTTTGACTATACTGGATTGAAAACAAATTACCACTAAAAAAACACTTCAATACTTCTTCTAATAAAGCTAGGCCTCTTATCTGAATTCTTGTGAGTTGTTTAAAAGGCCTAACCTAAGTGTAAAAATATTCCTTAAGACAGCTCCCTAAATATTTATGTGGCTGCCTTTTGAGTATCATGGAGCATATTCAGTAAGGTAGGCTTATGTGTCTATTTTCACTTATTTAAGATGTTATTTAATTAATAATCCCTTCTCCATCAAAAGTATAATATATACATATATACACATATAATTCTCCCATATATATGGAAAGCTTGACCAGGCATGGGTTGAGACATAAACCCTCAATTAATCTTTAAATTTGAAGAGGCCAAAGCCTTTTTGTACAAGTCAGTAGAGCACGTGGGGACAGGTATTGATGTTTTAAATTCTGATTATGAATTCTATTCATTGTACCCAGGGACAATTAGCAGGCATCTGCTTTTTTAAAAATTTAATCTCAGATTAGGATCTATGCCTAGAAGCTCCAATTCTGCTCCCAGAGTTCATTGCTTTTTTTTAAGTCAGGAGAGCTAGTAAGTCTCCTTTTTAACTTTTTTAAGTCAGGAGACTAAATGGTTAATGATCCATTAAAAACATCCCAGTAAAGGAAATGTGTAGCTTCCTATACATTGAGCTTAATATTTCCCGGCCCTGTGCTGTGGAAGTATAACCAAAGTCCAAAACAGGCTTATCTGGAAGTTGACTTTACCAACTAGCCAGGTAAGAGAGGGCAGTGGCCCTCTTTTGGTTAGCCACTCTTCCTGAATGTGGATTGAAAAGACGAGATACAGGGTAAGAAGGTGTAAATTCCTTCTAAATAGAGGAAAGGCATTTTTGATTGGTTATTATAGGGGACTGTCTTTATTAGTATGAGGCACTAATTGAGTGCAAATTCATTTGAGTGGGCATTAAATTAGCCTGGTTCTCAGAAAGTTCTGATGATGAATTGTTTGAAGATCAGCTAGGCTTAGAATCAAGCCATGATCAAACCCTCATGTGTACATGCAAAATTTGAGCTGAGATCTCCTTTATCTATACTAATCATAGAATTAAAGGAGGTTAGACCTATGAGTAACGTTAGAGAACATTTATTCCAATGTCTTATTTTAAGGATAAAGAATCTGAAGCCCAAGGTAGCAAGTAATATGCGAAGAATCATTCAGTGGACAAATGGCAGAGACCTGAACTCTGACAACTGGGGTGTACACAGCACTGCAATGGAAACTGAAAATAGATCCCAGCACTAGAGAAGCTGGAGAGTCTGATGCATGGCATCACTTCACACACCATGAGTGAATTTACTCTAGTGCAAAGGGCAACCTAATGGCTTGAAGGGGTGATGGCACTTCACAGAACAATGTGGAAACAGAGGGCCACAGTGTTAATGAGTGTCATGGGGGTGAGGAATGGAGAGAATGAGTTTCAGTTACACCTCCATAAACTCACTGGAATTTAAAAACTTTCAGTCCTAGGGAAGCTGCCAGAGTTACTGTGCCCTGCAGAGATGGGAGGCAATTAAGCAGAAGTCAGGATGTAATGACTACAGGATGGGAGAATGCTTAAAGAATTTAAGGCACTTAAGATTCTATGACCTATTCTTGTGTCAGCTCTGGGCTACCAAAGCGCCATTTAATCACTGTATTTTACATCTTCAGCATAATGAAAACACCTGCAACTTCATAGGTTCCGACTTAACTTGCAAATAGAGTACTTCTGTGTTGTGACTAGAATTTTATTTCTTATAATAGGTCATCTCCCCCACCGCTACCCAGTTTCATGAGTCAACCTCCCGGATCCATCACAAGAATAACTAGTTGAAGCCATTTTCATCCTTCTTTCATGAAAACATCAAATGAAATTCAAACATATTTTAACTTTTGTTTTAAAAACAAGCATTTTAAAAACTTTGTCCTTATTCTATTAGTGTTCAACAAATAGTTATTGAGTGGCTATCATCTACCAGGCACTAGTGTTTCAATATCGCTGAAGGAGCTCAAGGTCTGTAGGCAAAAAATATATGCCAGGAAATATTACAATATTAAACTGAGGCATTTGCAGAAGAGTTCTATGCAAACACTGATGAAGAGTCACCCAAAAGGAAATACTTTAAACATAAGTGACTGTGGGTCAAGGGGGAAGGACATTGTAGACAGAGGGAATCTTCATGGGAATGGCAAGTGGTTTTGTGTGGATAGGGGACTGATGAGATGTGGGAAGTAGGCAGCAGGAGTTAAAAGTAGTCCAGGATAGCTTAACCTTGGCACTATTGACATTTTAGACCTGATAATTTTGTCTTTGAGGTGGTCCTGTGCACTTTTAGTAGACATCCTGGGGTCTACCCACTAGATGCCAGTAGCACACATTCCCCTCCCCGCCTACACCACCATAGTCGTGAGAATAATATGTCTCCAGACCTTTCTATATGTCCTCTGGTGAACAGAATCTTTCTTAGTTGAAAACAGTTGGACAACTGGTAGAAGCTAGATCACCAAAAGTCATCGTATATGCCATGAAAAGGAGTATATTTGTGATCCCATACATTGCAAATGAGGTGACAAGATGTCATTGAGATGTTGTTGCCTTTCCAGTACAAGTTCACATGCCACTTGACGTTTTATAAAATTTTACAAAACATGTATATTTTGAATATATACAGTTCTGGAGAGGGAGGCTTGAACTTTGCCCTTTTCAAAGGGGATCTAAATTCCTAAGCCAACATGAGTCACTAGAAATGTCTGTAATTACTGAAGGCTCCTCATGTATGCAACCCTCTTATAGAAGCAAACACAGAAACAAAATAACATAACTTTCAAGACAATGGTAGTAAAATAATAAACAAGATGTGGACCCTGCCCCTTCTTACTGAGCAGCATCCTGGGCAGAGCAAGACACCCAACAAGATGAAAGCTGTGCACTTATTACACACTTAAGTAAGCAAAATATATTGTACTGATATAAGGATTTTCCCCCCTTATTTTGAAAGCATATAAAATTGAGTGAAAATGATGCCTCTTTGCTTTGATTTTGATGAACTCTTACAGAGCAAAAGATGTTCTAATGTGAATAGCAAGAATTTGCCAAATGAATGACCCACTGGCAATCTTAAATATATCTTTTCCAAAGACAGTGAAGAGGCCCCATAGCGCCCTTCAATGGCATGCCAAATATGTGTAGTAGCTCCTGGTTTTTTGTTTCTGTTTTTTAGTTTTTTTCTTAATGTCCCAACACTTGGCAATAATACTTGGTTTTCATCAGTGCTCCCTTCAGCATTTATTATATCACTGTTGCCCTGGTAAAAAGATTACAGGTGTTAATCACAAATACGGTGTTGTTGCATGAAATTCTGAAACCTGATCCAACAGTGGTATGAGAATTGAAAAAAATTTGTTTGCATATATAACACTGAAACAATGGTGGAGTCTTATTGATTCTTTTAGAAAGTTGCTCTTCCACAGAAAATCAAATATTGAATGACCTGATAAAATAAAATATAAAGTATTTTTAGATAACACTCTATAAAACAAAACTGAATACACTGATCAAATGATTTAACAGCATAAATAACATAGTTACTCCTATTTCCTTCAAATCATCCTATATGTGTGTCTCATGGTTAAAGATAGTTTGAACGCATTAATCATTACGGGACAACCATCCAGCTAGTTATTTAAAGTGGTTTTGAGCTATTCAAGCTAGTTAAACATAAGTTTGGCAAAAATATGTGGAATATTTCAAATCTGGACACCATTCATTAATGGTCAAAAATATTTACACAATTCGTTACTATGTCCTAGGCACTAATTAACTTCTTTTTTCATTTTGAGCATCCAAGGAATCAATTTTTGTGAGACAGAATTTGAAGTTGCTAATCAAAATTCTAGTGCATTTTGTGTTCGTGTATACATTAAAGTGTTCATGTATTTCTTCTTTATGAACTATATAAATGCTGATGTTAAATACCGATTGCATGCCAGATACTATGGTAGCTGTAAATACAATTATTTTCCCTGCACTTCAGGGAAGCTACAATTTAGTCAGGAAAATAAATATTACTTAAATAATCATGAAAATAATGACAAAATCCAAACTCTGCTATATACTGCAAAGGAGAGTTACAGGTCATAGAAGAGTATGTGATGTGAGAAATTACCTATTCAGGAAGGTTTCTATGAACTGAGATTTAAAGTACAAATAAGAGTTAAAAACTCAAAGAGGGAAATGGACAGCATCCCTGGAGAAGAAACAACATCTGCAAAGACCTTGTGAGGGGAGGGCTCACAGCCATGGTCATTGACTGAGTTCCTGAATATAGAGTTGGAATGGACATACTTTGTAGTTAGGAAATTCGCAACATGCTCATTGGTGTGTGGGACAAGAAATACTGTAGTGAGGAAGTCCAAATGGAAGCCTCTATCAAGAGAGTAAATGAAAAATTCCCCCCGTACAGAATAGTAAAGATTAGAGCCACCCTTCTGATGGGTCTATCATACCTCCATATGATCCATGAGTTTGGACCCTAGGAAAGCCATATGGATGCTGAAGGATGAAAGTAGATTATTCAAAAGTGAAACAAGTGGTAGCCCCAGCTGCAGCCACCATACCAGACATGGTATCTTTGCTAGAGCAGATTAACACTGCCTCTGGAATGTCATATATGCTCTTTTTTAACCCAGTCAGAAATGAGAATCAGAAATAGTATGTATTTCTAATCTTGCTCCAGAGCTATGTGAATTCTTCCTCCTTTTGTCGAAATATAGTCTGAAGGGAATTCGATTGCCTGGAGATCCCTCAGAATATCACACTGATCCACTGTATTAATGGAACCCTATCAATAACGTCATGCCAACCAAAACAGATGAGCAAAAGTAGCAAATACAGTGGAAGCTTAGAAAGGCACATGTGGTATGATAGGAAATAAGCCCTACAAAGACTGAGGGGCCAACACACGAGTGAAGTTTGTAGGGTTCCACTGGTCTGTGGCTTAATGGGACATTCCCTGAAAGTAAGGGGCAGATTATTGCCTCTTGCAACTGTCACTACCAAGAAGCGAGAACAACACCCTGTGGCCCTCATCATCCTCTAAAAGTCACATATCTCATACTTGGAAATACTACTCAAACCCATTTACCATATGTCCATGACATATAACTCGCCCTCCCTTTCTGTAAAGTGGATTTCTTCATTCAATATGATTTTATGCAAGATTCTGAGTCAATGAGTCAAACACTAGAAATCTTCACATACTGGTGTACTCACATACTGAGCCATCCATTATTGCACTGAGGTACTAGTGCAATAATGGCGGATGGCATTGGGGTGCAGGATACCTGCTCATGGACCTTACTTGTAACCTCTAGTCTTACTCATGCCCCCGAAACACTACTTTTGTCTTACAATGGATTGTTACTGCGCCAACGTAATTTATGACTTAGTAGCTCTGATAGAACCCAGATCATGATAGGCACTTTTGACAGCATACTCGCTTTATGTCCCATGTTCAGGCACTTCATCTCTACCAGGTCCCAGAAGCATGCCAGAGGCGTGGTCTTGTATTTTGACATGGTCTCGCAAATGGCATAGTTTTGCTCCAGGACCCTAAGCATGTATGTTATGATTCTTATTTTTTTTTTTTTTTTGAGTTTGCCCCAAGCTACAACTGGGCTTGCTCACCACAGATATCTCTAATATCACAAGGTCTATTAGGTCTATGGTCCTAGGGGCAGGACTGCTTATATAATTGCCTGGATCAGCCCCCAAGGTCTATGTAGGTTTGTCTGAGACATTTGTTGTGACACAGTTAAGTTTTACCCTCTGCCAAAACTTGCTTTTTCTGATACCCTCCAGATGTTGATCCTGAGAGCACACTCCAGTAAACTTTCTCAATGCAAATCTTCTTCCGGGCATGCTTCCTGGGCGACCCTACCTGAGATTAGTAGAGAGAGCAAGAAGATAGAGCCAGAGACAGAGCACAGGGAATCTGAAGAAATACCATATTATTTCATCATTTGTAAGGTGGACATCTTTTTGCATATCACTTAAGTTGGAATGCAGTTAACAATCCCTGTGATAAACAAGTATTGTGTTATATATTTTTTGTAGTAGTAATTGAAAAGCTTCAGAACATACCACCCAAAATATGCTGCTTTGGCATGTTGATTATTTTCAGCTGAAGGCACTTGAGAACCAGCAGACGTAAGAAAGGCTCTCTGACCTCCCCCATTCTATCTAGAAGCAGGTCATAAAATTTCCTGTGAGAAAGGTGCCCTCCCTGTACCAGGAAGAGAAGAACATTCTTATCACTGAGACTGATAGGCCATGCCAAAATGGACCTATACAAACCAACCTATTAAAATAATCCTTATCTTCCATTAGTTCTCCCCATATATTTCCCAGTCACTGTCCCACAATTCACTGCCTCCAGCCCAAACCCCTTTGCTTTGTCACTTCACAAATTTATCATTTTTTTAAAAAGTATAAAAGCTCTGGGTCCTAACTGCTTCCTTCATCTTCATTTTCCTTTTGAAGAATCCCATGTGCATGTGAGAACATTCAATAAAATGTGTATGCTTTTATCCTGTTAATCTGTTTTAGGTCAGTTTAATTCTCAGGTCCGGCCAAAGAACTTAGAGCGTAAAAGGAAGTTTTCTCTTCCCTGCACAGTACATTAATGAATAATGCGCCTTACATCCAAAACATAGTAGATCTGATTGAAAACAAAATAAAGCAAAGGAAGAGGAGTTTAGAATCTAGACTTGCTGGAGTTTGAAGAACTTTTAAAGGGCTTAGTAGAGATCCTAAGAGCAACGCAAAGCTATTTAAGGAGAAAAGCATTATAAGGTGTGTTTCTGAAAAAAATAATTTGATCTACCATATGAGGAAATAAGGGCTGATAAACTCATGATCAGGCCTCATGTAGTAGTCCATGCAAAAGAAAAAAGAAAAGAGAGTGGTGTTGTTAGAGATAAATACAAGTGGATAGACAGATGACTTTGCAAGAGATTTAGCAGGTGAGAACTATAGTAAGATTTAGGATAAACATGAGGAGTTAGGCAGTGAATCTTGCTGTTAGATTAGCAACCAGGTGACTGACTGGTGGTACCATTCATAAGATAAGGAACACTGGATGGAAATCATGTCAGGCTTCTTGAGAGGGGAAATATATATGAAAATCAGGAGTTAACACTTTAACTCTGAAGGCATTTGAGAAGAAATGTCAAGTAAAATGTTCTATACGTAATTCTAAGGTTCAGAGAAGTTTGTGCTGGTGATACAGTTTTGGAAATCATCTGAGTAGATCAATAAGTGGTAATTGAAGTTCTAAATATGGATGAGATCACACAGGAGAGTGTGAGGAAAAAAAAAAAAGAAGGTGGCAGCCTAGGACCAAGCCTCTACTAACTCCAGGATTTAGCAACTGGGTAACAGAAATATACTTATAAAAGGAGACACTGAAGAAGCATTCACAGATGAAAAACAGATGGCTGTTGTGCCCCAGACGACAGGCAAAGAAATTGATTCTAGAAGGAGAGAGTGGAAATTGGTGTTGAACGTTGCTGATACAGCAAGTAAGATTGGGACTGAAAAAAATGTTATTTAGTCAGTGATGGGGAGGCCATTGGTGACATCATCAAGAGTTGTTTCTCGGGATGGTTGGATGGTTGGATGCTGCACGAGAGCAGTTTAAAGAGTGAGGAAATGAGGAAATGGCCACAAGCTCATCTGCGAAAGGCAGGAGAGAAGGTAGGGAATCTGGCATCTTTGTTTTGTTTGTCATTTCTTTCTTTCTTTCTATTCTGTCTTAGTCGGCTCAGGCTGCCATAACAAAATACCACAGAATGAGTGGTTTAAACAACAGGAATTTACTTCTTACAGTTCTGGAGGCTGGGAAGTCCAGAATCAAGGTACCAATCAATTTAGTTTCTGGTGAAAACCCTCTTCCTGGCTTCCAGATGACTGCCCTATTGCTGTGTCCTCATCTAGCAAAGGGAAAGAGAGCTCTTCTTACAAGGACACAGAATCCATCATGGCGGCCCCACCCTCATGACACCACCTAAATCTATTTACATCCCAAAGGTCCCACCTCCAAATACCATTATATTGGGGGCTGGGGCTTCAACATATAAACTGTGGGGAGACACAAACATTTAGTCCATAACACATTCTCTGTGTCTGTCTGTCTTTCTTTCAAGAGAATTAAGCACATTTAAGAGTCAATAGGGAGAACTGAATTTAGAGCTAGAGACTGAATATACAAAGGAAGAATAAAGATTAACTGATAATATAAGAATCCTGAATTAGTCAGAATGACTTTTTATCTTCTACATGGTAGAAAACGGTTCTTGGTACAAATAGTTTGTTTTTCTTTTCTAAAACTGAGTGGGTGTAGTACTTATAAAGTGAACTATTTGGAAAAAACAACTATAGAATCAGAAAGAAATTAAAAATAAGATTGTGGAGATTTTCAGACAATTATTGTAGCTTGATGCAGATTAGCCAAGTTCTATTTTTGTTTTCTTCCTATCCAAGACTTCAGATTGTAACAAGTTTTACAACACTAATATAAATAATGACAAGTTATCCGTATGGAAAGCTACTCATGTAAAATTTTCACTCACTGGAGAATCATATATGAAGTCAGGCCTAAATGTGCCCGTTAAATGTGATGCCAATCGATCATCCTGCCACACCCATATGCCCCTGTATTTCCAGAGGTGATGAGCTACTGAGAAAATCATAACAACTTTCCGTTGGACTGTTAACTATGGTTAAGAAAGAAAACCTACGGATCAGCAAGTAATCCTTATAATTCAGCCACTACATTCTATTTATATTTGAAATTCTTATGCATTCTCCAAAACCCAGCTCCAACCTCATCACACTAGATCTCTTCCCTAACCCCACCCCTGCCTCTGCACAAGGCACATACCTCTTCCAGGACACTTAACTCAACGTGCTGCAAAATTTTAAGTTTTAAGATTAGACTGTGAGCTCTCTGAGGGGAAGCACAGCTTCTGATTCTTCTTTGCAGTCACAGCACTTTAACAGCTCCATGTTACTGAATGAGATAGAAAAGGAGAAGGAGAAGACAGAGGAGAAAGAGGAACAGGAGAGGGAAAAAGGAGAAAAGGAAGGAAAAAAGAAAGGAAAGAAGGAAGGGAGTGGAAGAAAAGAAAGAAAGGAAAGAAAGGGAGGGGACAGAAAGGAGAAAGAGGAGGAAGGGAAGGAAGGGAGAAAGAATAGAAAGAAAAACCTGTTAAGCGTTATCAGAGGATAGAATGATTTGTGATCAAATACCTGGCGAAAAGTATAAGGTTAAAACTTGTAATTATAGCGCTTCCCTGGTGGCGCAGTGGTTGAGAGTCCGTCTGCCAATGCAAGGGACATGGGTTCGTGTCCCGGTCCGGGAAGATCCCACATGCCGCGGAGCGGCTGGGCTCGTGAGCCATGGCCGCTGAGTCTGCGCGTCCGGAGCCTGTGCTCCGCAACGGGAGAGGCCCGCATACCACAAAACAAAACAAAAAAACCTTGTAATTATATATTTCATAAAACTGACAAATGTTCTGAAAGAAAAGACAAAGATTTATTCATTTAACAGATATTCATTGAGCACCTGTTTGGTATCAGGCCTAGACCACTGGAGGCTATCTCATTAACAGAAAGAAAAATTCCCTGCCCTTTTGGATTTCACATTCTAGGGCAAGTGATCTTAATTTATTATATAGTATATAGTATGCTGTGTAGTATATTATCATATAGTATGACAGTATGTGTTAAATGCTATGGAAAAAAAAAAAGTAGAACAGAGCTACCTAGACCAGAGTGCAAGCAGCAGAGAGGGCAGGCAAAATTTTTTTTTTTTTTTTTTTTTTTGCGGTACGTGTGCCTCTCACTGCTGTGGCCTCTCCCGTTGCGGAGCACAGGCTCCGAATGCGCAGGCTCAGGGGCCATGGCTCACGGGCCCAGCCGCTCCGCGGCATGTGGGATCTTCCCGGACCGGGGCACGAACCTGTGTCGCCTGCATCGGCAGGCGGACTCTCAACCACTGCGCCACCAGGGAAGCCCAGGGCAGGCAAATGTTAAAGTGGGTGGTCAGGTGAGATTCCCTGGAAAGATATCTGATTTAGAGAGACAGTCATGCATATTTCCTAGAGGGAGCATATCCCAAGGAGACAAAACAGTAAGCGGAAAAGTCCTGAGACAGGGTGTGCCTGGAGGGTTGGAGGCCAGTGTAACTCAAGTGGATGCAGAGGGGAGCCAATAAGGAGATAAGGTGATCCCCCCGATGTGGAGATGCAGCAGATCCAGGAGAGCCTTACAGCCACTGCAGACTTTTACATTAGGGAGATGGAAGCCATTTGAGGGGGTTTAGCACAGGAGTGACACGATTGGGTCTATACTTTAAAAGGATCGCTGTGGCTGCTGCTCTGTGAATAGAAGCAGGGAACCCGTGAGAGGCTAGGAAGGAGATAATGGTGGCCTGGACCAGGGTGGCAGCAGTGGAGGTGAGGGAAGTGGGGGGGTTCTGGACATACCCTGAAGATAGATTAGCGTTAAGATGTGTGAGAAAGGGGCACCAAGAGAAATCTCACTCTTACTAAGTTCTAATACTGGGGATGAAAGTTTTATTCAAATGTGTTTCTGCTTCTCAAAAGCAGTCATTTGCTTATAAGAATGGACACAAACGAATATTATGAATTAGATCGTACTGAATTTAATGAATTAAAAAAAACATACTATGTTTTAAGATACTGTAATGGTAGAAAAATAAGCACCTTATGTATTTGGAAGACTGACTTTAATTGGGAAAGTCATCATTTCTGGTGTTTCTTATTTGAGCTTCTTCTGAGAAGGGGCTAAGAAAAGCGTCTCACATAATCTTATGGGAAGGAACAATTGAGGGTCTTTTTTAAGAAATGAAACTCTGTCATCAAATGAAAGTATATAAACTATAAATCCAACAAGACTCAGCATATCATCTTCATCAATGTATCGAATGAAGCACTTAGAGCAAAAAATATTTTAGTTGTTGATAAAGCAGAAAGAACATGGATTAAAAATTAAAATTTGCTAGTTTAGTACCTATTATTTGACTCGATATTATGGTTCACTTAAGTTTAAAAAGTGATAAAATCCAATATTTCTTCCTTGAGAACTTTACATTGGGGATTTTAAATTCAAGTGTTATAAAGAAACTACTCATATGTAATCTAGTGTTTTTATTTTATAGTTTGTATTTCTGAAGATCAGATTTCCAACTGGGTCTCTCTGGATTAAAGAATGTTAGGCTTTGAAACTTTTTAATATAAAAGATTCATTAAACCTATGAAAGAAGCATTTGAGAAAAACATAACCCTTTGTTACTGTTTGATCTCAGTGGCAAAAGTTGTACATTCACACGGAGTTCAGAAAAAAGCATCCAGGAAAGGCTTCCTCTAAGTCTGTGACAAGTCTTCCAATAAGGACATAGGCTCTGGAGCCAAACCACTGGGGTTCAAATCTCAACTCAGCCGTTTACTTACTGTGAGCCTGTGGAAAGTACATTTAAACTCTCCGTGATTCTGTTTCCTCCTACATAGTAAGAGGGTTAATAAAAATACTGACAATCATAGAGCTGTTATGAGGATTAAAATATTTAATGTATATATAAAGCACTTAGAACCACATTTGATACATAATAAACCCTCATTTAACATAAGTTTTCATTGTTGTTTAAAGTACTCATCAACAAAACATTCATTTTCCTTACTAAATGTATCTGGCTGTCAGGGGTCAGAAAGAGAACTTGAGGTCTTCTGCTCATTAAGACCAACTTAATGGCTTACCAAGACCTCTATGGTCTGACCTCGGGCTTTCTTTTGATTTCTCAAACATATTAATCAGTTCCTATACTAGGGCTACTGTACTAGCTATTTCCTCCTCTGGGAATGCCCCTTCTGGAGACTTCTGGATGCTATATTCCTTCTAGTCCTTCAGATTTCAGTTTAAAAGTCATTGCCTTGGGCTTCCCTGGTGGCACAGTGGTTGAGAGTCCGCCTGCCGATGCAGGGGACACGGGTTTGTGCCCCGGTCCGGGAAGATCCCACGTGCCGCAGAGTGGCTGGGCTCGTGGGCCATGGCCGCTGGGCCTGCGCGTCCGGAGCCTGTGCCCTGCAACGGGAGAGGCCACAACAGTGAGAGGCCCGTGTACCGCAAAAACAAAAACAAAAACAAAAAATAAAAGTCATTGCCTCAGAGAAACATCCTTGACTCCCAAACTGAAATCAATAACTAGTCACTCTGATTAGTTGTCTCAAAGTATTTGTGAGTTTCTAAAACTTTCCCTGATAATTTGGTTTTATTTCTGTCTCTCCTGATTAACTTACAAGCTATAAAACTCAAAACTCTATTTAGAGTAGCAAGAACAGTCCCTGTAATATATAATAGCTGCTGAATAAATATTTGTCAAATGAATGAACACACAAATTAAAACTCAAAATTCTTATTTCCTTAGCTTCAAGCTTTCTGCCCTTCCTTTGCTCTATATGCCATCTCACTGACCTACAACATTGCCCCATGTAAGTGACTGGCTCTGGCAGCCTCAAACCTATCCTGCTAATAGACTAATGCACTCACAGTGCAGAAATGACTGGTGGTCAGCAGCTGGCATCATATTCACAGAGAGGAACATATTTTGTTCGATATTTCAGTAGACTGAATGTTTAATTTCTTAAAAGAAGTTAAAGTTTCATGACGCAATGATGCAGTCTGCCTAGGTGGTGCCAGGAGAAAGCAAACGAAATATCTAGCAGCTCAAAAATTTCCCCCTTACTGTATGCCCAAATTTCCCATATGTTCACAAAACACCTATCATTATCTTTTTGAACTAGTATACTAAAGATTACAATTGGGGAAATGATGAAATAGATAAGGCTTATTTGAAATCATCTAGAGATGATTCTGAAAGCAAAATAAACACTAAACTTCCCCCTAGAGATTTTAGAAATACATTTTCCTAGCTCCAGAGAGCAAAGTTTAATGTGCTTTCTTTTAAAAATAACTGGACCCATATGAGATGCTGAGGTAGGGCTGCCTCCCACTGAAACCAAATGTCTCAGGAAAAGAGGCCTCTAACAGTTTACAATTTACAGTTATGTATTTCAACTTCAAAGAAAATCAACAGAAACTATTTTTAGGCCTAATCTAAATCCATCTCCACCTCTCCACCTTTTGTTTTCCTGGAGAACACAGCAAATGTCATAGATCAAAGTCTGTTTTCTCTGAGCACATAGGGGACTTGAAGGCTGTCCGCTCACTGCCACTGTGTCAGATGGATAATGACAGACGTAATGTATATAGCATCTCGGTAGATGAGGGATTTTTCACTTCATCCTAGGAAGTCGGAAGACAATAAATTAGTGTACTGCCTGCACAGACTGCCAAGAGGAAAACGCCACCAGCTGGAGCCGCAAAAACAAACAATCCCAAGTGCCTTTGTAGTTTACAAGGGGTCATTTTTCAAAAAGATGCACGTGGATAGAGTGGAGAGGCTCCTAGCATATGGAAGAAAAGTAATGCTGTGTTTCAGAGGCATTTCTGGGAAGACGCCACCATCAAATATTCATGGTAGCCTCATGTCTGTATGAGCCGGGTTGATGGAATAGTGCCGATATATACCTGGCACCAAATCTCAGCCCCCTTCCCATTCTCCAGCTAGTAAATCCTGGCTGTCAGTGATGGGAGCTGATGGGAAATGATAGCCTTATGAGCCGCCTCAGGAACTGTAACTCGTTTGTTCTCAAGACCCAGACTGACAGCCCTTGCATTTTTCCCTTCCAGCAAAATTGAGCATAAATCACTTAATCATTTTTCCACGTGACAGTTTACCAGAATTCTGGAATTCTATACGAAGTCATAGGGGCTGGTAAGAGAAAATGAGACAACTTGTATCCTGTAGCTGAAGAGGTCCCTCCAAAGGCATTAATTCAACCATAAAAATACAATCGCGACTCAATTAAATACAAATTCTCTCTCTTTTGACAGACACCCCATCAGCCTTTTCTCCTCCAGAGTTTTCTGCATGACAAAGACGAGGAGAGTTATGGAACATAATTATGCCTTTGTTCTAACAAGCAGGGAAAAGTGGTCCAGCCCAGTTTAATGCTGCTACCACTTAATTCCAGTGCCGGAGTCTTCAGAGTGAGAAGCTCAGTGTCAGGAGCTGACACAGGCCTTACCAGGTTTGCTGTGAAGAAAATCCGTTAAGCTAATTTAGAACAACCTGCCAGTGTGCCTTCCTTTCTTCAAAAAGATTTTACAAGTGCATCACTCTGCTGCCAAAGAGGGATACAAAACAATTGAGATGCCCGACTATTTGGGGGTTCCGTTTCACTGGGGAGCCAGGAAGGCGAATCTACAAGGAAGATGGTACCTACAGTAACCGCATGCAAAGGGCACACTGGTATATTTGAGACACAGGAGGGAGTGGTCAATTGTTGGGATGAAAGAGGGAGGGGCCAGGAGAGACCTCACAGAGGGAGTGATTGTAAGTCCACTCGGGAGAGAGAATGCAGTGTTTCCACCAAAAGGACCAGTGACTCTCCTAGCGGTGGCCACAGAAGCTGGAAGTCTAGTCAGTTTATTTCACCTTCATTTTAATCTAAACACAAGCCTTTCTCTAGTCAATGGTTCACTCAAACTTTATAATTTTAAATAGAGCCCTCCAAAAATGCTCAACACAACCTATGATTGAACAGGCTTGTGTTTATACAGTGAGGATCTATAATACCACGCATCTGAATGCCCTAGTAACGAGACAGAAAACACTACATAAGTGGTTTGACAATCACAGGCCAGAACTCACCTTCCTTGCATGAGAGGGAAAGCTTAGATTAAACTCTCCTTCACTGCTAGTGGTACGTCATGAACATTCTGACTTGAAAACTATTTGACCGTCTAACCTGGAACATAGCTCCCCATGACTATAGCATGGTTGTATTTGAATCATGGCAATAAATACACCATTTTAACATTCAAAGCATGTGCAAAGTTGTTAAGCCTATTAGATCTCCTTTTGAAATTTGCTCTTCTCAAAGATGATTATTCAGATTAAGAAGGGCGTTTACAGGAGTTTGTGTCTTCTACGGCCAAACAATGGCTTTTCTTTCTCACATCTCTCAAAGTCCACTTTCTGAACATTGATTCTGACCTTCTCTGATAAACATCAGGGTCTAAACTATGTAAATTGACCCTTTTCTCTAGTTTTCTTTGGTTGGCAGTAGAACTCTCTCTAGCTGTTACACATAGATATTTAGATACATGAACTCAATTATATAGATGTGTTGGATTTAAATACTTTGAAGATGCCCATATGTAAATGTGCGCCTCCCAGACTGCAATGGTATCTCTAATTTGTTATTTTAATTAATTAAATCATTCCATTAAATATATACCTATAGGGCATGCATTTCACTAGAGATGATCCCACCCCCAAAGACGAAAAATTAGTTCTTGGGGGATGAAAAAAATCTTACTATTTTTATGTATAAAGCATAGATATAAATATGATATAAACAGATATATTTGTGGTATTAAACTTCGTAGAAGAGGGAATCCTTAGGGGACAAACATGGGGGAAAAAAGATTGACAACACTGCCATAGGGCATCTGTAGTGGTCTCAACGAATAGTTAAGTAATTGGTTTTTTTAATGTTTTAAAATAAATAATCCTGGTGACTGATTTGGCTTTCATGGTTTTATTTTGATTTGCAGTGGAGTGATAGAAGCTCCAGTCATGTTTCTGAAGAGAGCTGAAAATAAGGCATAAATATAAAATCTACATGCGGGAATCTGGTCAGAGATATTGCAGTGAGTAAATAGAGAGCAGGGACCGGAAAAAATCAGTTATCCTGTCAGACAAGCCCCTGGATGAAAAACAATTGACAGTTTCTGTTTCCCATGCAAACTTTGCCTGTGATAGAGTGTCAGAGTGAGTACTTCAATCCTACTGTAATCATCTTCACTTTATAAAATCTCTCTACAAATTAGTATTTCTAAAAATAGGCAATAAAGAAGTTATTATCTCATTCTAACTTATTGCCATTTTCACTTGATAAAGTTCCATTTAAATACCTATAGAGGTCATACATATTAGCGAGACATGAGCAGTTCCAAAAGCATGTCTGAATCATACTGAAAATTCATGACACCCAGTAGTTGAAAGCTTGAAAGGAATTGTGTGTGGGGGTTGTTTTGATCTGTACTTGAAAATGTGTATGATGGTTTAAAATGTCTGCCCATCAAGGGGAAGAGTCTGTCACTTCCCCTTGAACCTGAGAGAGTTTTTGTGATGGTCTTGATCAACAGATGTGTTGAAAGTGACACTGCATCACTTCTGAAGTCATGAAGGAAATGGGCCTCCATCTTTCTTTGGGACACAGCTTTGGAGCTCTGAGCCACCAAGTAAGAATATCACCTGAGGCTGCCATGTTGGATAATGTACATGGAGATATTACAAAGAGATACAGAAGGACCAGGTCTTTTCCGCTCTGAAGTGCCAGGCTTGAATGTATCTTACAAGATTACAACCTGAACCACCCTCTGACTGCAACCACATGAAAGATCCAAGTGAGAAAAGCCTACCTGAGCCCAGTCAACCTCCATAAGAGATAATGATAAAATGATTGTTTTTAGTCACTAAATTACAGAATTTAGGGATAGTTTGTTATACAGTGAACATGTGATCACACACACCAAGTGAGAATGAGTCTATGACTCATATATTTCCAGAGAAACTTTTTTTTTTTCTTCAAAATAACCTGGACTATTTCCTGGAATATTATAGCATAAAAGAAGTTTGGTTTTTTTTCCACCTGAATGGATCAATTCTCTATATTGTAAATTTCATCAAATAATTATTCCAATAGTTCATTTGCCTTAAAAATAATTGAACTTGGTAATTTACATTATATATTTTATCTAAAGATTTTCAAAATATTAAAATATTTGTCTTCATTGCATAGTCTTTTTCTTTACATTTTCCCCTTGAATTTATATAACTTGTTTTTTATGGAAATACAGTTGATTTACAATGTTGTGTTAGTTTCAGGTGTACAGCAAAGTGATTCAGTTACACATATACATGTATATATACGTACGTACATTCTTTTTCAGATTCTTTTCCATTATAGGTTATTACACCCTTGAATTTTTCATTTACTGATTTCATCTACTTGATTTTAATGTCTCTTTGACCATGCAAATCATCTTATTTTAGTATAATTCCTGCCGCTGATTCTTTCTAACATCAAGCACTTTTTGAAAAACCTATTCAAATGATTGCAAAGACTCCCCAGTAATACAGGACTGGCTGAGGGACATGAGGAGCCCTGGCAGCAAGGGCAGTAGTAGCTGCCAGAGACCAACACAGTAAACCGATGTCTGTGTCCCCAGTGGCGGCACCCGTTCATTAAAGTCCCCTGGAGTACTACTGCCCTTGTTTTCTGCCTCTTGAGGTCCCAGGGTTGTTCATTTATTTATTTAGTCATTCATCCCACAAGCCTATAAAGAACACCAACAACAGTGCCAAATACTGGCTTAGCCCCAGTGATAAAAAGAAAAAATGTGACCCAGGTTTTCAAAAGTTTCCTTCTGGAAAGAGCCAACCCCACTGATTCTGGTGAACAGCTTTCCACAACAGAAGTATGCATAAAGCACTATGGGAGCACAGAGGAGGGAGTTCCCATGTCAGCCTAGAGAGATTGGAGAAGATACCACAGATAATGCAACACTGGAACTGATGATTAAAGAAAGAACGGAAATTCAAAAAGAAAGAGTATGAGTTCACATGCAGGAGAACAAGATGGATGTCAAAAGTCCATATTTAGGAAACACAAAAGTAGCTGGGGGCTTCCCTGGTGGCGCAGTGGTTGAGAGTCCGCCTGCCGATGCAGGGGACACGTGTTCGTGCCTCGGTCCGGGAAGATCCCACATGCCGCGGAGCGGCTGGGCCCGTGAGCCATGGCCGCTGAGCCTGCGCGTCCGGAGCCTGTGCTCTGCAACGGGAGAGGCCACAACAGTGAGAGGCCCGCGTACCGCAAAAAAAAAAAAGAAAAAAGTAGCTGGTTCTGCTGAAACTGAAGGGCTTCTGAGAGGTACAGAGCATGGTAAGTTGGAGCCATGTTCTGGGAGAACAGGTGGGTAAGGGCTGGATAGTAAAAGCCTTGCATGCCATGCAAAGTCTCCACTCCTGGTGTATAACGTACAACCCCACATCGGCACATGGGCACACACACGTACACTCACAGATGTGAAGTGTCGTTTAGTGTTAACATTGATTTAGTAATACCAGAGATTCAGGTTATGACATCCTGTACCTAATCTTGGAAAAGATGTATCTCCTTCTTTCTATCTCTCCCAAAGAAAATATATTACTCTTAGCCTTAAGTATTTCCTCAGGTTCCCTGAGAATATCCTCTGAATGATTAACTCACTCTACAATTATGAAGGATTTCCTAATATTTTGCCTCTCTTCTTCCCTGCTGCAGCTTTCACTTAGGCTGCCCTCGCTGACAAATGAGAATCATCAACTCCTAACTTATTTATAACATCCTTTTATATATTTGCAGGAGAGCTCAGGGAGCAATTCAAACAGAAATGCAGCTGCTTTCAGCTCAACTAAATAAAAAAACCAAGCATACTTAGTTCGGTCTCTCAGATATGGCATCTCAGTCCAGTGATACTGTTAATAAAAACTTGTAGATAGTATGGAGGAATCCTTGTTATTGTCGGCAATCTGGGGTTGGGGTGAAACATGTCTTCAGCTCTTTGATGGTATTTCCTGTTTTGTAAGATGTACTGACCATGGAGATTTATGTTTACAAACTTAGTTTATGGTACTTAGGAAATGATACGAGTGGAAGGAATTCCAGAATGAAGGATTCTTAAAAATAATAAAATTGCTGAATAATAACTAAGCAATGGGAAAACTGCTGGATCCATTATTTATAGGGAAACAGAGGAATTCCGTTGAGCTAAAGCATACTATACTGGCATAGAATCTAGAAGAAAGTAAATGAGAAAATATGGAAAATGTCCATAGAAGGGTTAGAAAAATATGCCTTTAGCATTCTATTCTCTTGAAGTAAAACCTAAATAAAATGCAATTCTGAATACATTCTTAAATTGCAAGCATGTAGCTAGGCTTTGTTCCATGGGAATGGAGGAAGGAATAGACTTCCATTAAATCAGGGTAAGATGTCCATGAGCTGTGAGGAAACTGCTGCGTCTTCCTACAAAATAAGCATAGTTAATAACTAATTCTCATATTGTGTTCCAGCTACCCTAAGAGGTTTACAGAGACCAGCTCATTTAACAAACACTAAAGCATACAACAACAAGCTACATAGTTGACACTATAATTATCCAAATTTACAGGTAAGGAAACAGAGGGGCATAGATTAAATAAATTGCTGAAAAATCACCTAGTTAAGGTGTAACAGAATGTGATTCTCCTATAAGTTTTGGTTTTAGTTTTTAAAACAGATTTACCTAGGCACAACTGACGTACAATACTGCTCATATTTAAAGTGAAAATTCGATAAATTTTGGCATACGTGTACATGTGTGAAATCATCGCTATCATCAAGATAATGAATATATCTATCACCCCCAAAAGGTTACTTGTAATCCTTTGTAACCCCTCTGGAATCCTTCAATATCCATGCCTCCAGGCAACCACTAGTTTGCTTTCTGTCATTATAGATTGGTTTGAACTTTCTGGAATATTTTACGAATGAAGCCATGCAATGTGCACTCAATTTTTGCCTGGCTTACTTCACTCAGGATAATTATTTTAGGATTTATCCATATTGTTGTATATATCAATCATTTATTCTTTTTATTGTTAAATAGTATTCTATTGTATGGATATACCACAATTTGTTTATCCATTCATCTGTTGATGGACTTTTTGTTCATTTTCCATATTTGGTTATTACAAATAAAGTTCTATGAACATTCATGTACAATTATTTGCATTTACATAGACTTTACATCATTTAGGTAAATATCTAGGAGTGGAACAGCTGTGTTATAACAGATGAATACTTAACTTTAAAAGAAACTAATGAATTGTTTTCTGAAATGATTGTAACATTCTATAGTCTTACCAGAAGTGTACGATAGTCTCAGTTCCTCTACATCCTTGTTAACACTTGGTGTGGTCATTTTTTTTTCCATTTCAGCCATGTGTATGGGTATCTCATTGTGGTCTTAAGCTGTATTTTCCTAATGACTAATTGGGGTGCTTATTTTTCATCTGTATACCTTCTTTGGCAGTCAGTATGTTCAAATCTCTTATCCATGTTTTTTTTTTAATTTTATTTTTCTTTAATTCTTGAATTTTGAGAGTTCTTCATTTACTCTGGATACAAGTCATTTAAAAGAAATATGATTGGCAAATATTTTCTCCCATTCTGTGAGCCATATTTCCATTCTCTTAACAGTATCTTCTTAAGTTTTAATATCAATACGGACAGATTTATCAATTTTTGTGTGTGAATTATGCTTTCAATGTCATCAAAAATTTTTCCTAATTTAACATCACAAAGATGTTTCCCTCATTTTTTGTTCTAGAAGTTTCATATTTTATAATTAGGTCTATGATCCATTTTAAAATAATTTCTTATATCTAGCATGAGGTATAGATTGAAGTGGGTTTATTTTTTGTATATATATCAGTTACTCCAGAACTATTTACTGAAAAGGCAATCTCTTCTCCACTGAATTGCCTATACATGTTTAAATAAATTTTGACCATATATGTTTGGGTCTATTCTGGATCCTCTATTCTGTTCAATGATCTGTTTGTCTATTTTGATGCTTACCACACTCCTTTTGATTCCTGTAGCTTCATAATGAGGCTTGAAGTCTAGTAGTGTAAGTCTTCCAACTTTATTATTCTCAAAATTGCTGTGTTTATTATAGGTCCTTTGCATTTCCATATACATTTTACAGCCTACTATACTCCTTTTGTTACTGTGGCTTCATAATGAGGGTTGAAGTCCAGTAGTGTAAGTCTTCCAATTTTATTGTTCTCAAAATGGTTGTGTTTATTCTAGGTCCTTTGCATTTCCAGATACATTTTAGGAGCAGTTTCTCAGCTTAAAAAAAAAAAAAAGCCTGCTGAGCTTTTGATCAGGGTTGAGTTGTATGTATAGATAAAACTGGGAGAACTGACATTTTAAAAATATTGTGTCTTTTGAATAATGAACATTATATATCTCTCCATCTACTTAGTTCTCTTTAATTTCTCTCAGCAATAGTTTGTTTCTTCAGGGTACAAATATTTAACATGTTTGTGAGATTTTTTCATATTTTCAGTTTTTAAAATGATATTGTTTTTAAAATTTCATTTCCTGGTTGTTTGTTCCTAGTATGCAAAATACATTTGACTTGATTACATATAGCACTCTTATATTCTATAACCTAGCTAACCACACTTATTAGTCCTATCAGCTTTTCGTATATTCCACAGATTTTCTACACAGAAGATATGTTATGTGCAAGTACACATAGTTTTACTGCTTTCTCTCCAATTGGATTTTAAAAAATCTTGCCTACAGTAGTTATCATTTCCGGTGCTCTTCAATCCTTTATGTAGATACAGACTGCATTGTTCAGAACTTCCAGTACCATATTGATTAGATGTGGTAAGACCAGCTATCTGTGCCTTGTGCTTGATCTTAGTGACAAGCAATTAGTCTTTCACAATAAATGTACTGTTAGCTGTAGTATTTTTGTTTTTTTAACAGATAACCTTTATCTATTCCTGAAGTATGTAATCTTGGTTTCAAATATTTGAAGTTTTTCCAAATACCTTTCTGATATTTTATCTAATTTAATTCCATTATATTCAGGAACCTTATGATAGGATCCTGAGAATACATTTTATATGATTTAAATGCTTTCAAATTTAATAAGGTAGACTGTCTTGATAAACACTCTATGTGTAACTAGAAATAATTTGTATCGTCCTATTGCTGATTGGCATATTACAAAAGTATCAATTAGGTGAAAAGTTTGGTAGGGTTTTTCAAGTCTTCTATAACATTACTGATTTTCATTTCATTGAGAGATAGGTGATGAAATCTCTTACTATATTTGTGGATCTGTATTTTTCTCCTTTCAGTTCAACTGGTTTTTGCTTTACACATTTTTAAGTTTTGCTATTGATCTATAAACATTCATGATTTTTAGATTCTCTTAATGAATTGACCTCCCCTGATTAATATAAAATATTCCTCTTTATCCCTGGTAATACTATTTTTTGCTCTAAAATATACTTTGGCAGATATTAATAGATACTACAGCTTGCTTTAGGGTTTATCATATGCATCTTTAACTTATCACATTCTATCTTCAAGTAATATTGCCATAATTCATACATGCTATAAGAACTGTACATTTTACTGGGGGAACTTCCAGGCTTTGTATGATAGTTGTCATACATTTTACTTCAAATATGCTATAAAGTCCACAATATATTGTTATCATTTATGCTTTAAATAGTCAATAATCTTTTAAAGAGATTTGAAAAATAAGAAAAGCATAAATAGCCATGTAGTTACCACTTCTGGTGTTTTTTCAGACCTTTGTGTAGATCCAGACTCAATCTGTACTAATTTTAATTTGGCCTGAAGGACTTCCTTTAACATTTTTTTGCAGTCCACGTATACTAAGTGATTAACTCTTTTAGCTTTCACATTTCTTAAACAAAACCTTAATTTGCTATCAATTTTGAAAGACATTTTCACTGGGTGGAGAATCTAAGCTGACAGGTTATTTTCTTTCCATCCTTTCAAGTTGGGGCTAGCCTCTCAGTTGCATTGTTTCCAATGAGAAATATGCTGTCACACTTACTTTTATTCCTCTGTATCTAAGGTGTCTTTTTGTCTGTGGCTACTTTGAAGATTTTCTTTTTTTTTTTTTTTTTTTTTTTTTGCGGTACACGGGCCTCTCACTGTTGTGGCCTCTCCCGTCGCGGAGCACAGGCTCCGGACGCACAGACTCAGCGGCCATGGCTCACGGGCCCAGCTGCTCCGCGGCATGTGGGATCTTCCCGGACCGGGGCACGAACCCATGTCCCCTGCATCGGCAGGCGGACTCTCAACCACTGCGCCACCAGGGGAGCCCAAGATTTTCTTTTTAACACTGATTTTACCAAATTTTACTATGTCGTTCTTTGGTAGACTTTTATTTGTGTTTCATGTTTCATGTTATTGAGCTTCATGGATCTGTAGCCTTACAGATTTCATCAAAGTTGAAAATTTTTCTGCTATGATTTATTCAAATAATTTTTCTATCTATTCTTTTTCCTCCTTGTATGTTACTCAGTAAAATTTAGGTGATACTTGCAGTCATGACAACAATTGAAATATCTGTAGAAGAACACATAGAAAGCAGAGAGATAAAGGCTGTGAATAAAACCAGAATGGGCTTCAGTATTTAAAGGGCAGCAGGAGGAAACAGGAACTTGTGATGATGGTGCAGAAGGAATGCCAGAGACACAGGGGAAGACCAAGAGCTCTTATAGCAAACAGTCTGTTCTGGTTATACATTTCTGCATCCAACCCAAACTCAGTGGCTTAAAGCAACAAAATTATTTTATTATCTCTTACAGTTTTTGTGATTCAGAAATTCAGGAAAGGGGCTTCCCTGGTGGCACAGTGGTTGAGAGTCCGCCTGCCGATGCAGGGGACACGGGTTCGTGCCCCGGTCCGGGAAGATCCCACATGCTGTGGAGCGGCTGGGCCGGTGAGCCATGGCCGCTGAGCCTGCGCGTCCGGAGCCTGTGCTCCGCGTCGGGAGAGGCCCCAACGGTGAGAGGCCCGCATACCGCAAGAAACAAAAACAAAAACAAACAGAAATTCCGGAAAGGATGAGCAGTGTAGTTCTGGTTTGGCATCTCTCATGAGGTTACAGTCAGACAGAAGCTGGAGTGAGCACAGCTGGGAATTGAAGTAACTGGGACTAGTTGAGTCTCTCTTTTCAACTATTCTCAGGTCCTTTCAGCAGAGCTTCTGCAAAGAGCTAGTTTGAGCTTTTGCATGGCATGGCAGTTCAGGATAAGTGATGGCATAATTCTTGCCTGATAGCTTTAAGATTACTTATACCATAGAGCAAGGTGGAGGCTAAATCACCTTAGAAATCACATAGCATACTGTTGCTGTACTCTATTGGTCAAAAGAATCACAACGGCCCTCCTCATTTCAAGGGTAGGGATATAGATACCACCTCTCCATGGAACAAACATAAAGTCATAGTGTAAAAAAGGCATAGGAATGGGAGCTATTGTTGCAACAATCTTTGGAAGATACATTCTGCCACATACTCCAGGGGAGGAGACAAGTTTAAGAAGAAAAAGAGAAAAAGTCACAAGTGCTAATTACTACAGAGAGCCTAGGTTAGATGAGCATTGAAAACTGACAGTTGTATTTGGCCATTAGGTATTCATCGGTATATTTGGTCTGAGCAATAACCTCCGGGTAGTTATAGAAGTGTGTAAATAAAAATAAATTACACAAAAACAGAAAAATATAAAGGCACGAGAAGAATATTGTAAATAGTGTCAAAGTGTTTACAACACAATAATATATATCATAGAGTTTAATTTTGTCTGTTTTAATATTGAAATAAATACCATTTTTTGAGTTCTTATCTTGTGCTAGGCACTTAAATATGTGCTTATTTGAAAACTTTATGAGATATTGTTATGTACATTTTGTATTCGAGGAGGCTGAATCTCACAAAGGTTACATATATGGGCCAAACTCACACATCTACTAACTGATCTCATTTCAAAGTCTAGGTCTTTCTGACTCCAGAGTCCCCACTTTTTCTGCTATGCTTGACCAGCTGTATGATCAATGATTGAAAATTCTCTTTCTCTTTATTATTTATCAATTAATATTCATAGTAATAGTCCATCCAAACACTTAATAAGTTTAGTCACTAAAAAAAAAATAATAAAAATATAAGTTTAGACACTAAAAAAATGAAAAAAAAAGTAGAAAATGCAGTTCTTAGTACAGCTTCCTCACTGAGTGCTCACAGAAAAGGACACAGGTGTACATTGTACTTGACCATTAGCATTGGCAACAGAAATGTTTAAACTCTAGATCTGTTAAAAAAAAAAAAAAAGCATTTAAATCCAACTACTTTTCTTGACTAGTTTGCTAAAATGTGTGTGTGTGTGTTCTCATATTTACCTTGGGAATTATTATTTTGAAAATAATTTTCTTTTTATGTCATGAAGTTGAGGGTTTGGTGATTTACTCAACCATTTATAATAGGATCCTGAGGAACACAAAGCAGATACTGAAACAGCCCCAAACACACCCTATCTGTAGGAAAGGTCAGAACCTCACAGGGTTTTCACTGAACCTTAAAAGACAAACAACTTCAACACAGCACTGCTATGTCTTGGCTCACAGCAATCCCAATCTGCTGAGAATAATAAAATAAAGAGGATATTTGATCCAGGGTGCAAGTGAACTATTTTTGTTGTTGTTTTGTTTTGGGTTTTGTTTTTCTTTGCAGGCAAAGGCCAAAGACAAAATTCAGTTTATTCATTAGTTAGACACAAATAACCTATTAAACTTAATTTGAGTGTGATAATCTCACTTATACATTCACAACAAAGACCAAAAAAATAAATAAATTTGTCTTTCTGAGGTAGCACATAGTAATAACTTGAACAAGGGAATTAATAGCTAAACAAGCTAACCCTGGTTAGGTCATGCAGGCAAAGATAGACATCTTTCTTTATATGTGCCATCTATCAGTAGAAATGCATCCCGATTTTTCATAGTCCGTCTATTTTGGCCCTTACAAGAATGTAATTACTCACTATTGTCTTTTCAACTTGGTAAAATAAGATTAAGACGGCTCCCAAAGAAGCCAATCATCTGTGTCCTATTCAGCTGCCATTATAGAGCAAGTTCAATTTGAGTGTGTGCTTTGGGCCAAATGGCAGAACCGAAGGAAACTGATAATAAATCACAATAATATTATTTAATATTTGATAGACACTATTTAATCCTACCACATTAAATCATACTTTTGATTTTACTATCACTCAACAGGCTATTTCATTTGTATCTTGCTTCAAACTCTCCCCATAAATTCAGTTCATCTGTTTATTTAAAATAATTAACAATTAAGTGCCTGGCACTGTGTTAGTCATAATGAACAGTTCCCATTATGCAGTAAAAAAATCCTGTTTGACTATTAGCATATTATCGTTTGATCTACCGATTCCATCTCTGTACCTGAGAAATGTCTTCTGAGTTGCCTGTGTTTATACAGTAGGTACTGATGAATATATCTAATAATGGACAATAGCTCGGCCTTAATATTACAAAATGAAAGAGTTCTATGTGAAGGATGACAGATGATTGTCCATGTAAAGTGAACTCATCTTGCCTGTTCACAGTTGTTCTTTAACCCTGGTATGAATCACAACACCGAATCCCAAGTGATTATCCCTACTAGTCCATAACAATGAACAGAAGTCAGTAGCAACCCATTTACTGCAGCACTCATTAAAAATGTTACAGTGAAGTCATGTCAGAGTTACTGTGATAAATACAGTTGGATTCAACACAAGGAATATTTTAAGAGAAGTTCGAAGTTCTGCTGTGCATGGGTGGCATACAGAGAAATGTCTCATAGAAACACTTTCACAGGGAGAGACTTTAGGTAACTCTCAGAAGTCATCTGGATGTTCAGTCACTACTAATGGCCACTTGGATCTTAATACATACCATTTGTTAGAAGTAAAAACCATCTCCTTCTCCAAAATTTGAGGGCAGTTACAAGATGCCATATTCTTTTGGTCATTATGGTTTTGGTTGCCAGTAATAGCAAGAGCCCTCAAGAGTAAAGCAGTAGTTGGAAGAAGTAGGCAACTTCTGCTTTCTGAAGAGAAAACCAAGATTGATTAACCACTCACAATATTTTTTTCAAGCATAATGGGACCCAATGAGAGAGTATATACCTTTCTGGGTTTTGACAGTGGCAGTCATTGTCTGATCCTTGAATTTTTTTTTGAAATTCTATTTATGGCCTAAAACTCTGATGGGGGATGAATACAGGAAGTGAATATAATATTATGTATGCATGTGGTAAAATATTATTGTAGGCATTTACGTTTTTATCTATTTGGAAATCCTAGGCAGCAGAATTTGTAGTTATAATTTTATTTTCATGGTGCTTCATTAGTAATTTTATATTACTGAAAGAAGATAAAACTACATAAAAGCCAAATGCAGCAGAAAACAATATAAGATAATCCACATAGAAACACAACCTCATCATTTGTCCAGACTCTTTGGGTGTCTTTGCTGTGACTCCACAAAGCAATTGGATTAGCAATATAGTTGGCCAATCTGAACCAATCTGGGGCAATCTTGGAACATTCAAAGGGAAAGTATTTGGCACATAGTCAATTGCTAATTGTTTTCCTGTGCAGATAATAAGCTTCTACATACAGTTCTTTAATAATTTTAACTATTGAAAAGCCTATATTTTTGTTCCCTTGAAAAATAAATTACCTTATAGCTTTATCCTTCTCTTTGTAATTCTACTCAATTTTTCTGTATTTGTACTCAGGTATTGTGAGGATTTTAGGCTCTACCTACACACAAACAAAAAAGTCATTTTGTTTAACCTACCCTCACTCCACTTCTTTCTAGCCATCTCCGTCTGAAAACCAAATACATTACCTGAACTGCACTTTGATGGGCAAATGCCTCTAGGAAACTGGGTTTCTAGGCAACGATGCAGAGGGCAAGACAAAAGAAATAGTTCCTATTTCAACTGTCAGAAAAAAAGGGATTCCTTCATAATGCATTAATGCCCACAGTCCTGGTGGAGTATTTGATTTAATTTTTCATAAGCTGTCATCAAAAACCTGTCTTTTCAAGTAACTATTTTTCTAAAGTTATTGTTTGATTTGTCTTTTTTTTTAAGTATATTACAGTTTAATGATCTTTAATGTACCCTGGCTAATTTAATAGTAGTGTTTTTAAAATTCTTCCTCATCAGTTCATCTTCCCTTTATGAGAACACTCTGTTCAAATGATCATATTCCAGTATAATCAGGACATAAAGGGAGAAATCTTGCTTACAAGACAGTATGCAACCTTTTCACATTATCAGCAGACTTCAGGATCTTGTATTTGAAATTAAAGGTATTATAAATACAGGGAGATCACAATTAAGGTCATTTTTTACTCCTCTCCAGAGTAAGATGAGGGACTTTTAAAAACTAATTTGTACAACAGAAAGGTTAAAGCACTGCTAGACCTGGAAAGTAATTCAGGCAGGAACAAACAGTGAATGTAGACTATTATTTGCAATGAAATATTATCTCGTGTCTTCCACTCTTTCTGAATGAACGGGTCACTTCAGGACTACAAACTTGTTGCTTTCTGAATAACAACAGTTAACCTGGATCATAGAAAGAGATAGGAGTCTCCTTAACCAAATTGCATGTGCATATTCCTGGCATAAAATTTGTAATTCAGTAGCCTTCAGTTTCAGGTAACTGTGTCTGCAACGTTTAAGGCATGTTTAACTGAATCAAAACAAAGTTCCCATTCCTCAGCGGCGATGGAGTGCCTTGGTTATTAACAGTCCCACCAAACTACAGGAAACAAAGTTCCTTAGCTATTGAGTTTCGTTTCACACTGGAATTTTGGGGAATTTTTCATGACTGATGAAGAGATCAGAAATATGCCACCCCAAAATATGTCACTTTGGCATAAA
The DNA here is from genome assembly GCF_008692025.1 of Phocoena sinus. Taxonomy (NCBI): domain Eukaryota; kingdom Metazoa; phylum Chordata; class Mammalia; order Artiodactyla; family Phocoenidae; genus Phocoena; species Phocoena sinus. The sequence goes on from NC_045774.1 coordinate 37,505,254, forward strand.
AATTATTTTGAGCTGAAGGCAATTTAAAATCAAAAGATGTAGGAATGGGTCTCTGCTCTTCCCCTTATCTGCCTAAAAGCAGGGCACAAATTTCCTTTTGAAGAAGGTACCCTGCCTTGTACCAGGGAGAGAAGAGTGACTCTTATCTTGGGAGACAGGGAATCAACACCAAGATGAGTTTGCATAAACAGAACATAGTAAAATAGCCCTATCTTCCATTAGACACCTCCCCCCATACTTTCTAGTTATTTCCTGACAATTTATCCTCCTTTGAAACTCAACCTCTCTTTCCTTTTTTAAAAAGGTATATAATCCCTGAATCTAACCACTTCTTTGAGTTGCATTTCTTTTAAAATGCCATGCACATAGGTATTAACAAAGATTGTGTACCCTTTCTCTTGTTGATCTGTCTTTTGTTAGTTTAATTTTCATGGTCCCTGGAATAGAATCTAAGAGGGTAGAAAAAAAGTTTTCCCTCCCCAACACTGATCTGGTATTAGAGGTATAAAACACTACTGGCAGGTGACCAGATGTGACTTCAGAGTCATTGTTTATGTACAGATAGTGCTAGTAATAGAGGTAACTTTAATAGATTAATGGAGGAACTTTACATATAACACAGAGCTCTGAAGGTTGAGGTATGCAAAACGACGAAGAATAAAGTAGAAGCACAGAGTAAAGCTGAGAAGGAGGAGATAAACTGAGTGATGATTGGCTATATTCCTTCATGAGACATGGCTGCTTTTAAAGCTAACATGAAATTTATTTTGTCCCAAAAAACAGTTAAATGGGCACAGCGAATGCTAATCGGAGAATGGAAAGCAGACACAGAAATAATGGACTCTCATCCAGAGAGAATCACTCCTTGCTTAAACAAAATTACAGAGGAAGAATTTCCCTATGCATATGGGAAAAATGCAAAGCCCCTTCAGAAATTGTTTGATATAGACTGTGTATAACATAAATCATTCACATATGTAAAAGATTAAGCACTGATGAAAAACCAAATCAAATAATACACCATTCTCATCCAGGACAAAATGGAATAAGAGTGCTAAGGGCACATCAGTGATCAGTACTGGGATAACACATGTTCTGGAAGTCCACAGAAACAAAATACCTCGTTATTTTGGACTCCATGGATAAGAAGCTTTTTTCAGTTTCTGAATGAGGAGAAAGCACACATTAATATTGGCATGCACTACATAATATTTCTAGTTTGTTGTATATCATATGCTCGTTAACAATATAGTAATGTGTATATTTCCCCTTTGAAAGTTACTCTAACGAAATGGTAAAACTCTCCTAGTGGGTTCAGTTACTCTAACCAAATGCACTGTTATACTAAGAAAGTCCCATGGTGTTGGTGTAGAAAAAGTCTTGGAAGACCCTATATATATATATATATATATATTTTTTTTTTTTTTTTTTTTTTTTTTTGCGGTACGCGGGCCTCTCACTGTTGTGACCTCTCCTGTTGTGGAGCACAGGCTCTGGATGCGCAGGCTCAGCGGCCATGGCTCACGGGCCCAGCCGTTCCGCAGCATGTGGGATCCTCCCGGAGCGGGGCACGAACCCGTGTCCCCTGCGTCGGCAGGCGGACTCTCAACCACCGCGCCACCAGGGAAGCCCAGACCCTACCTATTTTTTATGATAAAGTATTATTTCATGTTTGAAGAAAGAAAAATTAGGCAAATAGTTGCCTTATAGCATTTTGTCTTAACCTGGTTTCAAACAGGTTTTGCTTTATAGGTTCCTCTGGCTCTTCAAGTTTGTAACATTTTTCTTTTTCATTTTTTCATAAAACAGAAAATGAAGTTGACATTTATTAAATGACTAATTTAATAGTCTAGTCACTGTGCTAGAATTTTATACATGGGAGACTGGGTCATAAGCAAGTAGTCAGGTACCTTGTCCAATGTCACACATTTAGGAAGTAAGCGTGGTGGAATTTAAACCCTGGCTGTCTGATTCAGAATCTCATTCCCCTCACTACCACTCTGGACTTCCTCCAAAAGCACCTGACATAAAGGAAGGGGAATCTGGTACTTGTCTATCTGAGTGTCTTTTAATTCCCTGCTACCTATTAGACGACATAGCAGCATTTGAAGAGGGAGTAAAATAAAGAATGTGAAATCGTCTCTTGACGATTCTGGGTATAAGTAATCCTGAGACCGAGGAACTAGCTTTGTCCACTTGCATTACCTTCAAATATGGGGCATGTTTATGAGTTCTACTTAGAGTGTCCTTAGGGCCAAGTCACAAAACACAGCATAGAAGACCTGTGATACTAACATAGATTTTTCCAATAGTTACAAAGTCTCCATCATGCTATCAGGACATCTGGTGTATAGCACTTAAGATGTTTTAAGGAGAAATGAGCACTTATAGCCAAAATTAAAATATCATATGCTTTAATGTTAAGAAATAAATGTATAAACTAGGTTGGGAGAAAAGAGATATATATGTACATTGATAAAAATGTATCAGATAGACTGCTTCTCTCTTGTTCAGATATAGTAATTTCTATTGTTTTTTCTTTAAGTTGATTGATTCTTCCATCTGCTTTCTCTATTCTGCTTTTAAGTCCATCCACTGAGATTTTTAATGTATGTTTTAGTTCTAAAATTTCCATTTGATTTTTCTTGATATCATCTATATCTTTGCTGAGACTTTCAAATTTTGCTGAGACTTTCTATTTTTTCCTTTGTTTCAAATGTGCTCATAAGTGCTTGCTGAAGCATTCTCTACAGTGGCTGCTTTAAAATCTTTGTCAGATAACTCTAACACCTGTGGTCATCTCCATATTGGCATCTGTTAATGGTCTTTTCTCATTCAGTTTGACATGTTCCTAATTATTTTTATGAGAAGTGATTTTTTTAAATCAAAACCTGTACTATTTGTATTATGTTGTAAAATTCTGGATCTTATTAGTCTTCTGTTTCAGCAGGTCTCCTCCGACACTGCTCCATTGGGTGGAAATGCACATACAATTCAGATGAAGAGATTCCTATCTCTTTCTATGGTCCAGTAAACTGTTACTGTTACCCAGTTTGGGATTTACTGGTCAAAAAGAAAATGCAGGATACTCATTGCTATCCTGGCTATTCTGTTCTTTTAAATCTGAAGTGGTCTGCCTCTTCTCTCCATCTTTTAGAATTTTCTTATGTTTGCTTATATTATACCCAGTTTTCAGCTGTCCTTAGTGGGAGGGATAGGACAAAGTATGTCTACTCTATCTTTTTCAGAAGTAGAAGTCCTGTGCAAATAGACTGAAAAAGTGATGTGTGGGACTATAAGCAAAGATCTAATATTTGTGTCACTGGAGTCCCAGAGGAGAAGATAAGACTTTACTTTCTACAATCAGAAACTAGTAAAATGAGAGCAAATTAAACTGTAAGTGAACAGAGAAAGGAAATAATAAAGATGAGAGTGGAAATCAATGAAATAGAAAAGAGAAAAATAATAGAAAAAATCAATGAAGTCTAGCACAAGTTCTTTGATAAAATCAATACTACTGGTAAACATTTAGTCAGACTAATCATAAATAATAAAAAAGACACAAATTACCAACATCAGAAATGAGAGAAGTGTTGTCACTATAGAACCCAAAGCTATTAAAATGATAATAAGGGAATATTCCAAACAGTTTTACACCAATATATTCAAACACTTAGATAAAACCTATTGATTCCTTTAAAGATACCAAAACTTACTCAAGAAGAAATAGAAAGAAGATCAAATAATCCTATATTAAGATTTCAATTAAGAAATTGAAATTATAGTTTAAGATTCCCTCCCACACACATACACAAAATCTCCAAGACTATATGGTTTACTGGTGATTTCTACCAAATATTTAGTAAAAAAAAAAAAATAAAAATCTCATAAGAACTCTTCCAGAAAATTTAAGAGGAAGGAATTAGCTCATTCTATGAGGCCAGCGTTGCTCATATATCAAAACTGGACAAAAGGCGATACAAGAAAAGAAAGCTACATACCATTATCCCTCATGAACATAGAATCCAACACTAGATACAATGTATAATTTCCCAGGAACACAGCATTTGTTGAAAATTTAAAATAAAAATAATGTAATTTATGACATTATCAGACTAAAAGTGAAAAGTCATTTGATCATTTAAAGAAACGAAAAAAAGCTTTTGATAAAGTCTATCCATTTTGATAAAAACTCTTGGCAGAGAAGAAATGAAAACTTCCTCAACTGGATAAAAAACATTTAACAAGAGCCTATAACTAATATCAAATTTAATGGTGAATGACTGAATAATTTCCCCTAGGATCAGGAATAAGATAAGAATATCGACTCTCAGCACTTTCATTCAACATTGTACTGAGGTTCTACCCAGTGCAGTGGAATAAAACACACAAATAATAACAACAACACATGCAGACTGGAGAGGAAGAAGTAAAATCCCCTGGGATTTGCAAAAAAGAAATATTAGAGCTAGCATATGAGTTTAGTATGGTTGTAGAATACAAAGTAAATATTAAAAATCAACAGAATTTCTATATATTAGCAATGAACAATCAGATATTGAAATAAGAATACCATTTACAATATGATGAAAATACAAAATACTTGGGTATAATTTGATAAATGATGTGAAAGACCTACACACTTAAATGTACAAAACACTGCTGAGAGAAATTGAAAATGACCTAAGTAAATGGAGAGATATATTGCCTTTGTAGTTCATAACGCTCAGTATTATTAGAATGTCAATTCTCACAAACTTTATCTATGGATTTGGCACGATCCTTAGAATGGAAAAATGCAGACTATAGTAACAAAATATGATTAACGATTGCTTTTGGATAACTCAGGTGGTGTGGGGAGGTACAGGAGTGAAGATTACAAAGGAGTATGTAGAAACTTTTCAGTGGTGATGGATAGATCTAGTGTCTTGATTGTGGTGATGGCTTCTCAGGTCTATACATATGTCAAAACTTATCAAATTGTACATTTTAAATATGGCCATTTATTGCATGCTAATTATGCCTCAAGCTTTTAAAAAAATTAAAATAGAGAATTACACACGCCCTGACAGTAATGAATGAATGGGGTGAAGGGAACAGGCTTACAATGAATCCAGCTAGGTTGAGGTTGGCCTATCTTAAACTTAATTTAAGAAAAATTCTAATTTTAGATAGCTAGAAGTTCTTTCAAAAGCCCTAGTAATAAAGTAATGTTACCTGATTTTTTCCTGTTGCTTTGTATTTCTCTGTCTTAGAAGTCTCAGGCCTGGCACTGCAAAATGTATGAACCTTTATGTTGTTTGGAGTTAAATAATATTTTCAGGGAGATTCCATACTTTTTCACTAATGGGTTAATTAACATGGGTTTCCTAATATTTTAGGATAACAAAAAAGTTTCTATATTTACCTTGGTGAAACAACCTCTATACTGAGGCTTTAAAAATAAATATTCTTTCTTTATCCAAATAAATCTGGATAAAGAAGATAATCAGTTCTAAGGTCTGAAGATTGTCCCACAAAAACTGTGTACTATTCCCATGGGTTCCTTAGACTCATGATAAGCATCCATAAGTTTTCTAGCAAGATTTTTATTATTTTCTATCAAGAATCCAAGTATCATTGAGATTATCTGTGGTTTTTACCATACTATGTAAAACTTAAGCTAAAAAAAAGATATATTTGCATACATTTAGAACCCAGTAATCAGGAAAAATGGTCTCACACTCAACTATGCCTATAATTTATATTAGAAAATTCTTCCAGTATGATCATCAACCATTTTTATTGAGCATGCAACCTGTCAAAAGTGTTACAGTTAGGCGTGATTATAGAAACAAATAGTTTGAACATGAGCATTCATTTATTCAACAAATATTCATTTGAGTTTCCAACATAGACTAGGCATTTCACTAGGTACTGGGATATAAGGGTCAACAAGAAAGACATGATCCTGGACTTCATGGTGTTAACATTGCAATGGGAGGATACAGACTAAACATTTTTGTACTGAGTATATTTCATTGGAGAATGAAATTAAAAGAATCTCTTGATAAATAAAAGATACAGGATTTATATGTTAATTATATAGTATAAAAATAAACATGCCTTAAATTCTAATTTAATCAATGCAAATTTTATAAGGTTAAAATATGCATATGTGCATAGTTAATTTACAACTCTTGAAATTACACAGAAAATATTTTAAAAATAAGCTTTTGAGAAAATCTAATTCTAGCACTCTTTAGTCTTTTACATAAACAATTCTTGGAAACTTCCCTTCCAGTAACAGTGGACTTGGTAATTCTGACCAACTCTCCTACTGAGTACTTCTAGAAAAATAGAACAAATTATAAAAGCATCTGAAGAAAAAAAAAAAAAAAGCATCTGAAGAAATCTGAGATCTAGTAAGATAGATAGGGAAGGATTGCTGAGTCAGGATTTGGAAAAGAAGAAAAGTCAGGGACTTGGTGGCACTACTCATTTGCAGGTATTTGCTGATTCCTGAGAGGGTTGCTGAGAGGAAATGCTGGCAGCCTCTCCTAGCTAGGGCACAGTGATGATGTTCAGGGGTCACCAAGGTTCCCTGGTGAACCCTCCATCCTTCAGACTGAGACCTCAAAGAATCTCACAACCTCCTCTCCCCACCCCCTGCAAGGATAAAAGAGAACAAGAAGTAGAGAAATCTTCCCAGGAATGGCAACTTACCTTCCAATCATCTCCACTTCTGAAAATGGGTAAAGGTGATCCAGGATTGCTAGTACCCAGACAACTAATAGAAACAAATATAAATCCTCTATAAAGGATGATAAAATCATCCTACACATGCTTCTACAAATATTTTCAGATACAATATCTGGTACATATTGAAAAACAACCTTATATGATGTCATAACGATGGATACATGTCAATATACACGTATCCCAAACTATAGTAGGTACAACATCAAGAGTGAACCATAATCACCCAAACAGTAGAAAATAACACACCCATAGGTACTCTAGATATTAAAGTTATATATACTTTAAAATAATTCAAGAAATAAGATACAAGATTAAGAAGTTTGGCAAAGAAATAGAGACTATAAAAGGAAGGACAAAGTAGATTGGAAAAGAACCAAACAAATTCTAGAACTGAAAATTACAGTTACCTAAATTAAGAACTCAAAGGATATGTTTAACAGCAAATTACACACAATGGAAATGAAAATTAGTAAACTAAAAGCTAAGGCAGAAGAATATATACAGAATGAAGCAACTTATTTTTTCCTATTTATTTGTTCCTAGTCTACTTCCTCCTACCATAATGTAAACTCCCTCAGTCCCAGGATCAGGTCTTGCTCACTGTGATTTCACTGGTGCCTAGTGGAATTCTTAGCCCAATAGTGGTTATTCATTAAATAATTGTTGATAAAAGAAATATTTTGTTAGAAAAATTCACTTCTATAATAACTGTCAAGGCAATACTTTCGACAGAGAGTGTGCTAATTAAATACAGTTGACTATACTGAAAAAATTTTGTAGAATAATTCCTAGGTAGTGATGGAAGGGGGAAAGAGGAAATGAAAGGTATTCGATTTGGGCAGGGAGGAAGTGAGGAGAGACCGGTGTTGTTATTCAAACATAATATCACTGTGAATGTATGATATCCAACATGGTCTATATATAAGTTATTAGAATTAGTAAGTAAATTTAGAAATGTTGCTGGTTTTAAGGTCAATGCACACAAAAATCTAAATTCATATATCTATGCTATAATTAGGAAATGGAATTTTAAAAGATATAACACTTATAACAGCATCAAAATGTGAAACTCCTACAAAAAATATGAAAATATAATGCATAGGCTACCGAACAGGAAAGCATTAAAATGGAAATAAATTACACAAATTCTTGAATAGGAAGAATGTATTGGGAGTAAATGTCTTACTTATACTGGGACTTTAGATAAAGCTGTAATATTTAAGAGAGAGTGTTTTGGGACAAGGATAGACAAGGATAGACCAATAGGATAGTTATATGAAACCCAGGGAACTTTGTATACACGAACACTTGACTTATCACAGAGCACATGTGACAGGAAAGGACAGTCATTTTAGTAAATGGTTCTGGGACGATCAGAAACGCATATGGAAAAAAGTGAAACTTGAATCCTATTTCACAATATTTCATGAAATAAATTCCTTATTAGATTATAGATAATATAAAAGGTTAAATGAATACATCATTTAGGATCGGGTTTCTCAACAGCAGCACTATTGCCATTTGGGCCAGATAATTCTTTGTTTGGGAAGCTGTCCTGTGCATTATGGTATGTCTAGAAGCATCCTTGGCCTCTATGTACTGAATGGCAGTAGCACATTGTCAGTTGTGACGACCAAAAATATCTCCAGACATTGACAAACGTCCCCTGGTGCAAAACTGCCTTCAGTTAAGAACTACTACTCTAGGAGATAATGTCAAAGAATACTTATTATTTGGGATATAGAACAACTTCTTAAGTAGGACACAAAATGCTCTAACCGAAAGTAAAAACTTTTCAGTTTGACTTCTTTAAAATATAAGAAATTCTGTTCATTGAAAACATCATCAGGAGAATGAATAGGCAAACCACAGAGAGGGAGAAAGTAATAGCTGTCTAACTGGCAAGGGGCTCATAACCAGATTTTATAAAGAACTCAATGAGAAAATGACAAAAATAACAGAAAAATGATTAAGAGACTTCACAAAATGAAGATATCCAAATGACCAAGAAAGATATGGAAAAGTGTTCAGAATCACTAGTAATGAGGAAAATGCAAGTAAATCAAAAGAAAATTCTACATCTCCATCAGAAATGGCAAAATGAAAAGCCTGACAACACCAAGAGTGACTGAAGATGTACAGTGGGGGTCAGCACACTTTAATTGTCAAGGGATGGATAATAAGTATTTTAGGTATTGCAGGCTATATGGTCTCTGTCAAAAGTACTCACTGAGATATCACCTCACACCAGTCAGAATGGCCACCATTAAAAAGTCTACAAATGACAAATGCTGGAGAGGGTGTGAAGAAAAGGGAACTGTCCTGCATTGTTTGTGGGAATGTAAATTAGTGCAGCCACTATGGAGAACAGTATGGAGGGTTCTTAAAAAATTAAAAATAGAGTTACCATATGATTCTGCAATGCCACTCCTGGGCATATATCCAGAAAAGATAAGAACTCTAATTCAAAAACATACATGCACACCAATGTTCACAGCAGCACTATTTACAATAGCCAAGACATGGAAGCAACCTAAATGTGCATCAACAGATGAATGGATAAGAAGATGTGGTGCATATACACAATGGAATATTACTCAGCCATAAAAAAGAATGAAATAATGCCATTTGCAAAAACATGGATGGACTTGTATGGTATCATGCTAAGTAAAGTAAGTCAGACAGAGAAAAGACAAATATCATATGATATCACTTATATGTGGAATCTTAAAAAAAAAAAAAGATACAAAACAGAAATAGACTCACAGACATAGAAAATAAACTTATGGTTACCAAAGGGGAAACAGGTAAGAGGGATAAATTAGGAGTTTGAGATTAACAGATACACATTACTATGTATAAAATAGATAAACAACAAGGACTTACTGTATAGCACAGGGAACTATATTCAATATCTTTTAAAACCTATAATGGAAAAGATTCTGAAAAAGAATACATATATATGCATATATATGTATGTATGTATATCTGAATCAGTTTGCTGTGCACCTGAACTTAACACAACATTGTAAATCAACTATATTTCAAAAAAAAAATACTCAACTCTGCTCTTGTACCACAAAAGCAGCCACAGACAACGGGTAAATGATTGTGCATCGATGTGTTCCCCAAAAACCTTGTCTTTAAATATCAGTGGGAGGACAGACTTGGGCAGCAAGCCGTACTTTGCAGAATTCTGGTGTAGAGTAACAAGAATGTTCATATGTTGCTTGTGGGAGTGTAAACTGGTACAAAAAATTTGGAAAACAGTTTGTCATTATCTTCTAAATTAGATATCTTTCTAAATTACCCACACCTTCTTAGCAATTTTACTCTTAGGTTATATACTCCTCAGAAATGTAAGCAAATATGTACTGAGAGACAGGTACAAGAAGTTACTGGCAGTATTTTTGGTGATAAAAAGGAATAGAAATATCTAACACATCTATTGAAAATAAAAGGGATACATATACTGCAATATATTAAAAATGAAATATTTTATGGCAACACAAAAGAATGAACCAATGAGTTAAGTCAAACAAGCATAATATTTGAAAGAAGCCAGACAGAAAAAAGTACATACTGTACTCTTTAATTTTTCATAAGGTGTTACCAAAACCTGTCTTTTATACTTAAAAAAATATATATAAATGTGTTTAGTAACAGTATGGAGTTTAGCAGTGCTTAATCCATATAAAAGCATTAACAAAAGGAAATAAATACTACCATAAATGTCAGGATATTGTAGAAGTTTGGAAGAAGGCACATGGAAGTGTTCTGAGATGCTATTTTTTTCTATTTCTTGACCTGGATGATGTTTACACAGAATTTGCTTTGTTTCATGCACATAACACATATTGTTGTTTGAGTGCTATATTTTACAACAAAAATAGTTTTAAAAAATAATTTACTGGAATTCTATGATTTCTTTTTGTTTTTTTTGGAAAAAGAGAAAGCGATATGAATATCCATGTAAGGCAAACTTGCATGACAGCAGACACTCAAATAAGGAAGTTTCTTCCCCTACAAGGATATTGAGTGCAGCAGCCTGGGTGAAACTCACAGCATGTCAAGTATTTCTCCTCCCTTGTGACTATATCAAGCCAAGTAGCAGAATCTTACAAATAAAGAATTTGTAATGTAGTTCATTTTCCCAATTTTTCCATCCTTACTATGCATTTTGCTCAATACTTGGAGTCACTGTTCCCATGAAAAATATGGTTTTGTACCAGTTAGCACTGAAATTCTGACATTTATCCATCTCATTGGTCCTCAGCCCTGGCTGCATATTAAAATCAGCTGGCAACTTAAGAAAAAAAAAATCCGTGGCCTAAACCTAGCTCAGACTAATTAAATCAGCCTCTCTTGGGGTGTGGCCCAAGTGTTTTTAAAATTCCCCAGAAAGATTCTAATGTGTAGCAGGTTTGAGAACCACTGACTTGTCGATGGCCCCCTCAGAAGTATGCATAATTAAGTCAGAAATGTTCAACTGGCCTGAATACAGTCAATCAGGAAGAAAAAATAATGGTTCTGGTAAAGATGGATATTTCTCACATAGCTGCTAGTTTATTTTTATTAAATATGAGAAGGCATTTTTCTAAAGCTTACAAATAAATTCTCTCCTTCTGAATATTTAGCATTCATCCACAAAAATAGTAAGAAAAAAAAATAGAATTCACTGATCCATGCTAGCAGTTTCTTATTACTTTGGTCCCAGCAAGTTCTTTGAGTCTTTTCAATGGTCTCGTTCACCTGCATTTGTCAGGAACCGTTTTTATAAAGAGGAAACCATTAATTGTACCTAGTACTTGGCCAAAGCTGTTCTTCCTTTAATTCTGCCCTCTGCTTCACTAAGGAATCCCCATCTGTTGGATGCACTTAGATACCATGAGAGGCAAAGTTTGCCAAGACTTGCTGTGTATTTTTGGAGTGCTGTGCTTCCCTGACCGTTCTTCCCCACAACCTAAACCCTGCAGAATACCTGTCTGCAAGCTTCATGAGAGCTTTCACCCATTTGCAAGCTAAATGGTTTCACCCAAGTTTAATTTCACGGAAAGTTTCTATGGGTTCTATAGCATTCTCTGCAAACTCTATGACCCTAATGCATTCTGTAGAGTTGGATACTGTTACTTCGCCCTAGAGGAAGACAGTTCACCACAGAAGATCCAAGAATCCCAAGAAATTGACCTTCAACTCTTAAAAGAGATTCCAAAAACACTGGGTGGACGCCCACCCATCCTAAGTTGGAGATCCGCCAGCCCTCATAAACATCATAAACGTAAAGATATGTGCAACCGAAAACAACATTTTAATAACTTAAAAAATAGCTGTTGATACTTTTTGAAATTTGAAGAAAAGTCTGCCAGAATAATTTTTAAACTTCTTCCCTTCCGGAGCATATATTCAGTGATACAGATTTAAAAGCCCATTATATTTGAATTTCTACTTTTTCTGTTCTTCTTTTCGGATTAGTCAACTAGTAGACTGGTTATGTCTTTTCCACTCCATCCATTACAATTTGTAATACCCTAATTCAGGTTCATAACATCTCACTTAAATCTGTACAATTTAAAATTGCCCCATAAGCCATTCTTCCTACCACTGCCAATTGTAATCATCATAACACATTTATATGCTCAAAACCCTTTAAGTCCTTCCCAAGCATAAGAGTGAAGTATAGGTACTTGAGATATGAATATAAGGTTGCAATCTTGATCTGCATAAACTCATCTCAGCTTATTTTCTATCCTACTTTTCATTCTCACCTCTACACACCCTCTGTCCATCAACTTGTCTGATTTCTACCTTAGGTTTTCCAATGGTGCCTTTGGTCAAATCCTCCCCTCATCTCAGCCTACTTAAGTTCTACCTCTAAGGTGGTATTTTATTGAAAGGTAAATGGAGACCCACCTTCATCAGAATCACCTGGGATTTGAGATGCTGGGCTCAGGTATCTTTATTTTAAAGAAATTCCCCAGGTAATTTTTAAGCACAATAAACTCTGAGAACCTGACTTCGAGAAGTTCAGGCCTTTCTTCTTCCAACAAGGTTAATATAATTTTAAAATTAAAAAACAGAAACAAAGTGCATTTAAATTCTGACTCTACCACTTAAAAACTGTTGACTTTACAATTCATGAATCTTCCTGAGACAAGTTTTCAGGTTTGAAGGGAGATAATAACCCCTGTCTACCTGACATGCTTGTTATGTCGATCAATAAAAAATTTCCATGACAAAAAAAATTGAAATGTATACAACTCAAGTTTTTCTGTTCCATCCCACCACCCCACCCACCTTTTGGCACCATTGGCTCAAATCTCTGGGTTCAAAACCTGGCTCCAACGGAAACTACTCACCAAAAATAAAACCTGTCTATGTCTCAGGGTCTCAATCCAAAAAACAAGGACAATAACAATATCTATTATTAAATGAGACAGTGTACTTAGCCCCGTGGCAGGTACATAATAAGCTCTCAGCAGTTGTTAAGCTATTATTAACAGCTATTCTTATCACTGCTGCTCTTAGAGATCATTATTATTGGTAAGCACTGAGTAATGTTTGAATTGATTTCTACCATAAAGTGCTTTAGAAAAAAGTAGTTATCATTAGTTGCTAAAATTATATTTATCTATATTATTTAAATTATAATGCAATTTATTCAAACTTTTTCCAAGTTAATTCCCTTGAACAAAATTTCAAAGGAGGGACACGATGCTGTAAAAGTTAAAATCATCAGCATAGTTCCTTTTATTGTGATTATTTAGAATTATATTGGGGGTATGTTACATAATTATTCCAGAGACATTGATAAAAAGCAAAGGACCATACTTACTTTACTAGACCTACTGAAATATCGACCTATTAAGAATATGTCAACTGCTCCTATTCTAGATAGGGAATGAAATTATTCTATGATGTATTTCAGTATTCTCACAACTTACAAAAAACATAAAATTCTAATATTCTAATGACAACTAACACTTCTCCATAAAGAAATCTAAATGATGCCTGTTGTAGAGTTAAAAATAAATTTAAAAAAATTAAATTCCTCTTTTCTCTATGTAGCATTTCCATTACTGTGGGAGATGTCACCATCTATTTTGTCCCCAAGGCAAGCAACTTTCTAAGTTACCTTTGATTCTTCATACTTCTCCCACATATAATTTTAATTTAACAATATCTTTAATAGTTACTTCTTCCTTTCCATCTCTACAAATTCTTAATGATCTCTGGCCTGAATCGCTGAAACATACTCCCTATCAGCAGCTCTACTTCTAAACCTTCTCCCCTCTAATTAAGCCAAAAGGACATGACTAAAATCACATTTTTCTGATTCACTATTGTATTTCATTAAAATTACCCCCCTTAAATCTTTCCACTAGTCAGCTGATAGCCTTCTATCAAATTTGGGTAACAAACTTTATCGAAACCTTAGTGCATTTCATCGCATCATTTTTCTCCAGTTCCTTTCTCTTTCCGCAGCCACTCTCTTTGCTTCAAAAAATATTCTTCATATCTTGGTACTATCTTTCCCTTTCTAACGTTCCAGTCTAGTATTTGCAATTTATTTTATTTTATTTTGATTTTTTTATTATTATTATTATTTTTTTTTGCGGTATGCGGGCCTCTCACTGTTGTGGCCTCTCCCGTTGGGGAGCACAGGCTCCGGACGCGCAGGCTCAGCGGCCATGGCTCACGGGCCCAGCCGCTCCGCGGCATGTGGGATCTTCCCGGACCAGAGCACGAACCCGTGTCCCCTGCATCGGCAGGCAGACTCTCAACCACTGCACCACCAGGGAAGCCCTGCAAGTTATTTTAAATACTCCACTTACCCCTACATGGTGTATACAGCATACATTACATAAAATTGTGAGATACGCATTATTTGTTTTAGAACTGTAAAGTACCTCTAGCCTCCTATGCTAAAAAGGTAAAGTTGTAGAGAGCAACACAGTAGTACCTTCTGCCTGGATGGGGAGCATATGAAGGCATATGCAAATACAGAATACCATGAAATCAAACTAGAATATAAGCTCCTGAAGATTGGGGTTTTGTCAGTTTTGTTCACTGCTATAGCTCCAGAACCTAGAAGCTTAGCCTATGGTAGTCACTCAAATATTTGTTGAGTACACTGAGTGAATGAATCAACACGTATCAAGTATCTCCCCACAAGATTGATCAATACCTACTATGCAAAGACTGTATAGAACATATAATAATATTCTCAGCATGAAATGTAACTATACCTATTTGTCTATGATGCAAGGTCAGCAACCATTTATTCAAATACTTATACATGCCATATATCATTCTCTATATGAAAGTAATTATCTTAGTCTGCTTGGGCTGCTCTAACAGAATACCATAGAGACTGGGTAGCTTATACCCAACAGAAATTTATTTCTCACAGTTCTGGAGGGTGGGAAGTCCAAGATTGAAGGCTCTGGGAGGTTCAGTATCTACTAGAGGTCTGCTTTCTGGTTCATAGACAGCTGATTTTTTGCTGTGTCTTCAAATGGTGCAAGGGGCAAAAGAGTTCTCTGGGGTCTCTTTTATAAGGGCACTAATTCCATTCATAAGGGTTCTGCCTTCATGACCTATTTCCCAAAGGCCCCACCTCCAAATACATTAGGGGTTCAATTTCAACATGTGAATTTTGGAGAGATATGAAATTAGCAGTTATCAAGGGAATAATCAAATGAAAAAAAAATCACTGATATCTCTTTGCCTAGACATGGAATGCGGAAAATTTTAAAGTTTGAGAGAGGGATTTAATTCTACATTCCTGTGAGTCATATGCCAAGTATGAGTTGTGGCCAAGATATTTATCTTTCAAAGTCAGGTAGTATTAGAGACATCAAAGAGCATCATACTTCTATCAACCTTTTTTTTTTTTAACCTTAGAATGCAACATTATGTGTTTGCTACTGCATCAGGTGAATGTGTGGGTTGTAATGTTGTTAGTAACTTATTAGAAATAAACAAATTGTAGATATAGCAGTTATTAACCATAAATAAAGCATACACTATTTGTTAAATACAAATAGAGAAGAATGTTCAAAAAAATATAAAAATGCAAAATCCAACAAATGACAGATGAAAGCATTTCACACAAGATTTCTGTCTTCAATTGCCTATGACTCGAATTGGATCTGAGTGGTCGTTCCGTGGGAACAGAGGACGTGTTGACTACAAAAGAACAAACTAATCATACTGAGAATATCAGCAAAACGGGGGTACCCTCAAATTTTAAGCATTGAAATAATTTTAATGAGATGATCAGACTTCTTTCCATTTCTTTGTATCTATTTTATGTTTTAGTATTTAAAATTTTTTCATTATATACCAAATAAGTGTTATAAATTGTCTTTAATTGTCATTCTTATTCTGGCCCTCTGGAGAGAGGATGGAGAAATCAAACTGATGTTCAGAAAGTCCAAGCCCATATTTTCGCTCTTTGTCCTGATGCTGTCAAAGCCATGGACAGAGAGAGCTTCTCTGATCGATTTAGCACCATGTTTTGGGGGTGTGATGGTTAATTTCATGTGTCAAGTTGACTAAGCCACGAGGTACCCAGACATTTGGTCAAACATCATTCTGAGTGTTTCTGTGAGAGTGTTTCTGGTTAAAAGTAACATCTGAACGAGTAGAGCAAGTAAAGCAGATTGCCCTCCTTAATGTGACTGGGCATCATCCAATCAATTGATCTGAATTGAAGAAAAAGGCTGAATTAGAGGAAACTCCTCCTGCCTGACTGTTGAGCTGGGACATTGATCTTTTCAGATTTGGACATGGATTGAAACACTGGCTATTCTTGGGTCTCAAGCCCGCTGGCATTTGGATTGGAGCTTACACCATAAGCCCCTGTGGTTCTCAGACCTCTGGTCTCAAAATGAAACTACATTATCAGCTCTCCTGGGTCTCCAGTTTGCCAACTGCAGATATTGGGACTTCAGCCTCCATAATTGCATAAGCCAATTAGTTATAATAACTATCCTTTTAGATATATTGACAAATAGCTATACACACACACACACACACACACACACACACACACACACACACACACAAATATATATATTTCCTATTGGTTCTGTTTCTCTGGAGAACCCTGACTAATACAGGGGCATTTATATTAAGACATCACATTTTATTTTTTGACACTATAATATGGTTAAAGGAAGCCAAGAAAAAGTGAAGAAACTGATTGAGAAAGTATGTTTATAAAATTCCCTTAGCAGAATTATAGAACTATAAAACCTGGAGAGGACATAACCAAGTCATTTTACAGATGACCTCATTCAGCCCAATTTCTTCATATAATTTTCCAAAGTTTCTGTGCAGAGTAATGAATCATTAAAATAAAGCAAAAATAAAGAGGAAATCTACACATTAAAGATATGGCTCTTGGGCTTCCCTGGTGGCACAGTGGTTGAGAGTCTGCCTGCCGATGCAGGGGACACGGGTTCGTGCTCTGGTCCGGGAAGATCCCACATGCCGCGGAGCGGCTGGGCCCGTGAGCCATGGCCGCTGAGCCTGCGCGTCCGGAGCCTGTGCTCCGCAGCGGGAGAAGCCACAGCAGTGAGAGGCCCGCTTACCACAAAAAAAAAAAAAAAAAAAAAAAAAGATATGGCTCTTGAAATATTAGGCAATATAAGTGTTATGCCCAGAACATAATATCTAGGTTTTGGTAGGCATGCTTAGGTTCTTAGGCTCTGAGTATACTAGGAAACATCTCAGACTTTAGACTTAACAAGCGTAGACTTCAGCTGTTTCTCTGATGCATAGAAATTGCCTAACCTTAGGCAACTTACTCTACCTCTTCTGGCCTTCATTCCCTTATTTATAAAGTGGGGAAATAACATACACTTTTTAGGTGTGTTGTGAGGATTAAATGAGACACTACACAAAATTCTCACTGTGTGCATATAAAGGTCACATAAAACATGGCCCCTACTGCTGTTATACGACTATATTTTAGAGCCATTATGTATGTGTGAAGAATACTGGGCTCCAGGTAGAACGTACAGGTGCTGTTTGCTGGGGGTGGAGTGTTCGCAGTGGGGTGAGGTTTGGAGACTTAACTTCTCACCAGTCTCTACCAGTGCCTGACATTTCATTATGATTCATTACTTTAATTATTTGTAGTAATGGAATTCTTTTCAACTATCACTCAGTTTCATATTTGAGATTTCAGCCGTGCTCTTGGTATTATTTTTGTCTTAATTTTGTAAGAGAACTGTAGCTTTAGAGAGGAAAATGACTTGTCCATATCATAAACCTAGCGAGTGTTATAGACAAGATTAGAAACCAGATCTTCTGTTTTTAATGCTTCCCATTATCCACAGTCTTGTTCATATATAAATATCATTTAAGGGAGATTTTATGAGATATTTCCATAAAGAAATAAAACATAGTCTATGAGTGACATAAAAAATTATTCCCAACAATTGACAGTTACATCCCCTGTATTGGATCATTTTTGTAAGAATAATGCTAATGAGTACCTGTGTAGTGCTTTATAAGATAATTTATAGGTATGTTAATTTTACACACCTTAAGTTTTTCCTATTGCTCAAATGAGTCAAACTAAACATGGATTTCATTACTTTTAGCCCCAACAATTGCTCTATTTAGTCACAGCTGTTTCCAAATTCAGGGTTTTGTTTACTTATTGAAGATCTGACAGGGAGCAAAATTCAAAAGAAAAGGGACACAAATCAAACTTTTTATAGAAGGAGGACATAACAAAAGACTAGGAGCTTAGTGTCCTAGCTAAGTGACTAACCATAGATCAGAGAACCTATTCTTCATATGATAAGTAAGACCTCTAGGCATTCATTTAATTATTTTAAAACTCTGCTAGGTTTCTGACATTTCTGTCAAATGTAACGTCTTTTAAATTGTTCTGCCCTTCAAAAATCAACAGAAGGAAGAATTGTATTCTCTTCTGTAATAAATATACTTTTTCTGTGTGATTGGGGCAAAGCCATGAAATAACCAACTACAGTGAGCGTGCTTTGACGGCTCTTCTAATGGTTACTGCTACAATAAAACACAGTCCTAAACTCTTCTGCTCAGGACAAGAGAAGTCTTTCTCACTATGCCTTCTGCTGGAAAACTTCTCACCTGATCCTTCTAGGACTGAAAATTCAATCTCTGCTTTGCTTATGATTTCAAAGCCTTAAGAGTCATTTCTGGTCAATTTATTCTTCTGTGTCTATAGCTAAGAAGCAATGGAGGAAACAAAAAGCATCACAAAGGGCATTCATTTCTTAATTTAGCAAATATTTATCAAGTGCCTACTATGTACACAGCGTTAGAATAGGTACTAGATACTGTAGGAAAGCAAAGTATAGGGGCCTCACAAAGATTACAGTCTGTGTGAACTATTATTCTAAGAATTCAGTTGCCCTTAATGAAGTTGAATTATTTTAAGAGCAATAAGAAATTTCAAATATATCAAAATGTACCTTCCAGTTTTTAAAGTGTTTCAATACAGGAAAAAAAAAATAAAGAAGTAATAGTGATATTAGAAAAGGAGACGTAAATTCCATTCATATAACACACACTGCCCTGAGCTCTGCCTACATAGAAGTACACTATAAGGTTCATAGACGGTCAATGGACTTGATGGATCAGTTGAATTGGTGGTCTGGCATCAAGGAACCAGACAGATCACTTTTTACCTGCAGATTCTAGTTTCATAGAAACAACCACAAGTGCTGGATTGCTAAACAGAGATTAGTAATCTACAGAATCTGTTAAATCTTCTCACTGACTTAGGGAGGTGGAAGGATAGCAGGGTCGAGAACATGGCTGTTGGGAGACTTGAAAGATCACAAGTTCAAGTTTTGACTAAATTCTGTGCAGCACCAAAAGTAATTTATAAATGGACTCAGTCCTTTCACATTTTTTCCTGCTCTTTGAGCTTCCTCCGGGACCACTGAGTCGAAACTAAGAACTCTGAATCCTAGAAGACAACTTGAAAAAATTATATTTAACCTTAGACTCCATAGTCACTGGGGGACGTATTACCTGATGGAGAGTTCCCTCTCTGTGTTCTGACTCTTGGATTTGAAGAGGCAAGAAAGCAGAAGTGACTTCAGAATGGGTTCAGAGTCTATTGCTCTGCAGAGGTATATGCTCCCAATTGTTAAAGGGCTCCTCATTCACTGAACAAATATTTCTTGAGTAGGTACTCTGTGTCAGGCCCTGGTGAACAAGACAGGCAGAGTCCTGGACTTTAAAAGGTCACATCATGCCAAATTGCCATTGACAGATTAAGAAAACAAATGGCCAAAAGGACAGAATGATTTACAGAGACCTGCTAACCCCTATTGCTCACACATATAAACATCACATCATCAGCCAACAGGTATGTTTGTGACAAGAATAATCTTCAGAACATCAACCCTCATTGCAGTCTGCATCTAAGTTGGAGCTTTCACTGATACTACTCAGTAACCATTCATGTTTGCACTGTTTTATCATGGATAGCAAGGCTGTAATCCCTCACTGTATTTATTGACATCTACACCTGTGCACAGCACAACGCTGTGTTACTGCAATATAGCTATTCACCTCATGGAAACCGGGCCAGAAAGTGAAAATTTCCTTCGAATATATCAACTATGAAGAATTTTCCATCACAATACCCAACAGTACGAGAAGTTTGACTTTTTAACATATTTTTCAGGTGCATCTATGTTTCTCTTTTTACCAGTTCCCTATAGCTCTTGCAGTGGCCTTGTACCACATACCCTGTTTTCCTACAGTCTACAGTATTAGACCCAGGATTGGACTAGCCCCTTCCTTAATCCATAGACTTTAATTCTGGATTTGCAGCTCTCATGCTTTCTTCTACTCCCTCATTCCCATGGATATGGCCTTTCCCAACAGTTCACAGATGGGCTCTGAGATAGAGAAGCACATCACCATTTTCTGGGGAAGGTAAAATGAAAAGCTCCTTTGGTGACTCTAATACATATATTCACCTTCCCTGCAAATTACAGTACTGGGCCTTTCCTAATCCATTCTGTAGTGAATATTTCTGAAAGTTCTGTTCTTAGAGTTCTGTTCATTTAACCTTGGGATTGGGATAGAAAATATGAAGCAGGTTTCTGACTGTATTAGAAAATTTTCATCTGCAGATGGTATTTCTCCCATTGGAAAAGATAGAAGCCAAATCTAGTGTTCAGATAGCATCTTAAAAAATAAAAGTCAATTTTCTTCTGGTTAGCACTTCCCAGACAGAATAATGTTCTGACTTTCTTCATAGCTGATCTTCAGCCTGTTTGGTTCAGCCTGTCTAATTGTTAGAATATTGAAATACTTCCAAATCTGTTAGTAAATAGCACTGTCCCATGCTCCCTGAGTGCTGTGCCACTGCCCTGGTTCCCCCCTAAGATGTCTTCTCCCCATCCTCCTTCTAAAGATCCAGCAACTACAGTCTCACTCTTAGCACAACATAGGGCTATGGTTGGCATCAGTTCTGACTGGTTTGTGCTCAAGCAGTATCCATATTTACGTTTTTGAATATTAACTCTGTTTATCTCAAGTTAGAAAAATTCATTAAAATCCTCTGCTTCCGTCTTAGGTGAGAATAAGCTAATGAAAGATAATCCCCCACCCATTCCCCTCTGAGGTTTTGTCATGAGACCTTTTGAGGGAAATCACGAGAGCAAAAAACTTTGCAATGATGGTTAAGACAAACATTTCACATTTTCAGACATTTGGAATATCTACCAGGTAGACTGAAGTGGGTCTTACATCCATCCTGTCAGGCTGACACTGTCAACAAAACCTAAGCCTTCAAATGTCTTCAGGGGGCAAAAGATGGGGACCCACATGTAGCTCGCACACAGTCCAGGAATAATCATTACCATGAACTCTTCTGTAAGCAAAATCCACCTATGGGAGTTTTCTACTCTGAGGCCAAAAGTTCAGCTCCAACAGAATCTAGATCCAGAAACGCACAGGGAAGGAAAATGAATACACTGTTTGCCAATTAATGTCAGGTCGATTTTTAGCCCCTTTTTCTGACAAGCCAATAAGGTTCACTGGTACAAAAACACTTAATTCATTTGAATCATAATTGTTTCAAACCCATAAAGAGAAAGGGAGAGAGAGAAAGGGAGGGAGGGAGGTAGAGAGGGATAGAGGGAAGAGGGAGAGAGAAAGATGGAAGAAAGAAATAGGATTTAATGGATCTGACCTTTTGCCAAAGGGGGAAAATTCTATAACTTAGCCTTTCTTAACACTGACTTGTGAGGTGGCCTCTTTCCTCAGGGCTTTATTAGATTCCAGGGAATAAGCAAACTAATCCATGCTAATACTGTAATGTCCCTCTACAGAAACAACGTATTTGAATTAATGTATTTAGCAACATTTAGTAAGCACCCATTAAGCACTTAGCACTATGCTTAACAAAGAAGAAACCAAATGAATATAAAACACAAAATAACAACAGCATTGCTGCAGGGAAGTGCTTTTGCTTAAAAGTCCCACAAATAGGGAGAACTTTTTAAATGTAAAGAAAGGAAGCTCTTTGTATTGATATACAGCACAGTTGGAAAAAGTAGTGGGAAAGGTGGGTGAGAGAGATTTATTTATGGTTGATTTTTGTTACTTGCAGTGGTTATGTTCTATAAAGTCACTGCAAACACTAAGTTATAAATACTGAATCATTGCTCCTATGGGAAAAACAGGGTTAGGTTCCTGTAAGCCTCCACTCACAACATTTTCACTAACCATCAATACAATAATCTTGTTTCTGTTTAAAATCACCTCATTTAATAATTTATTTTTATTCATTAGCATTGAACTCATGGCCAACAGCACTATAATTCATGCCTGAAGGAAGCTCATCTAACACACGCATTTTCTCCATAAGGCACAGAACAGTTTTCATGTACCTAGGAACACTCGTCAGCACTTCAGCACTGTGTTTGGGGGGTATGTTAACCAGCAAAATCACCAAAAAAAGCACCCAAATACAGAAAAACATGGCACTAAAGAGACTGAAAAGGGCACTTGTTTACCGTATGAGAAGCAAAAGACAGAGCATTGTCTTGTTCAGCCTCAGCTAAGAACATGTACATTGGGTGGCTCAAAATTTTCACTGCTCTGCACACATCCATGAACAACCATGAAAGCACCATGAGTACTGATTTGGGGCTTATAAAGAAATTTTAGTGGGTGGGCAAATTTGGAACCCACTAATAATGAGGATTGTATTTATAAAGGGAAGCAGACAGTCTTCATTAAAAATAACTGAAGAGATGAAGAAGAACACAGTTATTTTGGGAATCTGTAAAGAAGTGGATTATCTTCCTGCAGATCAATGTTTTCAGAGTGTGGTACCTGGACAAGAAGCATCAGCACAAGGAAATGCCTTAGATGTGCAGATTCTTAGGTCCCACCCCAGACCTGCTAAATCAACGTCTCTAGGGAAGAGACTTAGCAATCTATGTTTTAACATGCCTCTCAGGGGAGTATGACCACTGTGGACAGTTCTAGTTGAAGAGTAATAATAGGAAATAAGCGCAGCTAGGTGGGGTATAATAAAATTTGTCAGTGTTCTGATGGCCAAGTCAACAAAGCTGGGCTTTATCCAATAGTAATAAGAGGGTGAGCAGTCTTTGGTTTTGCTCTACAGAAGGAAAATAAGTTTGTAAAATTGATAATTAAGGTTACAAAAAGTTGGAAGTAATCTAGAGTAATGACCTAAAGCAGGACCTATCAACATTGGCACTACTGACATCTTGAGTTGGAGATTTTTGTGTTGTTAGGGACATTTCTGTGCGTAGTGGGGTATTTAGCAGCACCCTAGGACTCCACCCACTAGATGTTAGTAATACCTCCCCTTCATATGACAACCAAAAATGTCTCCCGATGTCACCAAGTGTCCCCCGGGAGGCAGAATTTCCCCTGGTTGAGAACTACTGACTTAGAGAAGTTCTTTTTTATTTGTTTATTAATTTATTCAATTTAATTCAGCTAGTATTTATTAACCACCAATTCGGCCTTAAACTGGGCTTAGGGTAGAGATGCAGAGATAAACAAAGCACAGTTTATTTTGACTTTTTTCTAAAGTCTTAAATTTTAGAAACCAATTAACCCATCTTTAAAAGGTGGGAAATAAGTGTTCTTATTCTAGTTTTATATAGATGAAGCCATCAACCTATAGATTTAGTTTTTGGCACTCTGGATATGAGAAAAATCCAATTTTGAAACCACAGAGCTGTCCACAAACGTTAGACTGGAACTATGTTACTGATACACTTTGGTTTTTGTGGGGTCTGTTTTGTCATTTCAAGCTTCATTGAATGCTTGACATCACTGAACACAAAGCAATGGGTAAATAGGACAAGAGGTAATCAGCCAGACACTGGCATACTATTCCTTGGCCTTTGGGTCTGATGCTTTGTTTAAATGACTAGGGTTGGTGCTAAACATTCCGAAGTCATGCAAGAATCACAGTGATTGAAGAAAACTTCAACTAGGCCAAAACTTAGTTGAGGACACAAAACGGCATCACTACTTGCTTATTATTGTACCTCTACTGTGAAACTGGAGTCTGAAAATTGTATCTATATGTATGTGTGTATGCATGTATGTGCACACACACGTATAATATATATATATATATATATATATATATATATATATATCTCAGAGGAAGTTTTTAGCAAGAGCTCCATAAATATAGAGCATAAATATGCAAAACAGTAGTTGAGAGGAAGTCTTGATCTGTAGATGATGTGAACATAGAATTTCTTGTCCAAACCAGGTCATTTTTGGAGTGAAGTATAGTAGAATAACAAAGGAAGATGAAGACTGACCTGGGCAAACAAAGATTTATGATCATTTTAGCTACAGAGAATTAGAAATTCAATTTTGTAATTTCGGGAGATACTGATTCAATGAGTCCAGCCAGGACCCTGGGAATCTTCATATTCAAAAAGATCTAAGAGTGGTTATAATCGTGCATCGTGGAGACAGAGCCTGGCTGCGTGGATACAGAGTGACATTAGAGGGAGGAAGCCTCCCAACAGGTCATTAAACTGCCTCAAGGAATTGTGGGAGAACTGTCAGTGGTTAAGGGACTCCTGTTTCTCCTTTCACAGCTTCTCAAAGCACTTGGTCCATCTCCCTGACATGCCCAGTCCTGCTGGTGTCTTTTGCCCTACAGCCAGACTTTAAAAAATGTCCAGTGGAACCTTTTACACCTCGTAGCTTGCTACAAGAGTATATATTCAGGTGTGGAGCCCTTTCCACTTGTGACACGAGTCTCACTTGGCCAGATATTTGGCACCATGATCTTATTTTCTGCAGCAATTGTCTCCATTGGATGTCTTTACAATTTCAGGGATGTTATTTTTTAAACAGCAGAAGTCAAATTAATACCTTGGTCATTCAGTAACATCAATGGCTTATAGTTAGAAATCAAGTTCAAAGGAACTTAAAAAGTGAGTAAAAGAGTCATGTGGTACATATATACAATGGAATATTACTCAGCCATAACAAGGAACAAAATAATACCATTTGCAGAGACATGGATGGACCTAGAGATTGTCATTCAGAGTGAAGTAAGTCAGAAAGAGAAAGACAAAAATCATATACTATCACTTATATGTGGAATCTAGAAAAAGTGTACAGATGAACTTATTTGCAAAGCAGAAATAGAATCACAGATGTAGAAAACAAACTTATGGTTACCAAGGGGGGAAGCGGGGGAGTGGGATGAATTGAGATGTTGGGATTGACATATATACACTACTATGTATAAAACAGATAACTAATGAGAACCTACTGTATAGCACAGGGAACTCTACTCAATGCTCTATGGTGACCTAGAAGGGAAGGGAATCTAAAACAGAGTGGATATATGTATATGTATGGCTGATTCACTTTGCTGTACAGCAGAAACTAACACACCATTGTAAAGCCACTATACTCCAATAAAAATTAACAATAAAAAAGAGAGTAAAAGAGTCAAACCACTGTAAACAATTGTGTATCACAAGAAAATACTGCCCTCACACATTAGCCCTTGTTCATCTCAGTAATTTTTGTGATTAAAATGGACTACTGACTGTACCTGATAGAGAGCACATAATTTAATCATGAAGTGAGATCAAATTATCAATATAATCTTATAAAGTCTTACACAACACCATTTATTCTTGGTGAAGATGATCCAGAATCACTCTGTGCAATATTTGAATGTCTTTAATCCAATTTGAATACTTCTCAATTCCCTGCTCATGTCAGCTTTTTTAGGTTGCTGCCATGGTATACTTACTTTTTTCATTTATTCAGATGACATATATTGATTGCCCATGACATACTCGGTGATAAGATTACAATAGTGAACAAACATACCAAGTTCACTGCTCTATGAATTTTAGTTTCTAGGTCTGGGGAGACAGATATTTAACACATATAGACAATTTCAGAGAATAAGTACTATGAAGAAAACTCTTTGGGATAAAAGTATTACTATTATGTTCTCAGAGAGTAGCTAATACTGATATTTCATGTTTATTGAATACTCTCACTGTATGAGCCCATAGCTAAGAACGTTACTCCCATGAAATCATCTCAGATTTACATAAACTTTCTGAAGTTAGTATAATTAATATTCCTATTTTACTACTGGGGGACTAAGAGTCAGAGAAATAGAGTAACTTAAGGTCATTCAGCTATTAAGGGGAAGGACCAAGATTTAAAGCCAAGGCAGCTGCTGGTCCAAGCTTCTCATGCAAGTCCATGTATGGAAGACAGAGTGATGACAACGAAATAACTGAGAGATAAATATATGATAAGTACAGAAGTGGAGAGGGGTGGACACATAAGAGGTAAGAATCAGAAAAACTTTCCTGGAAACTGATATCAGAGCCAAGTGAGTGGTTAAATAGAGTTTAGCCAGAGAAGTAAGGATGAAGGGGCCCTTCAGGCAGAGGGAACAACATGTGTGTGGCAGCAAAAGCACTCCCATCCCTCCAGTAAGACAGGAGCATAAGTACAGGAGGCTGCAGGAAGTGGGGGAGGATGGCAAGGGATAAAAGTAGAGACAGGCAGAGGTCAAACTGTGGAGGGCCTTGTGTGCCACGCTAGAGAGTTTGATTTTATCCTGTAGCTAACAGGGAGCCACTGAAGTGTTTCAAGCAGGTAAATGACCTTATACGATTTGCCCTTTTAGAAAGATCACCCTGTTGCCAGTGTCCAAAGTGGATTGGAGAGAGTCAGGCAGGCAGCCAGAAAAAATGGTTTGGGACAGTTTATCTGTGGGGCAGTCAAGAGTTGATGATTTGTGTCAGCCAGCAACTGTGAGGATGGATGTCATCTCTAGTAATGAGGTGAGGGAGGCAAAAGTCATATGACTCGGTGACTGCGAAGGGAAAGGGAGCTTGGGGGAGAAGTCATGGTGGATTCCCCAGTTTCTGGCTTGAGGGTCGGTTGAATGGTGATACTATTGGGGGAACAACAAAATCGGGTGAAGCAGATGAGGCAAATTGCTAACTGCTAGGCTTCAGTTTCCTCATCTGCAAAATGAGGAGAAAAAATCATATTTACCTCATTGATTATGGGGAAGACTAATGAACTGGAAAATATCTGAGCCATTTAGGATAATTCTGGGCACATGCCAAAAAGCCATAAATTATATCAATGCCATGAGCAACAGATTTTACATAATTCTGTTGCATGCTCTCTTTCTTTCACAAAGGTTAAAGTTATTGCCCCAAATAAACTGAAGTTGGCAATACAAATTTAAGCAAAGAAATGTAAAATTTATAACAGGAAATAAATGCTGCTCCCATTATATGGCAAGTCTTAGTCCCTTTAATGGCTATTAGTGAAACGGAGCAGGACCCTGTGGTCCTGGCCCCCCCATGTCCTCAGCCTGCCTTTTGTCATGGGAAAACTTTAGCCAAAGAATAAGTTTAATCAGAGAAGTAAGAAAATGCAGAAACAAAGGAAAACAGTCCAGTAAGACTAAATAATAATAGTTTAGTCATTAAGCAAAGTCAAGGACCTTTAGTTCCTCTTCGAGGGCTATAGATAATATTCTGAGCCATATCCCGTGAGCTGTCTTATAGATACTAAAACCCCTACCAGGAGGAAGATGTTAACTACATGATGGCCAGGCTGTAGCCATGACATAAGCTGCCACAGTTGCGAGAACTGGCCTCAAAGAAATGGGAACAAACGGACCCTGGAACTGAAGATTAATTGTACTTAAAACCATCAAGATGATGCTGGTCAGACCACCACGTGACTAATTTCAAGATGATGGTCAGAGCTGACTGCGCTCTTTCTGCAATGTAGCCCCTTCCCTTCACCTATAAAAGCTCTTGCCCCCTGATTGTCAGTTAGAGGGGAGTCGGCCTTCAGACAGGAGTCTGCCCCCCACCCCCAGCTGGCCAGCCTCTGAAATAAAGCAACAACTTTTCCACTGACCTTGCTTCTTTACTGGCTTTAGAGCAGCAAGCTGCCAGACCACCACTTTCGGTAACATTAGAGCATTATTTGTTTACTCTGTATGTGGGGTACAGTTGAGGATACAGAAATCCCATAACTCCAGGAAACTTGCCTGCTTTATATTCTCTGCCATTAGCTATGAGCTTCTGACACAGAATCTTATGACATGGACTACCTCAATATTGTACAGCTTCAGCGGATTTGAAAAGACCTATCAGGGCATATCCTCAAAATAAATCCTCCAAGCTATGAGCACTTTATCCAGAAGTGTACCAGAATGGGGCTGGGCCCTTCAGACAGGACAGAGTTTTAGCCCACATTTGTTTCAATTTGGCTAGGTGCCTGTCTGCTGATGATTTCAGTTATAACTGATAGAAAGAGAAAAGTTAGAAAATGAATAAAATATAGATTGCCCATGAATTAATTTTTCCCCTTTTTCCTCTTAGAGAGGAAGCATCCATCAAGGATATAAACAATATAAACTGCACTTTCTTCTCGCCACAGTCAGTAGTCTTTTTAATAATATACTGATTGGACTTCTCTGGTGACGCAGTGGTTAAGAATCTGCCTGCCAATGCAGGGGACATGGGACATGGGACCCTGGTCCAGGAAGATCCCACATGCCGCGGAGCAACTAAGCCCGTGCGCCACAACTACTGAGCCT
Organism: Phocoena sinus; assembly: GCF_008692025.1. NCBI lineage: Eukaryota > Metazoa > Chordata > Mammalia > Artiodactyla > Phocoenidae > Phocoena > Phocoena sinus. Next base: position 37,534,148 of record NC_045774.1, read on the forward strand.
GCGCTCTAGAGCCCGCGAGCCACATCTACTGAGCCTGCATGCAACAACTACTGAAGCCCGCGCACCTACAGCCTGTGCTCCACAACGAGAGAAGCCGCTGCAGTGAGAGCCCACGCACCGCAATGAAGACTAGACCCCGCTTGCCGCAACTAGAGAAAGCCCGCGCACAGCAATGAAGACCCAATGCAGCCAAAAATAAATTAAAAGAAAATAATAATATATTGATTGGATATAGGATTACCGTAAAGCATTTGTCTTATACCTTTTTTTTTTTTTTTTTTTTTTTTTTTTTTTGGTATGCGAGCCTCTCACTGTTGTGGCCTCTCCCACTGCGGAGCACAGGCTCCGGACGCGCAGGCCCAGCGGCCATGGCTCACGGGCCCAACCGCTCCGCGGCATGTGGGATCTTCCCGGACCTGGGCACGAACCCGCATCCCCTGCATCGGCAGGCGGACTCTCAACCACTGCGCCACCAGGGAAGCCCTGTCTTATACCTTTTATATGAATGCAAAAAGAATTAGGTAACTGTGTTACCTCAATCATAAATCTGACAAAGAGAAAAAAAGAAATGTTGTTCCTAAAAATTATCTATAGCCTAAGACACCTCTAAATGCAAATACACCATTTTGGTTCCACTGTTCACTACTGTAAATAAAGTGATCGATTAATTTAATGTGTCTGAAAACAAAGAGAAGACATACTTTCATTACCTTACAGTTAGGGGATAACAAAATATGTGTGTTCATACTAAAGCACTGAGAAGCTTAGAATGGAATAATGTAAATGATAACGTATGCAAATACTCATGTCTGGCTTAAAAGTAACATTTACAGATGAAGATTCCTGACCAGTGTTAAGTGGAAATTAAATTATTTTTTTGTGCCTAAAGAACAAAAGCATTTAGCATTTTTAAAAATTATCAAGACCTCTTCTGTCTGGCTGATTTTTATTATTCAGTAACCATCAACCTATTCTCCTTAATGGTAGACATGAAGATATTCAAGCCTTCATCAACCTGCTGCTACAGAAAAGTTCAGTGTATGATATCTCACTCTTGGATATGAGGCAAGGATCCCAAGGGTGTGCATTAGTTAGAATACGGTTAAGTGATATAACACGTAGATCCCAAAATACATAATGCCTCAAACTTAAGAGTTTATTTCCTTTACCTTTAACAGTTCCTGATCTGCAGGTGGGTTTCTTCCTCAACGGTGGTTCTCAAAATTTTTTATCTCAAGACTTGTTTAGACTCTTTTCCCAAACAAAAATTTGGTGAGAAGAGTGACATTGTTTTACATTTTTGTGACTCTCTTTAATGTCTGGCTTAATAGAAGACAGCTGGACTTCATATGTACTTTTTCATTTAATCTTTTGTGATATGTTGTTTTGGTTGTAATATATTAAAAGAATATAGTCTCACAATGAAATATACTAAACAAAGGGAAGAGCAATTTCACAGCCCTTTCAGATGTTTGTGAACATTTCAAATAAAAGTGGATATTCTTCTTTGATACTATATCCAAACTTGACAAGTGGCAGTTTTTTAAAGGTTAGTTGCAATGTGGAATCTGGACTATATCGATGAACATTCATCCTTTTTTATATTAAAATGCATTGGCATGCCTTGCATGTTGAATAAATCTTTTACCCCTGGATGATCTGTAACATCATGTATGGGTCATTTGGAAATTACTGGTTTGCTGAGTTATGCAGATCTCCCAAATGTTAACTTATATCACTATACAATATTAAAAGTCACATTTACTAATATCACTGATGTTTTCTTCAGTGTTATGGTAAAAATAATTTTTAGTTCAAAGACTTCCTGAAAGGGTCTCTGAAACCCCCAGGTGTTCCCAAATGATATTTAATGCACCACCGCCCCATACTATGATCCAGAGACCTTGGCTCTTAGCTTGCGGCTTCCCTATTCTCCTTAAGACTTCATCTGCCCAGCCAGTAGAAGAAGAAAGAGGCTAGAGAGCACACTTGATTCTTAAAGCAAAATCATTTCCCTGAAATGACACACATTATTTCTGCATGTATTCCATTAGTGTAAACTAGTTATACAGTCACATGTAGATGCAAGGGAGGGGGGCAGGAAATGTAGCCCCTGGGAAATACCTTATCATCTTGTTGCTAAAATGCTCTCATATCATAGCTGTATATATGTTGGGCAACAGGAGGAATTCTTTCAACCTCAGCTGCTTGATAAGCTCATAGTAACTTCTTAAGGAAGTTCTAAATGGGGGTGAACAAAGAGAAGGTAGGTCCGCACAAATGAGATGCGGCCATAAATCTGCTGCATCACTGAACCACTGGGGCACAAGTAGCCACAGTGGCTGCACCTGGTTTCTGTTCATCCTTACATTAATCACCCAAAAGCGCAGCAGATTTCTCAGGGGTTTTTTTTCTTGCAATTTTGTTAGAAAAGTAATAATTGCATGTAGTAAAAACGTATAAAAACCGTTTCAAAGGATATATAAAATGAAAAGTAAAATTTTCCCTCTCCTCTAGTAACTCATCCTCTACTCTTCCCCTTGGTAAGCTCAGTGAAAATTCTGGCATTTTGCCTCTAGAATTTTTGGTTTTTTCCTTAAAACTTAAAAAGTCAGGCTAACAGAGAAATTACTGTGATAGGGGACATTGGGATTTTACAAGATAATGGAGCTACAATAATATTTCACAAGGGTAAGCCAGGTTCCTTTCATAATGTCTTGCCTGATGTACAAGTGACATTGTAGCTCTAACACTGGATTTCTTGACGGCTTTTTCAAAAGGATACCTGAGACACTTTCTTTTGTTAGAAGTCTTTTCTCATTATAGAAATAATAGTCAAGTACAGTACTGATCCTGCAATCAGAGAGTTAACCTTCTATACTTCTAGGCTTCTTAAAAGGTACAAGTAATATCCTGCCTTTTTCCTACACTGAACTGCCGTGTTACAATCTTTTCTGTATTTAAAACCTGCATCAGCTAGGGTCCAATCCTAAAAAGAGAAAGTACTTTAAGACGTTTGGAAACTAAATTTGTAAAGCAGGGAATCGATCACATACATGATGAGTGAATGGAGAAGTTGAACTGAGAATATTGAGGAAAAGCAAAAACTAGCAGCGGCGGAAAGCTATTTCCAGTCCTAGGCTAGAGACAGAGAACGGAGGCAGTGCGGATGGAGCCCTGACTGGAGGCCGCTGTTAGAATCTGGATCCACAGCAAGTACAACCAGCAGGACATGGAGGAGACCATGGTGGTCATGGTTGGGGTCTCCGGCACTCAGGAAAAGGAAGAGAAAAAGAAATACCTGGATTCTCATTTCTTTTTGCCAATTTTCCAGCAACGTTAGGAGTTCCTAACTGGCTAAACTTAGAAGACAGATGCCACGGAGCCTGAAAGGGTCAGCTCTCTTGAGATTTACAGCAGAGCACTAATATCCCAGGGTCTTATTCCTAGCTCCCAGAGATACAATGACAGGAGACCTGGCAGGATAGACCAGCATGAGCTCAGCCAATGCTCAGTGATCAGTGAAGGGCACGGGGCCGTTGACATAAAACTCTATGAGGCTGGAAAGAGAGGACAGAGAGTGAAAAAAAAAAAGGAAAAGGGAAGAAAGGGATCTAAGTATCAAAAGTGGTGGAATCTAGACCTCCTGGATTCAGCCTCCACTAGCAAAAAAGAGGTTCGATAGATGCTATATTGTTTGGGTCTTGGGCCTATTTAGAGCATCAGAAATTTCCACCAGGCACAGCTGAGCTACCGCTTCCCTGTAGAATCAGCGTGTCTACTCCAGCGCCCATGCTGGCAGCTAGACCAGAGGCTTCAGGCTTCCCACTACACTCCAGAATTGACCTTGAGGGGGTAGTCCTGCTAGATTGGGTAACACGTTCCTTCCCTGTAGCCTGTGCAAAATCAGAGTGACTCAGCTACAGGTATGTTCATGAAGGGTTTCACACCTGCCAGGGAAGGACTTGCCTAAGCCCTCTCCCCTCATGAGGTGGGCCTTACTTCCCCACCCACCCCTGGTTGGACAGGCTCATGGCTGTCTCATTCTTTAATTGAACAGGACGTCAAAGCCCACAGCTCTGCAGCACCACAAACTAAATTTCATCTCCCTCACCATTTCCATCTCCACCTTCCAGGAAGAGGTCAGTGCTGGTGTGAGAAGCTCAGTTATGAGCTAAAAAATTATTCTGAAGGGCCTGGCCAGTGTGGCTGGGTGCCTTTAGAAAGTGTAACTTATAGTGACTGACAGTGTCCAAAAGGATTAGAAATTTCACTTGGCTTCTGGAATTCATATCATTCAGAGCCCTGCCGGCATAGTTGACATGTTTGGCATATTCAGATAAGCCCAGCTCTTCTCTCTTGTGATTCCAGAGGCACTGAGACCACAGATATGTAAAAGAAAAGAGATTGGAGTCTCACAGGAGGAGATCGTAGAGTCTTTCTCTGAACTTCACTGAGGTCCTAAAGTCATTTCCATCTTGTACTAATAATGAATTATACTCATCACACATCATTGCAATTACATTTTAATTACCCATCTTCTCTGCTAGACTTTTGAAAATATGAGCAGAAGACCTGAGTCTGGCTTGCTCACTGCCCTGAACCTTGGAGCCAAGGCATATAATTGATGCTTACGAATAGTTGTTGAAAAAAGGAAAGGAGAGAAAGAAGAAAGAATGGAAGGATTGCAATGATAGAATATTGGTAAAAGACAAGATCTTCAGATTTTTGAAATATCGTTGCAAAGTATCCAGTGTCAGAGACTGCACTGACATTGAATGACACCTGTTTTTAGTGATACTATATTTCTTCCATCTATAAGGCATGACACTAAGCTTCTTGCTAAAGCAACATTTTGATGGCTACAAAGGTCAGTAAACTTTATTTGTAATCCAGAGCCCATATTAAATGAATGACATAATATAATGCTGTTTACCATGCATCCATCAACAGTGCTGACAATACCAAAGTTCCTTCACTGAGAACAGTTTGCCGATCAAGAAGTTAATTTGTAGGGAAGCATGGTCAAATTTAACCAATAGATCTATTTTAAGGGCAACATGTCTTCTTTAATAAATTAGGACACCTCTAGATAAAAACAAACAGCTTTAATAGCATAGATTTTTAATGTCATTTTCCCATGAAAGACTAAAAATCAAAGTAAGATAAATTATACTTAACAATATTAGAAAAATAATTTTAAAAAAAACATGGCTCTAAGAAGTATCTCATTATTTGTCTTGTGTTGGGAAGATTGGAGCTGGTTGTGAGGAGGGGTTTTACATGTGCCATAGGTTTAAACAAAGGCACTGACATAGGAATATTTATACCTGTCATATGTTCTCTGATTTAATCAAGAGAGAAAACTTATAAATTTGAACATATGGATCAAATTAAATTTGCTTTGAGGAAATATACAATGCATACATTCGGGGCTAATTCTCCTTGTAAGGAGATATTTAATGCAATCTTTAAATGTACTACTGTATTTCACGCTATGGGGTTCTGTCTGCTTAGCATTTGCCCATTTTTTTTAAATAAAAACATTTTGCATTATTCAAACCAGAAAATAAACAACAGTTCAAAAACAACTTATGTTCTTTACTGTAAAAGCTGTTGACTCAAGTATATTACAATAATCTCACCAAGAAGCCATTTTCCAAATCTTATTTAATCACACTTGGATAAAAAGAAACCATTTTGTATGTCTTTGCATGTGGCTAAAAGGAAGTGGACGTTGTATGTAATTTGTGATTTAACAGCGCCAGTTTTAGTCAGAGCTGTGAATTTGCAACTTTTTTCTTTTAAGCAGCATTACATCTCCAAATAGGGGTATCTGAAATCTCAGTTCCTCTGCTGCTTCCTCCCCACACAAACACTTCAAATCTCAAAACTATTCATTGTTCCTATGGCCTTTCCTGCTACCTACAATCAGAATCTTCTCTTACATTCTACATTCATATTCCAGTATAAGCTATGCACAGGCAGCCTCAGATGTCATATCTTTCAGGGGTCTATATTTGAAGCAAAAGCAAAAGCTTAACCTAGAGATTTTAAGCTCTAGAAGAAATGCAAGGCAGTCCCAGGTTAGAGTTTTTGAGCCATTAGGCTCTTGATGGAGGTCTGGGAGTCAAACTGTGAAAAGAGATGTTGTTTACTCTGACTGGAAATTTCTCTCCTTCTTCATTTAGAAAATGTCCTTCTCCTCTTTCTTTCTAAATTCTGTATCCCTTTCACCTCCTAGAGAAGATGATGGTATCAACCACATCTTCTCATGAACTGATACAAGGTAAAAAAGAATAACATAACCCTGGCTGAAGAAGGAGCAACTTTTCCAGTTTTCATCTGTTCTCCCTCAGTGTTTTTTCTGGTTTGATTCTTCGTCTGCTATGTAGAGTCTGTGCTGGTTCTTTTCAGGTAGTTACTGATACCTAAATGAAATGAAATCTTGCCAGATGAGCAAAAGCAGATCTCAAAGCACAGTAATATCTTTATAGAGTTTATTAAAATGCTATTACTTCATGCCAATGAACTATTCATTTAATTAATCCATATAATTAATCAATTTGTTAACCTGTTTATGTAACAAATACACAGGGAGCACCTACTGCCACTGTTCTCAGTGCTTAGAATACTTGGGTGAAAAAGCAAAGCCTCTATTGTCACAGGAGAGATGGACATTACACAAGTCAACAAATAAATGTAAGAAATAATGCCAGACTGTGCTAAGTGCTATGATTAGAACTAAAGATAGGAAACAGGATTGAGAGCTGGAAGAACCATTTTAGGCAGAATAGTCTAAGATCTTCTTGAAGAGGCAACCCTTAACTGGAGGCTTAAATGAAGAGACAGAGTCCTGGGCATGAGAAGGTCTGAGGAGCAAGGCTCTGGGCAGAGGAAATAACATATAATAAGGAACTGAGATAAGAATATGCCTGGAGGGTCAAGGAACAGGAGAAGGGTGTAGGCTGGAGACGAGTCTACAGGGTGCACAGAGGTAGGAAGGGGCCGGGGAGCCCAGCAGAAGTCTTTTCAGAAGGTGCCTTGCACACCATTGTATTAAATGCTTTCCTACAAAGTATCTTTATTATTATAGCTTTAGAATTGTTTTTCTGATTTTAAAAAGACTGTAAAATAAGCTACATATGGGTAATTCATAATTTATTAAAATATTCTCTATCGCTTGGACATTTGGGTAGTTACCAGATATTTTTTCCCATATATGTGTGTGTGTGTGTGTGTGTGTGTGTGTGTGTGTGTGTGTGTGTGTGCATAAAACACTTTTAAATCTTTGCACGTAACACAACACCTTGTCCCAATTTCTAACTGTATCTATGACAGGACACTTTAAAGTTGCCTTTTAATTACTAATAACTTGTTTAAAAACAACCATGACTTAAAACCTTGCATGCAAAAACAAATACAGAAAATTGATGCTAAAAAGCTTATTCACTAGTCAGTTCTCTGAATCTAATTTGCTTAATTGGTTCAAAAGAACATGGTGCTAATGCAGTGACAGTTAAAGGCGGATGGGTGTTGGCTTACAGCACTGCTGCTCAACCTAACTAGCAGGCATCTATGAGTTTCACAGGTCATAAGTAACACTTGTCAACCATGCTGATGGCTCAGCATATCTGTCTCACTATTATTAGAAAATCAATGTTCAGTCCATTCTTCTGGGTCACTCCATTCAGATACACTTCCCCCTTTTTTCCAAAACCCTGATTCCTTACCCTTTTACCACTCAAATTGATGACTCATGCCTTTTATTTTACTGAAGCAATTAAAAGAGAATTTATTGTCTCACCGCCAAATCTATGAGGTTGCCTGCATCTATACCCATAAGCTCTGTATTCTCTCCTTGAAATAGATGCACTATCCCTGTTCCTATCTAAGGTCAAACCCTCCACTTCAGCACTGGATCCTGTCTTCTCTAAGCTACTCAAGAACTTAGCTCTTACACCAATCAGTTTCTCCCTCTCAGTAGATTGTTTCTATCAGCGTACAAACACGCTCCTATGTCTGCATTCAACAAAACATATAAACACAAACCTCCCTAGACAGTTCTGTTTCTTTTGCTTCAGCTCTGTTTCTATGCTTCTTATAGCAACAGTCCTTGAACAAGCTGCTTTACTTACTATCTTCATTTCCTTACCTCAGCTCCTTTAATAAAGTTTTCTTTACTATCCACCAAAACCACTGTATGCAAAGAGTAACTTCCACTTTGCCACATTTAATATTCAGCTTTCAATCCTCATTCTTCTCACAATTTATCTTCCAGACATCTTATTTCTTTTAACCTAACCTCTAGGACACTAAAGTCTCCTGACTTTCTTCCTACTTCACAGTCCACTCCCCCTTGGTCTCCTTTTCTGGATCGTCCTCTGCCAGAGTTGCAAAGTTTAGAGCCCCAAAGCACAGTCCTTAGCTCTCTTCCTTTCTCTATGTGTCTTTCTTAAGACGTCTCATTCTTTCATGTGCTTTTAAGTTCCACCTATATACTGATGACTCAAATTTATGTCTACGATTCAGTACCTCTTTGGAATGTAAGACTCACATATTTTATTGTTTACTTGGGATGTCTAATGGGAAGTTCAGATATAATGGGGACAAAATAGAGCAACAGGTTCTGCACACATATTCTCCCTCCTTTCCTATCTGCCGCTGTCTGTCCCTAGCTCAGGAAATGGAAACACCTAACCCTCAAAATGGCTCGGACTATAAGCCTGAAAGTCAATTCTGATCATTTTCTTCCTACACGCTGCAGAGCAGATATTAGCAAATCCTACTAGCCTAAACTCATATCATACCAAGAGCAGAACTAGATATAATCTTAAATGGCATCCACATATATATTTTCACTATCTCCACTTCAATCTCCTCATCCAAGCCAAAAGCACCTATAACTTAGATGTAAAAGTATCCAAACTGATTTTCATTTTGCTACTCTTGTCCACCTACAACAGTCATGGTGATATTTCACAAACAGAAATCAGATCACTTACCCCGTTCAAGTTCTCCTTATGCTTAAAATAATGTCCCAACTCCATACATTTTCAAAAAGCTAAGAAAAATGAGGAGTTATTTTATACTGTTTTAAGTTCATTATAGGAAAATCAACCTATAGTGTTCAAATATTTTAACAAAGATCTATTATTTAGGGGTTTTTTTCCAGTTTTTTTTTTTCATTTTTTAAAAATATCTTTATTGGAGTGTAATTACTTTACAATGGTGTGTTAGTTTCTGCTTTATAACAAAGTGAATCCGGTATACATATACATATATCCCCATATCTCTGCCCTCTTGTGTCTCCCTCCCACCCTCCCTATCCCACCCCTCTAGGTGGTCACAAAGCTCCAAGCTGATCTCCCTGTGCTATGCGGCTGCTTCTCACTAGCTATCTATTTTACATTTGGTAGTACATATAAGTCATGTCACTCTCACTTTGTCCCAGCTTACCCTTCCCCCTCCCAGTGTCCTCAAATCCATTCTCTACGTCTGTGTCCCTATTCCTGCCCTGCCCCTAGGTTCTTTTCTTTTTTAATTGAAAACAGACTTTCATTTTTGTTAAAATTTGTGCATAGTTGTAAAGCAATAAAAATTTTATTGTATATTAGTGCAAATAAGTTTTTATCAATCGTGGTCATCAAGGATTAGCTTCAATCATTTTTAAAGGTCTTGATCAGGGATTGCATGAAGACATTTCAAGTATGAAGTCATGTATTAAAAAATTGTATTAGCAAGAAAAAACAGAAATACATTAAATATTTGAAAATAATTTTTGAAGCTTAAATTTAGTATTTTTTTTTTTTTTTTCTGGTACACGGGCCTCTCACTGTTGTGGCCTCTCACGTTGCGGAGCACAGGCTCCGGACGCGCAGGCTCAGCGGCCATGGCTCACGGGCCCAGCCGCTCCGCGGCATGTGGGATCTTCCCAGACCAGGGCACGAACCCGTGTCCCCTGCATCGGCAGGCGGACTCTCAACCACTGCGCCACCAGGGAAGCCCCTTAAATTTAGTATTTAATATAATTCCAAACACTGTATAGATTTTATAATAATTCTGTACTATAAAGAAGACATCATGATTTCTTTTCCCCAACTTCCACATAGATGCTTCTAAATCCTCTCTAGTTTGTCTCAGAGTGCAGGACAATTTTTTGCTACGTGAGTCATAACTTGAAAAAGATGTAAAACATCCCCTTAAGAACTTTCTATGCATAAGCAAATGCATGTATTTGTTTACGTGTATATATATATACCATATATTTAGAACATATATTTATAAAATTATGTTTATGTAAAACCATACATTAACATATTTTGTACTGTAAACGTCTATAAAAGTCTATATGTTTACACAAGTGGAATGATAGTACACATATAATGCAAAAACTGGCCCTTTTTCTTTAAACGGAAAATTTAGTTATCTTTTTTTTATTTATTTTTTTACACAGCAGGTTCTTATTAGTCATCCATTTTATACACATCAGTGTATACATGTCAATCCCAATCTCTCAATTCATCACACCACCACCACCACCCCCTGCCGCTTTCCCCCCTTGGTGTCCATATATATTTTCTCTACTTCTGTGTCTCAATTTCTGCTCTGCAAACCAGTTCATCTGTACCATTTTCTATGTTCCACATACATGCCTTAATATACGATATTTGTTTTTCTCTTTCTGACTTAACTTCATTCTGTATGACAGTCTCTGGATGCATAATGTCTCTACAAATGAACAAATTTCATTCCTTTTTATGGCTGAGTAATATTCCATTGTATATGTGTACCACATCTTCTTTATCCATTCGTCTATCGATGGACATTTACGTTGCTTCCATGACCTGGCTATTGTAAATAGTGCTGCAGTGAACACTGGGGTGCATGTGTCTTTTTGAATGATGGTTTTCTCTGGGTATATGTCCAGTAGTGGGATTGCTGGGTGATATGGTAATTCTATTTTTAGTTTTTTAAGGAACCTCCATACTGTTCTCCATAGTGGCTGTATCAATTTACATTCCCACCAACAGTGCAAGAGGGTTCCTTTCTCTCCACACTTTCTCGAGCATTTGTTTGTAGATTTTCTGATGATGCCCATTCTAACTGGTGTGAGGTGATACCTCATTGTAGTTTTGATTTGCATTTCTCTAATAATTAGTGATGTTGAGCAGCTTTTCAGGTGCTTCTTGGCCATCTGTATGTCTCCTTTGGAGAAATGTGTATTTAGGTCTTCTGCCCATTTTTGGATTGGATAGTTTGTTTCTTTAATATTGAGCTGCATGAGCTGTTTATATATTTTAGAGATTAATCCTTTGTCCAATGATTCATTTGCAAATATCTTCTCCCATTCTGAGGGTTGTCTTTTTGACTTGTTTATGGTTTCCTTTGCTGTGCAAAAGCTTTTTTTTTATAAATTTATTTATTTATTTTTGGCAGTGTTGGGTCGTCGTTTCTGTGCAAGGGCTTTCTCTAGTTGCGGTGAGCGGGGTCCACTCTTCATCGCGGTGCGCGGTGCGCGGGCCTTTCACTGTCTCGGCCTCTCTTGTTGCGGAGCACAGGCTCCAGACGCGCAGGCTCAGTAGTTGTGGCTCACGGGCCCAGTTGCTCCGCGGCATGTGGGATCTTCCCAGACCAGGGCTCGAACCCGTGTTCCCTGCATTGGCAGGCAGGTTCTCAACCAGTAGCGCCACCAGGGAAACCCTGTGCAAAAGCTTTTAAGTTTCATTAGGTCACATTTGTTTATTTTTATTTCCATTACTCTAGGAGGTGGATCAAAAAACATCTTGCTGTGATTTATGTCAAAGAGTGTTCTTCCTATGATTTCCTCTAAGAGTTTTATAGTGCCTGGACTTACATTTAGGTATCTAAGCCAATTTTGAGTTTATTTTTGTGTATGGTGTTCGGGAGTGTTCTAATTTCATTCTTTTACATGTAGCTGTCAAATTTTTCTCAGCACCACTTATTAAAGAGATGATCTTTTCTCCATTGTATATCCTTTTCTCCTTTGTCATAGATAAGTTGACCATAGGTGCATGGTTTTCTCTCTGGGCTTTCTATCTTGTTCCATTGATCGATAGTTCTATTTTTGTGTCAGTACCATACTGTCTTGATTACTGTAGCTTTGTAGTATAGTCTGAAGTCAGGGAGTCTGATTCCTCCAGCTCCATTTTTTTCCCTCAAGACTGCTTTGGCTATTCGGGGTCTTTTTTGTCTCCATACAAATTTTAAGATTTTTTGTTTTAGTTCTGTAAAAAATGCCATTGGTAATTTGATAGGGATTGCATTGAATCTGTACATTGCTTTGGGTAGTATAGTCATTTTCACAATACTGATTCTTCCAATTCAGGAACATGGTATATCTCTCCACCTGTTGGTATCATCTTTAATTTCTTTCACCAGTGTCTTACAGTTTTCTGCATATAGGTCTTTTGTCTCCCTAGGTAGGTTTATCCCTAGGTATTTTTATCTTAATATTGCAGTGGTACATGGGAGTGTTTCCTTAATTTCTCTTTCAGATTTACCATCATTAGTGTATATGAATGAAAGAGATTTCAGTGCATTAATTTGGTATCCAGCAACTTTACCAAATTCATTAATTAGCTCTAGTAGTTTTCTGGTGGCATCTTTAGGATTCTTTATGTATAGTATCATGTCATCTGCAAACAGTGACAGCTTTACTTCTTCTTTTCCAATTTGTATTCCTTTTATTTCTTTTTCATCTCTGATTGCCATGGCTAGGACTTCCACAACTATGTTGAATAACAGTGGTGAGAGTGGACATCCTTGTCTCATTCCTAACCTTAGAGGAAATGCTTTCAGTTTTTCACCATTGAGAATGATGTTTGCTGTGGGTTTGTTTTATATGGCCCTTATTATTTTGAGGTAGGTTCCCTCAATGTCCACTCTCTGGAGAGTTTTTATCATAAATGGGTGTTGAATTTTGTCAAAAGACTTTTCTGCATCTATTGAGATGATCATATGGTTTTTCTTATTCAGTTTGTTAATATGGTGTACCATTGATGGATTTGCGTATATTGAAGAATACTTGCATCCCTGGGTTAAATCCCACTTGATCATGCTGTATGATCCTTTTAATGTGTTGTTGGCTTCTGTTTGCTAGTATTTTGTTGAGGATTTTTGCATCTATATTCATCAGTGATATTGGTCTGTAATTTTCTATTTTGTAGTATCTTTGGTTTTGGTATCTGGGTGATGGTGGCCTCATAGAATGAGTTTGGGAGTGTTCTTTCCTCTGCAATTTTCTGGAAGAGTTTCAGAAGGATGGGTGTTGGCTCTTCTCTAAATGTTTGATAGAATTCACCTCTGAAGCCATCTGGTCCTGGACTTTTGTTTGTTGGAAGATTTTTTAATCACAGTTTCAATTTCATTACTTGTGATTGATCTGTTCATATTTTCTATTTCTTCCTGGTTCAGTCTTGGAAGGTTATACCTTTCTAAGAATTTGTCCATTTCTTCCAGGTTGTCCATTTTATTGGCATACAGTTGTTTGTAGTAATCTCTTATAATCCTTTGTGTTTCTACAGTGTCAGTTGTGATTTCTCCTTTTTCATTTGTAATTTTATTGATTTGAGTCCTCTCCCTATTTTTTGTGATGAATCTGGCTAATAGTTTATGAATTTTGTTTATCTTCTCAAAGAATCAGCTTTTACTTTTATTGATCTTTGCTATTGTTATCTTTATTTCTATTTCATTTATTTCTGCTCTGATTTTATGATTTCTTTCCTTCTGCTAACTTTGGGTTTTGTTTGTTCTTCTTTCTCTAGTTCCTTTAGGTGTAACATTAGATTGTTTATTTGAGATTTGTCTTGTTTCTTGAGGTAGGCCTGTATAGCTATAAACTTCCCTGTTAGAACTGCTTTTGCTGCATCCCATAGGTTTTGGGTCGTCGTGTTTCCATTGTCATTTGTCGCTAGGTATTTTTTGATTTCCTCTTTGATTTCTTCAGTGATCTCTTGGTTATTTAGTAACGTATTGTTTAGCCTCCATGTGTTTGTGTGTTTTACGGTTTTTTCCCTGTAATTCATTTCTAATCTCATAGCATTGTAGTCAGAAGAGATGCTTGATATGATTTCAATTTTCATAAATTTACTGAGGCTTAATTTGTGACCCAAGATGTGATCTATCCTGGAGAATGTTCCGTGCACACTTGAGAAGAAAGTGTAATCTGTGGTTTTTGGATGGAATGTCCTGTAAATATCAATTAAATCTATCTGTTCTATTGTGTCATTTAAAGCTTGTGTTTCCTTATTAATTCTCTGTTTGGATGACCTGTCCATTGGTGTAAGTGAGGTGTTAAAGTCCCCCACTATTATTGTGTTACTCTCGATTTCCTCTTTTAGAGCTGTTAGCAGTTGCCTTATGTATTGAGGTGCTCCTATGTTGGGTGCATAAATATTTACAATTGTTATATCTTCTTCTTGGATTGATCCCTTGGTCATTATGTAGTGTCCATCCTTGTCTCTTATAACAGTCTTTATTTTAAAGTCTATGTTATCTGTTATGAGTATTGCTACTCCAGATTTCTTTTGATTTCCGTTTACATGGAATATCTTTTCATCGCCTCACTTTCAGTCTGTATGTGTCCCTAGGTCTGAAGTGGGTCTCTTGTAGACAGTATATATATGGTTCTTGTTTTTGTATCCATTCAGCAAGCCTGTGTCTTTTGGTTGGAGCATTTAATCCTTTCACGTTTAAGGTAGTTATCGATATGTATGTTCCTATGACCATTTTCTTAATTGTTTTGGGTTTGTTTTTGTAGCTCCTTTTCTTCTCTTGTGTTTCCCACTTAGAGAAGTTCCTTTAGCATTTGTTGTAGAGCTGGTTTGGTGGTGCTGAATTCTCTTAGCTTTTGCTTGTCTGTAAAGCTTTTGATTTCTCCATCGAAGCTGAATGTGATTCTTGCTGGGTAGAGTAATATTGATTGTAGGTTCTTCTCTTTCATCACTTTAAGTATATTATGCCACTCCCTTCTGGCTTGCAGAGTTTCTGCTGAGAAATCAGCTGTTAACCTTATGGGAGTTCCCTTGTATGTTTTTTGTTGTTTTTCCCTTGCTGCTTTCATAATTTTTCTTTGTCTTTAATTTTTGCCAATTTGATTACTATATGTCTTGGCGTGTTTCTCCCGGGTTTATCCTGTATGGGACTCTCTGCTCTTCCTGGACTTGGGTGGCTATTTCCTTTCCCATGTTAGGGATGTTTTCAACTATAATCTCTTCAAATATTTTCTCTGGTCCTTTCTCTCTCTCTTCTCCTTCTGGGACCCCTATAATGTGAATGTTGTTGCATTTAATGTTGTCCTGGAGGTCTCTTAGGCTGTCTTCATTTCCTTTCATTCTTTTTTCTTTATTCTGTCCCACAGCAGTGAATTCTACCATTCTGTCTTCCTGTTCTTCTGCCTCAGTTATTCTGCTATTGATTCCTTCTAGTGTATTTTTCATTTCAGTTAGTGTATTGTTCATCTCTGTTTGTTTGTTCTTTAATTCTTCTAGATCTTTGTTAAACATTTCTTGCATCTTCTTGATCTTTGCTTCCTTTCTTTTTCCGAGGTCCTGGATTGTCTTCATTTCATTATTCTGAATTCTTTTTCTGGAAGATTGCCTATCTCCATGTCATTAATTATTTTTCTGGCCTTTTATCTTGTTCCTTCATCTGGTACATAGCACTCTACCTTTTCATCTTGTCTATCTTTCTGTGAATGTGGTTTTTGTTCCACAGGCTGCAGGATTGTAGTTCTTCTTGGTTCTCCTGTCTGCCTTCTGGTGGATGAGGCTATCTAAGAGCCTTGTGGAAGTTTTCTGATGGGAGGGACTTGTGGTGGGTAGAGCTGGCTGTTGCTCTGGTGGGCAGAGCTCAGTAAAACTTTAATCCACTTGTTTGCTGATGGGTGGGGCTGGGTTCCCTCCCTGTTGGTTGTTTGGCCTGAGGCGACCCAACACCAGATCCTACCTGGGCTCTTTGTTGGAGCTAATGGTGGACTTTGGGAGGGCTCATGACAAGGAGTACTTCCCATAACTTCTGCTGCCAGTGTCCTTGTCCTCATGATGAGGCACAGCCACCTCCCACCTCTGCAGGAGACCCTCTAACACTAGCAGGTATGTCTGGTTCAGTTTCCTATGGGGTCACTGCTCCTTTCCCTGGGTCCCAATGTGCACACTACTTTGTGTGTGCCCTCCAAGAGTGGAGTCTGTTTCCCCAAATCCTGTCGACGTCCTGCTATCAAATCCTGCTAGGCTTCAAAGTCTGATTATCTAGGAATTCCTCCTCCCGTTGCCGGACCCCCAGGTTCGGAAGCCTGATGTGGGGCTCAGAACCTTCACTCCAGTGGGTGGATTTCTGTGGTATAAGTGTTTTCCTGTTTGTGAGTCATCAACCCAGCAGTTACAGTTTTTGGTTTTATTGTGATTGTGCCCCTCCTACTGTCTCATTGCAGCTTCTCCATTGCCTTTGCATGTGGGGTATATTTTTTGTTGAGTTCCAGTGTCTTCTTGTCAATGACTGTTCAGCAGTTAGTTGTGATTCCGGTGTTCTCGAAAGAAGGAGTGAGAGCATGTCCTTCTACTCCACCATCTTGAACCAATCTTGCCCTAGGTTCTTCAGAACCATTTTTTTTTTTTATTCCATACATATGTGCTAGCATATGGTATTTGTTTTTCTCTTTCTGACTTACTTCACTCTGTATGACAGACTCTAGGCCCATCCATCTCACTACAAACAACTCAATTTCGTTTCTTTTTATGGCTGAGTAATATTCCATTGTATATATGTACCACATCTTCTTTATCCATTCATCTGTTGATGGACACTTAGGTTACTTCCATATACTCACTATTATTTTAAGATATAGAAATTAAAAACTGAAAAAAATTAGAATAATGATAAATAATAATATTTGCCAATGATTTAGATGTGTGAAATTTTGACACATAAATTGAGGTTATACTCTGAAGATAGAGAAAAAAATTAATGTAAAGTCACTACATATGGGGATTTGTTTTTATTCATATTAGCATATATATATTTTTTAACATTTTCCAAAATGTATATGTGTGTTTTCCTCATTTCAGCTTGAAGTAAACTTGAGGTTCCTCTCTTTTAAGGCAGTTTAGCAATTTAGAGAAGCAAAAATAAAATCATTAAAAATCCTGAGGACAGCAATTCTAGAGAGTTTGAAAGACTGGCTTTCCTCTCTCTGGGAAGGACACCTCTCCAGTAAGTGGAGAGCTGCAGGAAAAATAATCCCAGATCCAACAGACCCTGGAGATCTGAGGGGTGAGAGATGTCACAGACAGACTGCTTGCATATGCTGCTCCAATTCTTGTCTTTTCATGTTGTTTTTGCTTCTAACACATTCTGGGAGAATGTAACTTGAAAGTTGGTTGAAATATGGTCAAACAATGATTTAGATTACAAAGTACTGTGAGAATATGAAATTCTGAAGCCAAATTTCTTTCATTAATAATACTTTATATAATCATTTACATTACTTTGTCAGTACAAATAAATTCCAGTTTCTCCTTTTTTCTGAATATGCAATTATTTTCTTCCCCTCCTTTTTCAATATGTCTTCAGATTTAGTAATTCCATAGTTATCAGGGAAAATACTAGGGTTTGTGTTCCATTTGTATTTTAGCTTGACTATTTGATAACATTTTCCAAATGGATCATGTCACTTGTGCCCCTGTAGAGAAATTTGATCTTATGCAATACTCAAGAGGATGGAATCATTCAGAAAATAAAATGCTTATAACCAGGAAAGTGATCTAAACCTGGAAAATGTTATAACCCTGATAAATCACATTTATGACGTGTTTTTTTCCTTTCTCACTTTTCTAAAAGAAACCCATAAAACTGCTACAACTTGAATTCTTAATAAACAATGGAATTAGTCACAGACTGAGGACCCATCTTTCTAGGGTTAGAAGACTGCAGTGAAATACTCTTTTCTTATTATTTCATAAGCAATTAATACTTTATGGTTTTAACACTGTTTGTTCACATTCGTTGTGTCTATTAGATAAAATTCAGCTATCTTTGTTTTCGAAACTGTGCTTCTGGCTTTACATTTTATGAAGAATAACAAGAGAAAAAAATACCCAGCAGTACTAATTATTTGGTTATTTGGCAATATTAAACGCAGCTTTTTTTTTTTTAATTGAGAAGAAGGAAACAGGAAGCAAAGAACAAGAATTGGACTCATTATGCCTCACATTATGATGCCACAGTTAACGTACTATATAAATGTGTTAAAAGGTGAGTAGTAGGGGGTCTGGATGTACAAAATGCTTAACGGATTAATTTTAGTGCTCATAAAATCGGAGTGCAAAAGCTCAAGTCCATCCATTTTGCAGGATGCCTGATGAATCTGGTGTACCAGGCACACCCCGAGGAGGGCCTCAGCCCCTCGGAGTGGCTGGCTAGCTACAGCTCTCTTCAGGAGCAATTGCAGTGTATGCCAAATTGTGTGATATTGGTTCCGCTCTTGGGACTAATTGAGAGCACCAAACTCATTCTCACTTGTGATTCAAATAAAAGATTTGAGGACCTGTCACTAGAGGTTTTTCTGGCAGAGTGGAAAAGGGACAGAGTGTCCCTATGGTATCAATGCAGCTACTTCACGACAAAATGCCTAGTTTTTATAAAATGCCTATGAAAAAAATGACATTTTTTGAAATACCTCCTAATTACTTCAGTTTTATATATTACACTACTATGAGTGTGAAAACCCTAGAGTCCTACAATTACCATTAGACTCATTCCTCTAGCAGGTTACATGTGCTAATGAAGGGAAGAAAAAAGTAATTATAATTCTATAAATGGCTGTTTATTAGTGAATCATCCTCTTCTTTTTACCCTTCTAAGCTGCTTTTCTGGATGCATCAGGTTGTGTACACATTTTGCTTTTCTAAATGTCGAAAACAAATCTTTAAAGAGAAGGAGGGGAAGTAGCATTTTGAGTGCTATGTTGGAATGAAAAGCAACTTCAAAATTTCTTCATGCAGTTCTCAATCAGGAAAGGATTTAAGTAGTCTAGTTTTCTTTGTATTGCTTTACATTTAATAACAGTATTTACTAAACATTGCTCCCTGGTTACCTACAGTGAACTGAACTACTACTTCAACTGCATTTTCCATGTAAATTTTAACTATAGGACAGAATAGAGGAGGTTTGTTACCATATGAAAAGCATAGTCACTTATTTGCTCTCTCTGGCCAAATAACCCTGGATGCTAGAAGCAGAAAAAATTGACTTATTTCACTATTTAATATCCTCTGAGTTGTATCTTTATATAATTTCTCACAGCTCATCAAAGCCTCAATTGTCTCTGAGTGAATTCTCAGACAAAGAGATTGACATTCTGCCCTCCAAAGCTAATTTGGCAACTGCCAATCCCAATTTAGGTGTCAAATGAGTTCCAGGGGTCATGTTAGGATGATGGTTCACAGTGAAGAGGGGGATTTTGATAAGGTTCTCACAGACTGAGAAAACATGAGGGGCTGGGGTGTACCATGCTGAATTAGACATAATTCTTAAGTAAATTTTGCCAATATTTCAGGATCTAAGAGCCCACTTAATATGAGATCACTGTAATCTAGACAAATTATTTCAAGGTTTTTAAAAAATATATAGTGGTTTTCATTGTTTTTATCAAAAATTCAAATATTTCTAAGTTTAA
The DNA here is from genome assembly GCF_008692025.1 of Phocoena sinus. Classification (NCBI taxonomy): domain Eukaryota; kingdom Metazoa; phylum Chordata; class Mammalia; order Artiodactyla; family Phocoenidae; genus Phocoena; species Phocoena sinus. The sequence continues at coordinate 37,553,844 of NC_045774.1, forward strand.
AGCCATGGAACTCTTAATGGAAACATATTCTTTCATTCTTTACATGGCTCTGTGAATAATAAACCTATAAAAAGTATAGCTGCTTTAATTTGGCATAGAATAAAAATTGCTGTTCTAGAATGATTTCTGACTAGGCTTTGAAGACAGGATGGCACTGGCTTAGACCGCATTTGTATCTTCCTTCTTTTATTTCCAGCAGGATAGTCTCTTGAAATATTAATCTCTGTGCTTTTATTTTTCATACTTAACTTTTGCAGACTTTACCTAGTGAGTCAGGGACATCCTTCTTGCTTCAAAGAGAATTACCATTGTTTTCATAGGAATGCAAAAAGAAAAAAGTAGTTAGTGCTTAATTTTTTTTGACTTCCATATCAGAAATAATAGCTTTGAAACCAAAGCTTTAGATTAATGAGAAAATAAAAGGTTAACTGAACAAAGACTGGGTAAGGAAAACTGCACATAGTGTATTTCTTAATAAGAAGTTAGAAAGAGAGCAGATAAGACTGTATAAGTCCAAAGCTAGAGGAAATAGAGTCGGAGATGCTGCAGTCATAGAACAGTGTGTGTCTTTGAATGAGTAGCAGATCTTCGTCAATGTGGAGAGCACCTGAGTCAGCATTCTGAGGATGTCACAGTGAACTCTGCCAGCAGCATGGAGACCCAGGGGAGTCAATACCTGGAGACCATTCTGCTCTTCTAGGGAGCTCAGGTTGACTATTTTCATTGATCTGTGGGAAGACCTTCTACCAATGTTTTACATGCATGATGCCTGTGAATCATCCAGCAGAAATAATGTTTGCTCATACCCCAAGACTTTGCTTATTCTCATGGAGATTTCACTATGTGGAAGGTCCTCATTTCAATACCCAAGACACTTTTAAGCCCCACAAAATAAAGTATGGGATTCTTGACACCCACAGGGACATCTGAAGGGGGAAGTCAGCAAGAGGGAAAATCATCAAAGTAAGAAAGTACAAATTAGAGCAGCTAATTTACTAGAGCCATCTAGTTCTTGCAGAGAAAGAGAAAGCAACTCAAATATTAGAGAAAACAGCAAAATTGTGAAATGGTTTACATTGTTTTAACCACAAGAGTAAAGAAGGCATAAATCCAAGTGGGAATTCTCAGATATCTTTGTGGCTCTCAATGATAGCTTCATGGAGCATATAAGACTTTTGCTACCCTGGGAATAAGCATCCTCGGCTTCTGGAAATTCAATTCTAATTTTTAAAATGTATGCAAATAAAGTAAAATTAGAGGCATGGCCATTCATGGTCTAGTCAACTGCACCACGGACAAAGGTATGGGAAGGTTTCTGGAAAGAATTTTATCACACAAATGAAGAATATATATGATTTGAGTATTAAAAGATGAATTTAGGGCTTCCCTGGTGGCGCAGTGGTTGGGAGTCCGCCTGCCGATGCAGGGGACACGGGTTCGTGACCCGGTCCGGGAAGATCCCACATGCCGCGGAGCAGCTGGGCCCGTGAGCCATGGCCGCTGAGCCTGTGCGTCCGGAGCCTGTGCTCCGCAATGGGAGAGGCCACAGCAGTGAGAGGCCCACGTACCACACAAAAAAAAAAAAAAAAAAAAAAAAAAAAAAGATGAATTTAAGCATAAATTCTCCCCAGAGCTCTGGGTAATCCAATTTTTTGCTTTACTTGATACCTTGGTTAGAGTCAGTGTTAAGTAATAAATCTTCATATGCACACATATCACAATCTACAATGGGATCCCTGTTAAAAGGAAGCAAGAAACCAGGAACCTTCTTTGTGCTCTGTTTAAAGGTTCCGGGTAATCTAATCCATAAAAGCAAAGTATGGATGATGAACAGACAAAACTGTCATCAGTTAGGAATTTGTTAGTGTATGTTTGCTACTAATGAATTATTTTAGTTCTTGTTGCGTGAAAATGCTTTTACTTCACCTTTATTGTTGAAGAATATTTTTGCAAGTTATGGAATTCTAGGTTGTCACTTTTAAAGCACATTAAAGGTGCCATTCAATTGCCTTCTAGAGTCACTCCTTCTGTTGAAAGGTCAATTGTCATCTTTTAGCTGTTCCTTTGAAGGTAATGAGTCTTTTATCTTTGGTGGCTTTTTTTTTTCCCTTGGATTTTAATTTTCAACAGTGCTACTATTCTATATTTGGATGTGGTGTTCTTGGTATTTTTTCCAGTTGAGATCTGAAAGTCTTCTTGAATCTGTGGGTTGATGTGTTTAACCAGTTTTGAAAATACTCTATCACTTCAGATATTGCTTCTGTCCAATTCTATCTTTTTCCTGGCAATTCAATTATTTACATATTGCATCTTAGCTGAGCCCCATATGTTTCTGACATACTTTTAATATTTGTATTCTTTTCCTTTTGTTTTTGTCAAACTCTCTCGGTGCTTCACTTTGGATATTTGCTATTGACCCATCATCCTCCAGTTCACCAATCTTGTCTTCTACTCTTTTAAATCTACTATCAAACACACCTAATGTGTTCTTACTTTTAAATGTTATAATTTTCAGTCCTAGAATTTCCATTTGATTCTTTATATAGATCCCAACCCTTTTAGGGTAAATTCTTCATCTTTCAGTCTATTATCTCCAGTTTTTCCCATTATTTTCTTTAACATTTTAAGTCCTCTTATCAGGTAATTACAATATCTGAATTATCTGTTGGTCTGTTTCAATTGTCTATTTTTTCCTTCACTTTCAGCAATGAGGTCCTCTCCTTTAGCATGTGTAGGAATTTTCAATTGCCCGATATGCATATAAATAAATGGTATAAGATAATGTTATCTTTCTAGTAAAATATTTTCCCTTTCCCTAAACTAGACAGATAAAGTGGTAGCTGATCAGCTTATTTTAATCAAGGACTGTGCTGAACTGAGCCTGGATTTTAGCCCCCATAATGTTTAGTGTGTCTCTCTTGACCCTGGCTTGTTCTCCATGTTTCTCAACTATAACTTGAGTTTATTCTGCAGAGCCCCTCTCCTATCTTCAGTCTCCATTTTGTAAGACTGCCAAACAACTTAACTCTGCTTTTCTGTCTGTCCATTTATTCCTTTAGCCTTATAAAGAATTCATCAAATGCCCTAAGAAGAAATTTGCCCATCTGCCTGAGGCCCTCTCCCTTAAAACTACGCTGATTTATACAAAGCCCAGAAATAGCCTTCTATGGGTTTAAAACCTGGATTCACAGCCTCCTTCCCTAACCAGAATTAGCAAATGCCCCCAGAGTACAGCATCTTCTAAAGGTCAGCTCATCTCTTTGGGGCATTTACATTTCCAAAGTATCACTCTCTACTATTTTTCATTTGTTAGAGTGCAAGGTTTACAATACACACACAAACTATAAATAATAAAAAATATGCATTTCTTGCTTCATCTCATGGTCAATCTATAAAGATTTCTGTAGCCTCCCCCAACACAGAACAATTCTTTTCCTCTTTTATTCATATTTTGCAACAAACTTTGCCTTTTTTTTCCTTTTCTGAGTAAGAAGTGAATTAAGGAAGCTGGATTCTTTGCGGATGATAAATCCTTTTGGACATGTTGCATTTAAGGTGTCAATGGAATTGACATGACACAAGCAGAAAGTTGGAGATGTGGGACTTTAGCTTAGCAACAAGGTCAGGACTGAAGATATAGATATAGATCTGGCAGACATGTGTAGAGATGATAGCTTAAATTATGACAGTGAACTGCATTTTCAAGTGAAAGAATGTAAACAGAGAAGTAGAAAGGTCCAAAGATCCGACTCCTCACTTTGGGGGCCTTAAAACGAAGTGGAACAAGTAAGCAAACAAAAGAGAACTGAAGAAGAAAATAAGCAGTTTAATTCACTGCACTATTAAAGGAAAAAAGAGAACAGAGGCACTTACAGTTTGACCAAATTACAAAAGGTTGGTTCATTTCTATTTTGGAGGAAAATTACATTATATTTAATTCCTAATAACATGTAGGACATTTATCCTACATCCAAAAGCAAAATCTTTGAAGGTTCGAGAAATAATTTTTTTTCCCTAATACATTTAATGACAGTTAATTGAAGTTTTCTTAGACTATATGCATTTTACAATAAGAAACAAAAAAATATGAATCCAATCAATTGTCCTCTTGATTATTTTTTAAATTTAGTCAAATCTATTATCCAGCTATTCTTTGTTTATTAATAATTGTACAGATTTCTTTACTTTTTGAAGAGCACCATTAATTCAAGTTAAAAATGATTATAAGAGATGTCTCTCCATACCACCTTTCTTCATATAAAATCATAAAAGAAAATTTTGATACAAACATTAATTTCGCTGAGCTGAAAATATCCAAATATCAGATACCTTTTTAAATGAATAATTCATTTTTTAAATAAAAGGAATAAAACTAGGATTGTTGTAATAGTACATTTTTTCACACAGCACTTGAAAATGGTTTCAAGGATTTCTACCCATTTGCCTACATTGTATGACAGGTTTTATCCTCTTCCTGTCTCTTTTGTTTATAAGAGAGCAATTTTATTTCTCAAAGCTTAAATAAGCCACATTTTTTAAAACATGTTTACTGGATTATAATTGCTTTACAATGGTGTGTTAGTTTCTGTTTTAAAACAAAGTGAATCACCTATACATATACATATATCCCCATATGTCCTCTCTCTTGCATCTCCCCCCCATCTTCCTTATCCCATCCCTCTAGGTGGTCATAAAGCACTGAGCTGAACTCCCTGTGCTATGTGGCTACTTCCCATTAGCTGTCTATTTCACATTTGGTGGTGTATATATGTCCATGCCACTGTCTCACTTTGTCCCAGTTTACCCTTCCCCCTCCACATGTCCTCAAGGCCATTATCTATGTCTGCATCTTTATTCCTGTCCCTAGGTTTTTCAGGACCTTTTTTTTTTTTTTAAGATTTCATATATATATGTGTTAGCTTATGGTATTTGTTTTTCTCTTTCTGACTTACTTCACTCTATATGACAGACTCTAGGTCCAACCACCTCATTACAAATAACTCAATTTCATTTCTTTTTATATCCCATCATATATATGTGCCATATCTTCTTCATCCATTCATCTGTCGATGGACACTTAGGTTGCTTCCATGTCCTGGCTATTGTAAATAGACCTGCAATGATAATTGTGGTACATGACTCTTTTTGGAATTATGGTTTTCTCAGGGTATATGTCCAATAGTGGGATTACTGGGTCATACGGTAGTTCTATTTTTAGATTTTTAAGGAACCTCCATACTGGCTGTATCAGTTTACATTCCCAGCATTTGTGCAAGAGGGTTCCCTTTTCTCCACAGCCTCTCCAGCATTTATTGTTTGTAGATTTCTTGATGATGGCCATTCTTACTGGTGTGAGGTGATACCTCATTGTAGTTTTGATTTGCATTTCTCTAATGATTAGTGATGTTGAGCATCCTTTCATTTGTTTGTTGGCAATCTGTATATCTTCTTTGGAGAAATGTCTATTTAGGTCTTCTGCCCATTTTTAGATCGGGTTGTTTTTTCGATATTGAGCTGCATGAGCTGCTTGTATATTTTGGAGATTAATCCTCTGTCAGTTGCTTCGTTTGCAAATATTTTCTCCCATTCTGAGGGTCATCTTTTCGTCTTGTTTATCGTTTCCTTTGCCGTGTTAAAGCTCTTAAGTTTCATTAGGTCCCATTTATTTTTGGTTTTATTTCCATTTCTCTAGGAGGTGGGTCAAAAAGGATCTTGCTGTGATTTATGTCATAGAGTGTCCTGCCTATGTTTTCCTCTAAGAGTTGTATACTATCTGGCCTTACATTTAGGTCTTTAATCCACTGTGAGCTTATTTTTGTGTATGGTGTTAGGGAGTGTTCTAATTTCATTCTTTTAAATGTAGCTATCCAGTTTTCCCAGCACCACTTATTGAAGAGGTTGTCTTTTCTCCATTGTATATTCTTGCCTCTTTTATCAAAGACAAGGTGACCATATATACATGGGTAAATCTCTGGGCTTTCTATCCTGTTCCATTGATTTATATTTCTATTTTTGCACCAGTACCATACTGTCTTCATTACTGTAGCTTTGTAGCATACTCTGAAGTCAGGGATCCTGATTCCTCCAGCTCCATTTTTCTTTCTCAAGAGTGTTTTGGCTATTCGGGGTCTTTTGTATTTCCACACAAATTGTGAAATTTTTTGTTCTAGCTCTGTGAAAAATGTTCCTCCCTCTGCTATATTTTGGAAGAGTTTGAGAAGGATAGGTGTTAGCTCTTCCCTAAATGTTTGATAGAATTCGTCTGTGAAGCCATCTGCTCCTGGGCTTTTGTTTTTTGGAAGATTTTTAATCAGTCTTAATTTCAATGCTTGTGATTGGTCTGCTTATATTCTCTATTTCTTCCTGGTTCAGTCTTGGAAGGTTGTGTTTTTCTAAGAAGTTGTCCATTTCTTCCAGGTTGTCCATTTTATTGGTATATAGTTGCTTGTAGTAATCGCTCATGATCCTTTGTATTTCTGTGGTGTCAGTTGTTACTTCTCCTTTTTCATTTCTAATTCTATTGATTTGAGTCTTCTTCCTTTTTTTTCTTGATGAGTCTGGCTAATGGTTTATCAATTTTGTTTATCTTCCCAAAGAACCAGCTTTTAGTTTTATTGATCTTTGCTATTGTTTCCCTCATTTCTTTTTCATTTATTTCTTATCTGATCTTTCTGATTTCTTTCCTTCTGCTAACTTCGGGGTTTTTTTGTTCTTCTTTCTCTAATTGCTTTAAGTGTAAGTTTAGGTAGTTTATTTGAGATGTGTCTTGTTTCCTGAGGTAGGATTGTATTGCTATAAAATTCCCTCTTAGAACTGCTTTTGCTGCATCCCATAGGTTTTGGGTCATCATGTTTTCCGTGTCATTTGTTTCTAGGTATTTTTTGATGTCCTCTTTGATTTCCTCAGTGACCTCTTGGTTATTTAGTAGTGTACTGTTTAGCCTCCATGTATTTGTGTTTTTTACAGATTTTTTTCCCTGTAATTGATATCTAGTCTCACAGCATTGTGGTGGGAAAAGATGCCTGATATGATTTCAATTTTCTTAAATTTACCAAGGCTTGATTTGTGACCAAGATATGATGTATCCTGGAGAATGTTCCATGAACACTTGAGAAGAAAGTCTATTCTGTCATTTTTGGATGGAATGTCCTATAAATATCAATTAAGTCCATCTTATTTAATGTATCATTTAAAGCTTGTGTCTCATTACTTATTTTCATTTTGGATGATCTGTCCATTGGTGAAAGTGGGGTGTTAAAGTCCCCTACTACGACTGTGTTACTGTTGATTTCCCCTTTTATGGCTGTTAGCATTTGCCTTATGTATTGATGTGCTCCTATGTTGGGTCTATAAGTATTTACAATTGTTATATCTTCTTGGATTGAGCCCTTGATCATTATGTAGTGTCCTTCTTTGTCTCTTGTAATAGTCTTTATTTTAAAGTCATTTTGCCTGATATGAGAATTGCTGCTCTAGCTTTCTTCTGATTTCCATTTGCATGGAATACCTTTTTCCATCCCCTCACTTTCAGTCTGTATGTGTCCCTAGGTCTGAAGTGGGTCTCTTGTAGACAGCATATATACGGGTTTTGTTTCTGTATCCGTTCAGCCAGTCTATGTCTTTTGGTGGGAGCATTTAACCCATTTACATTTAAGATAATTTTCGATATGTATGTTCCTATTACCATTTTCTTAATTGTTTTTGGTTTGTTATTGTAGGTCTTTTCCTTCTGTTATATTTCCTGCCTAGAGAAGTTCCTTTAGCATTTGTTGTAAAGCTGGTTTGGTGGTGCTGAATTCTTTTAACTTTTGCTTGTCTGTAAAAGTTTTAATTTCTCCATTGAATCTGAATGAGATCCTTTCTGGGTAGACTAATCTTGGTTGTAGGTTCTCCCTTTCATCAATTTAAATATGTCTTGCCACTCCCTTCTGGCTTGCAGAGTTTCTGCTGGAAGATCACCTGTTAATCTTATGGGGATTCCATTGTATGTTATTTGTTGCTTTTCCCTTGCTGCTTTTAATATTTTTTCTCTGTATTTAATTTTTGATAGTTTGATTAATATGTGTCTTGGTGTGTTTCTCCTTGGATTTATCCTGTATGGGACTCTGTGCTTCCTGGAACTGACTGACGATTTCCTTTTCCATATTAGGGAAGTTTTCGACTATAATCTCTTCAAATATTTTCTTAGTCCCTTTCTTTTTCTCTTCTTCTTCTGGGACCCCTATAACTTGAACGTTGGTGGATTTAATGTTGTCCCAGAGGTCTCTGAGACTGTCCTCAATTCTTTTCATTCTTTTTTCTTTATTCTGCTCTGTAGTATTTATTTCCACTATTTTATCTTCCAGGTCACTTATCGGTTCTTCTGCCTCAGTTATTCTGCTATTGATTCCTTCTAGAGAATTTTCAATTTCATTTATTATGTTGTTCATCATTGTTTGTTTGTTCTTTAGTTCTCCTAAGTCCTTGTTAAACGTTTCTTGTATTTTCTCCATTCTATTTCCAAGGTTTTGCATCATCTTTACTATCATTACTCTGAATTCTTTATCAGGTAGACTGCCTATTTCATCTTCATAAATAAGCCACATTCTTACATAGCTTTTTTACATACCACGTTCTTTTTTTTTTTTTTTTTTTGTGGTACGCGGGCCTCTCACTGTTGTGGCCTCTCCCATTGCAGAGCACAGCTCCGGATGCTCAGCAGCCACGGCCCACAGGCCCAGCTGCTCCGCTGCATGTGGGATCTTCCCAGACCGGGGCACGAACCCGTGTCCCCTGCATCGGCAGGTGGACTGTCAACCACTGTGCCACTGGGGAAGCCCTACATACCACATTCTTAAGTGAAAATGTATATCTAGATCTCAGAAGTAACTATCAAAATTATTAAAATGTGACAGCTTTCTAGACATTACTATTAAAAGCATTCATTAGGTATAATTAATTGCTCTAGGGTATGTTTAGCAATATAAGTTTCTGATAATATAATGAAGCCCAAGGGTTATATACCTGCATCCCTAGTATATAAACAAATTGGGTTGTTTTAAGTGTAAAATAATCCCTTGGTTACTCTTTTATGATCTGTAAGTTAATTATTTTATTTCTAAAGATAGGTGGTGCATCATTCACTAATGGTGCCCATAAATTACAAAAGTAGAAATTGAGATCTCAAAATAGTCATATAAAGAAAAGTGTTAGGATATAATTTCAGCTAAGAGTAGATACAATTATAACACACCCAACAGAATACAGTTTTTTGCAGAGAGCAGAAGAGCGCTAATTTTTTTCCTGTGTATAACTATTCAAAAACTATTTCATAAATTTTATTTTCCCAGGTGATGAATCTAATAGGTGAATTACCATATTATATGTGTTTTCCTTCTAACACTGCACTTTGAAGTTAACTACAGAACAAACAGATCTTTTCTTTTTTCAAAATAACTCAATTCAGTTAATACCTGGGATTAATTTGCATTTCTATTTGATATGTGAGCAAGAAAATCACAATTGACCAGAATAATCCAACAACACAGTAAAACTATTTACATCAGGAATTCTCAAAACTATTAATCCAATAGTCAAGGTCACATTTAATGCTCAAAGGCAGCTGCCTACAAAGTCAGCAAACACTTTGGGTTACAAACTAATGTTATCTCTGTTTCATTTAATGTTATCTCTGTTTCATTAACAGAACATCTATTAAAATATCACCTCAGAAAGTAAGAATCTGTAGGATGTTTCAGGATATTTAGTTAAAACACTAATATCTAAAGCATTAATATAAATAGTGTGGAAATAGTTATTATGCAATGTATATGTTTATTTGTTCCTACCATATTATGTGCTAATTTATATGACATTCCCGATATTTTATTAATATCATTGAGATAAAATTTTTAAAAAGAAATTTCTCTGGTTGATTAGTTTTATTTTTCCTTAAATCTCATGGGGATAAGCATTAAAATATATTAATAAATATTGTAATAATAATGTTGGATTTACACAGAATTTTTGATGAAAAAATATATTATCTATACAATTATGGGTACAAAGAAAACTGAATATCAACCAGGTCAGCCCTGTGTACCATATTATTGTAATTAAGCCGTTTCATTCCCGAAGGTACACACTGGCTTCATTAATGATGCTAATATTTATTTCTCTCATAAGTACAGGCAGAGAGAGTTTAGCAGAAAAAGCAGAAAAGACACTGGAAAAGGACAACAAAAAATTCTAAACTCTAATGGGTAACTCAAGTTTGCCTTAATATTTTACCACTTTTTATCATTTCTTGCCAATATTCATTATGAAGAAATCAATTCTTTACAAAATGTTTTATGGAAACAAACCTACTTCTCTCACATATATAAAGACCACAGAATTTCCTCCCTGATTCTGTTTCCCATATTTGTCCCTCAGCCTCAAACAAACTGACCCATTCTTATGGTCAAATTAGTTTATTTTTTTGGGTGAGGTGAGGGGAAAGGTGGTTTATATTCTGTAACCTAAGTATTATCAGCAGTTTCAGGAGTCCCATTTTTGAGCTTTTATATATCTGTACATTTTTCAATCACCATTGCTTATTTCTGGCACTCTGTTACTTGAAGAATGTGAGGTAGTTGCAGAAGCTAAAGAATTAAATGGCATAAATATACCTTTCTCAAACCCTTTGAGCAGGAAAGAGAGGAAAATCCCAGTACAGATAACAATATAACTTTGCCCTTTATGGTTTTCCTTTAGATTATTTGTTAAAAGGAAATTATTAAATTTTCATGTGTTCTGCAGAGTCTAGCCTTTGTTTATAAGATGAAAAGAAAAGGAAATATTATTAACTGCTTCACTGCCATGGGATAGTCATTACCTGCCTGCGTGCATTAGAAGAATTCTTAGTCATTTGGGTTGCAACTCTCTTGAACTCTAATGTTTTAGGATGTGTCCTCGTTATGGTTTCAATGCCCATGTCCAAGGTCACGGGATCACAAGCTTTATTTTGTGTCTGCAGTCATCACATGGAGCAGTGAGAAAAATTACACATTTGTGCAGCCAGCTTGGCTCAGATTTCTCCCTCTTTTTTTAAATATTAAACAAACTCTGATCTGCTAGATCATCTTAGCCAATATGACTGAATACCTGTCCTCCAATTATTAAGGTGATTATTTAAAATTGAAAATATCATTAAAAGTCATTTTAGTGAGGAATCTCTTTTGAACAAAGTAGATTATACAGCAGAGATATATAAATTGGGTAAGGAATTCAAGTACTGGGAATGTGAGCTTTAAGAAGAAAATGAAGTGTCTTTCCTAGAGCCACCTGAAAAATTCCCTTTTCATTGGTCACAGCATGTTCAGGAAAGGACTTGCCTGCTGCTGAGAATGTGGAGTATGATGACCAGACAAGAATACAGAAATGCCATCCCACCAGGGCAGACACTGCCGAGGGCCACAATGAGGACTTGTCCAAAATCTGCTCATAAACTACAGGTTCCAGAAGCCTTGGGGTCTATTTCATATGATAAACGTCACTCTCTTATCTTCATCATTTGAAATTGAAAAAAAAAAGTCAACATTATTTATACTCCATATGATCATCTCAATAGATGCAGAGAAAGCTTTTGGACAAAATTTCAACACCCATTTATGATAAAAACCCTGCAGAAAGTAGGCATAGAGGTGAACTTTCCTCAACATAATAAAGGCCATATATGACAAAACCCACAGCAATAGTGTTCGAATGGTGAAAAAACTGAAAGCATACCACTAAATCAGGAACAAGACAAGGTTGCCCTCGTCTCATCACTCTATTCACATAGTTTTGGAAGTTTTAGTCACAGCAATCAGAGAAGAAACGGACATAAAAGGAATCTAAATTGGAAAAGAAAGAAGTAAAGCTGTCACTATTTGCAGATCACATGATACTATACATAGAGAATCCTAAAGACGCTACAAGAAAACTACTAGAGCTATCAATGATACTTGGTAAAGTAGCAGGATACAAAATTAATGCACAGAAGTCTCTGGCATTCCTATACACCAATGATGAAAATCTGAAGTGAAATCAAGAAAACACTCCCATTTTACTATTGCAACAAAAAGAATAAAATATCTAGGAATAAACCTACCTAAGGAGACAAAAGACCTGTATGCAGAAAATTATAAGACACTGATGAAGAAATTAAAGATAATACAAATAGATGGAGAGATATACCATGTTCTTGGATTGGAAGAATCAACATTGTGAAAATGACTCTACTACCCAAAGCAATCTACAGATTCAATGCAATCCCTATCAAACTACCACTGGCATATTTTCACAGAACTAGAACAAAAAATTTCACAATTTGTATGGAAACACAAAAGACCCCGAATAAGCCAAGCAATCTTGAGAAAGAAAAACGGAGCTGGAGAATCAGGCTCCCGGGACTTCAGACTATACTACAAAGCTACAGTAATCAAGACTGTATGGGTACTGGCACAAAAACAGGAAAGATAGATCAATGGAAGAGGATAAAAAGCCCAGAGAGTAAACCCACGCACATATGGTCACCTTATCTTTTGATAAAGGAGGCAGGAATGTACAGTGGAGAAAGGACAGCCTCTTCGATAAGTGGTGCTGGGAAAACTGGACAGGTACATGTAAAACTATGAGATTAGATCACTCCCTAACACCATACACAAAACTAAGCTCAAAATGGATTAAAGACCTAGATGTAAGGTGAGAAACTATCCAACTCTTAGAGGAAAACATAGGCAGGACATTCTATGACATAAATCACAGCAAGATCCTTTTTTACCCACCTCCTAGAGAAATGGAAATAAAACAAAAATAAACAAATGGGACCTAATGAAACTTAAAAGCTTTTGCACAGCAAAGGAAACCATAAACAAGACCAAAAGACAGCCCTCAGAATGGGAGAAAATATTTGCAAATGAAGCAACTGCCAAAGGATTAATCTCCCAAAATTTATAAGCAGCTCATGCAGCTTAATAACAAAAAAACAATACCCAATCCAAAAATGGGGCAGAAGACCTAAATAGACATTTCTCCGAAGAAGATATACAGAATGCCAACAAACACATGAAAGAATGCTCAACATCACTAATCATTAGAGAAATGCAAATCAAAACTACAATGAGATATCATCTCACACCAGTCAGAATGGCCATCATCAGAAAATCTACAAACAACAAATGCTGGAGAGGGTGTGGAGAAAAGGGAACCCTCTTGCACTGTTGGTAGGAATGTAAATTGATACAGCCACTGTGGAGAAGAGTATGGAGGTTCCTCAAAAACCTACAAATAGAACTACCATATGACCCAGCAATCCCACTACTGGGCATATACCCTGAGAAAACCATAATTCAAAAAGAGTCATGTACCAAAATGTTCATTGCAGCTCTATTTACAATAGCCCGGAGATGGAAACAACCTAAGTATCCACCATTGGATGAATGGATAGAGAAGATGTGGCACATATATACAATGGAATATTACTCAGCCATAAAAAGAAACGAAATTGAGCTATTTGTAATGAGGCGGATAGACCTAGAGTCTGTCATACAGAGTGAAGTAAGTCAGAAAGAGAGAGACAAATATCGTATGCTAACACATATATATGGAATTTAAGAAGAAAAGTCATGAAGAACCTAGGGGTAAAACAGGAATAAAGACACAGACCTACTAGAGAATGGACTTGAGGATATGAGGAGGGAGAAGGGTAAGCTGTGACAAAGCGAGAGAGAGGCATGGACATATATACACTACCAAATGTAAGGTAGATAGCTAGTGGGAAGCAGCCGCATAGCACAAGGAGATCAGCTCGGTGCTTTGTGACCGCCTGGAGGGGTGGGATAGGGAGGGTGGGAGGGAGGGAGACGCAAGAGAGAAGAGATATGGGAACATATGTATATATATAACTGATTCATTTTGTTGTAAAGCAGAAACTAACACACCATTGTAAAGCAATTATACTCCAATAAAGATGTTAAAAAAATAAAATGGTTAAAATGAAAAATTAAATAAAATGGTTAAAATGAAAAAAAGAGATTATTTATACTCAATATCATAGTTAAATAATAAATAAACATACTTGAAAATGCTCAGAGTGCTTTGGGAAACTCCTGTATGCTAGATTATAAATGTGTATTACCATCACCCCATCCCCCGCCCACCAAGATATATAGCCCTGCAAAGGTAGTTCCTGGAGACTTTTTAGCTCTTTTAGCCTTTGAAAGCAGGTTATCACCTCTGGGTTTTAAAAATGTCAACATCTTTGCAGTGTCTTTCTGATCTAAGGGATAGAGAGGTAAAAGAACATGTTACAATCTCTATCTTTTAAAGTTAATATGAAGAAGCACAAGTTTACAACTCTCTCAAGTGTCTCAAGCAAGATTTACTACTACTTTGAATGGATTATCTCATTTGACTTAGTTGCTGTTAATTGCATTCCAAAAGAAGAAGGATGTTGGTTTTAGAGATCTACAAACTGCATTATTTCAATAGTAAGGCATTTATGTTAGAAATATAATAGCAAGACATACACAAACACACATACATACAGACACTCATACAGGACAGCACAAAATAAAGAAACCTAAATGAAAATGTAAGTATTTTAAGTCCTTCCTAGATTATTTTAGAATAAAATGTCTATTTTATTCATTTATGTAATAAATTATATCCCTCTGGTAACAGTTTTATTCAACTAAAACCCATTAATTATTTGAATTATTACATTGCTATTTGGGTCCAATCAGGAAAGTCTTTAGCAGAGTAATAAGCCAACTAAGTGATTTCAAAAATCTTCAAGATTTTATCTCTGAAAAACTTCCTACTCTGCTTCAGAAATCTCTTACAAGTCAATGTTTTAAAAGTACACAGTATGGTCACCGTAATAATCAATATTTCATTTAGTTTTGCTTAAAATAATAAAATGACATTTTTGTGACACACTGAAATGTTTCTTTGATGGTAGAAATGCAGAGAAATAGATGAGGACATCTTTCAATTTACCTTCATTCGAGGTGCATCTAAGTGACAAGAGCAGGGTGAGACTCTGCCTTACTTAGGAAGAGGCTTGTTAACACACAACTGATGACTCAGGCAAATCAGATGGCAAATTACCTTTGAGAGGTCCCCAGCCTCCAAATAGAAGCAGATAACAAACACATTCCACGTAACCCAGAGGACTAGCCAGACAGCATACTGTAGGAAAGCAAGAGAGAAATAACATAATTAATTTTGAATCAACTGAGTAAGATTTAAACAGAACTTGAACTTTTGAACACCAAATCTTAAGATTAGTGGAAAATACTAGATATTTTTTCTTTCTAAGAAACAGGATGAGATGTACATTTATCTCTAGTTGGATTTTTTTCCTCACTGTAATAGACTCTTATAGTATTACAGCTCAAACTTGCTTAGGGATAATTTTTTCGGTTTTTAGACAAAAGAAATAGTAGTCCACATTTCTGTTTTAAGAGGGAATGGTTGTGGTTTCCAGATATCTGAAAAAATGATGCCCCAGTAGATATATCAACTACAACCCATTTAAAAGAGAGCTCTTATCTTCCTTTAGCAAGATCAACCCAATGTTTGATAACATGTAACCTTTCCCCAAGTTATCGAGGGTCATCTTCAAATCGGTTTTCATACCTCTGTCCCATCTAATCAGCTTCTCTCTTTGGCATCTTCTTTCCATTTATCCTTTCACCTTCTTATTTTATCCTCTCATGACCTCCCACTTTAGTGACCATCTAGTTATTATCTCTAATTTTATTCTGTTGTCTATGCAATGTGCTTTCTTCATCAATGACAAAATTTTCTTACCAAGACACAGTTCTGAGCATTCAGTTAACCAAAATTTATTAAGTCCTTAGAAGGAAACATGCTAGAAAGACACTGAGGATACAAAGACCAATGATAAATTCTCCCTGAATTCAAGTCAAGTGAAAGAGGTAGATTAGAAAAGAGATTTTTACACAAAAATCATAAAAGGGTATATATAGTCTGAGCTCAAGGAAAGAAGATGGGAAACATGTGCAAACTATGATGAGAAAGGTAGTCCTGCAACATCTAACAGAAGAGGTGAAACACCTTCCATAAGAGGTGAACCAAACTAATTTATGGATTTTACCAAACAGCAGTGTGGGGGATTGGAAAGGCCATGTGGAAGGTTGAAGTAAACAAAGAAAGCAGCAGGTGTGAAATTAAAAAAAAATGGAACAAGAGGCTACAATGTCATTTCTCTGCTAAATGAATACAATGGCTCCCATTCTTTATATGGTGAGTTCCAAAATCTTATTTTATAGTTCAAGGACCTCCATGATCTTGTACCATGTTATCTTTTCAGACACACGTTTCAGTTCATCTTTCAAGTCATTATGGATTATGGACACATTGGATTACTTGTTGCTCCATGTACATGGAAAGCTATTTTCTCACCTCTGTGTCATTTAAATAATTTTATCTTTTAATAATTTTCATTTTAATAATTTTACTTTCCCTAAGTACTCCTCTTACCATCTGTCAATTTTTTATTTTTCTTCAGAAGTCAATATAAATATCATCTCCTGAGTGATATCCAATTAGAAATGGTGTATCCCTGCCTTGTGCTCCAATAAGATCTTGCTTGCTCGAATTTCATTCCAAATGTCTTATATCTAATTATTTGCATATTTTCCCCAGTGCACAATGATAAGCTCCTTGAGAGAAAAGACTCTTTCAATTAATGCTTATATCTCTAAGTTGCTAACCTAGTACTCTGTACAAAACAAGTGCTCAGTAAATATTTTGTAAGTCAATCAATGAATGAGGAACAATACAGAAAAAAATCTTAACTATTTTCAGAAGCAGAACTCCTTCCACCCATCCCAGATCTGGTTCTTATGAGAATTCTATGATAATTCATGTAGTGTGAGGACTGAGAGCCCTAAATGATAAGTTTATATAATAAACACTGACTCAGCTGTTTTCCAGGGGATGCATTCATCTAACTGTTGAATATGTGCACTGCTTGGTGAGAACAAAATAAGAGCAAAACTATATGATCTAACACAAAAGAAGGGGTTTGAGAAGTGAAGGCTGCATACTGGAAATAGGGTCAGGAAGTTAAGCAGGCTGGGGCATGGAACTTAAGTTTTAGAGCAGAGATCTAATGAGATGTCTAAATTTGGTCTGTATTATAAAGCAGAAACTTGTTCACAAATTTTTTAAATATTAAAATCTAGACTTATTGGGTTGTTTTGCAGATTTGGATATTAGTTTTAGAAATGTAATGAAGTGCTGGGTCCCACTTTAAGAATAAATAGGTGAGAAAAAAAAATGCTTGAAGTTCCTGTGACTTGGTTTACATGAGTGTAAGAAAGAATGAAAGCATGATCGACTGAAGTGTTTGATCATGTTCTTTGTTCCTGGTGACACACTTTCCCTACCTTATTTATAATGGAGAGCTAAGTAAGCACTAGTTACTAAAAAACAAAGTAGCAGGATAAGTAAAATATTTGGTAAGAGTGGATGAAACACACTGTATAACATATATTATATACCCCTGAAAGTTGGTCATTGGTAGTTAGGTTTCCTGACAAGGCATTAAAGAATGTTAATAGAAAAGCTATAGCTTTTCTATTTTGCAACTGAAATATATTTTTCAGATGATAAATGCTGAAAATATTATCTGCATCTATGTGGTACACATGGCATAATCACTATTTCATTATATGTTGAATATATAATAAGAATTTGGAATTTTCATCCAGATAAATTTAGATATCACTCATACTAAGTTATGCATTTATGTGTATGTGTAAACGTAAATTATACTTAGTTTGGTTAAAAACATGAAGCTGAAAAAATTATGCTTTAGTCCCCAAAATTAATAATTTTAGGGAAAGACAGGTAAGATAATGGGTCACATGCAAATAAATTGCATATAGAGATTAAGAACTTGGGACCTGAAGTTTGCGCCACTTAGGAGTTCTGTGGCTACATGCAAGTCTCACTACTCTTTAGTTTCCTCAAATGTAAAATCACCTTTTATTATGATGATTATGTTATATCATCCCCTCTCCTTGTTTCAGTAATACGGCAGTAATCCCCACATTTTAATCTCCTTAGAATACTAAAAATATATACTTTTTACATTAACTTTTGCAAAATATTTTTTCACCTAGTTGAACTTGCAATCTAGACTTTATCTCTTAATGAAACACGTTCTTCCCTAGAATACTTTTTTTTTTTTTTTTTTTTTGCGGTACGCGGGCCTCTCACTGTCGTGGCCTCTCCCGTTGCGGAGCACAGGCTCCGGACGCGCAGGCTCAGCAGCCATGGCACACGGGCCCAGCCGCTCCGCGGCATGTGGGATCTTCCCGGACCAGGGCACGAACCCGTGTCCCCTGCATCGGCAGGCAGACTCTCAACCACTGCGCCACCAGGGAAGCCCAAGTTTCTTTTTTGATACATGAATGCCAATACTGATAGATGGATGACATTTTATAAAGCAAACCTTTTTTCATTTGGTTTCATTAAAACTATTATTTATGGTTGACCATACTATATAATTATAAAGCATTTTCTATATCATACCTTATGAGTTGCTCTTTCATGTTATTTTTAGTAATGATTTTGTTCTTTTTATCCCATTTCTCCTAGAGTAATCCAAAAGAATATGTCCAGAGGGAACATAATAAACGTTCCTTCTATATCTTTGCATTTATTTGCATTATTTTCATTTTATTGCATATTTAATTACAAACCAGTTAGTCTACAATGCACTCTACTTCGTTAAAGATTTACAAAAGAGAATTATCACCTTTAGTGGTGTGACACCTTTAATAAACACATATGCAAATATATATAAATGGTTTAAATTATATTAGTGACTTTCTCTTTAAAACTACCACAGTTTAGAGAATTATTATTCAATAATATCATAATTATTAGAACAGGGGTCCCCAACCCCTGGGCCACAGACCAGGGCCACCCAGCAGGAGGTGAGCGGTGGGCAAGTGAGTGAAACTTCGTCTGCCGCTCCCCATTGCTCGCATTACCACCTGAAGCATCTCTCACACCCCCCCCGACCCCCGGTCCATAGAAAAATTGTCTTCCACGAAACCAGTCCCTGGTGTCAAAAAGGTTGGGGGCCGATGTTTAGAAGACGAAAGAGCCTAGTACAATTCAAGTACCAGCCACATTTCATAAGTGCTTAATTAGAAAAAGAGTTGAGGCAGTGAATCAGTTCATATTTATTAAGCACCATCTGGATGCAAGTGAGTATAACAGATGCTGTAGAGAAACATTACAAGATATAACTGAGTTACTTACTCCCTAAAATGATTTATGTTACCATTGATATGCAATTGGTGTAATCCATAGGAACGTTTTCAGGTATCATTATTTTTACTAGAAAGCAACACTCATATCAGTTTACCAATATCACTGATATTTTGCTGCTAGTATGAAAGTAATAATGTAATCGGTTCTAATTGAACTATGATAGAAGCATTCCTAAGAAGCATTGTATTAGCAAATCTGTCTTAAAAACAACTCCTTTAAGCAACATTTTAGAATTATTAACAATCAAGTGTTTTAATACTGACAGTGAGAATATTTTAATAGATATACATGTATACCCATAAAACAAATATCCCTGGTCAAAATGATTGGACTATAGTCACCTTTTGCTCCAAGTTAATTATATTTTAGCTTTATTTTCTCATTTTCAACAGCAGCATCATTTAATCTGCTTAGGCATTCTCATCACTGTCTCATCCATAGTTATAATAAAAAAGAACAAAAGTGGCCCAAATAAAGCAGCTTATTTTCTAATTCTTGATCATCTTATGACCAGTGACAGCCTGCTTTATGATGTAAATCCTGTCTCCTAATTCATAAATCCTGTTACATCTACTTCATGCTATATAAACTTTCACTTAAAAGAAATAGCTAAATAAAATACACTACTATTAAAATTATTAGTTTGATAATTAGCCAGAATCTGATAAAAATCCAATTCTAATCATAGATCACATTGCAGATCATTTAGAAAGGCAGGTTTCTACCTTCCTATTTTACCAATGCTTCTATTATATGTTCAAGTTTCCTTGTGATTCTATGTTTATATGCACACATTTTAATGACAACCATTTTATAATAAGATTATATTTTCCCTCAATTACAGAAATTTCTTATTGTAGAAAATCTTTAAAATTTTGAACATGATAGAAAGGAAATTGAGAAAATATCATACTTAGATATAATCACTGGTATCATTTTATTGTATATGCTCCCATATACACTTTTTTTCTATGAATATGTTTCAGACATATATGTTTAAATAGGAATCTTACTCTATATTCTGTTACCTGATTTTTTTGCACGTGATTAAAATGTCTCATTGAATATTCTGTAACATATGTTACAACACAAAAATGCAGTGAGTTACTCAACTAGTTCTCTACTATTTAATTTTGTGCTTTTCCTATTCTATTTTGATCAATTACTATAAATTTCGATTTTGCTTAAAAATTTTTAGTTTAGTTTGACATATTAAATCATATCTGAAAATATTCTGCTTAAATGGACTATTTCTAAGGCCGACTATAAATGTTGGAATATCCAACGGACATTATTTTAATGAACATATAAACATGGCTATTAAATTTTATGCAACTCCAAATAAAAACTGAATCCCCAAAGGCATTCTATTCTTCTTGAAGCAAAAAGTGGAAAATAATTCCCTTATATTGAAAAAAAAAAAAAGATACTCATTCAGCATGAAGACAACCGTAGAGAACTAATTTCTTTCCTTTTAACTCATGCAACATATTTCAGACAAAGATATTTACGGCCCCACAGCCCTAAGTCTTGAAAGATTCCATTGAAAGAACTTTTGGTACTAAATAATAATAAAGCAAGTTATATAGGAACATCCTAATTGACATATGCAAATAAGAGATTTGAAAGGCTAATAAAACATAAGAACTAGTGAGAAAATACCAATCTGCACTTTTAAAAGCTGAAATCTGCACAGATTAAGAATCAGATAGTAGGGGCTTCCCTGGCGGTCCAGTGGTTACGACTTCCCCTTCCAATGCAGGGGGTGCAGGTTCGATCCCTGGGTGGGGAGCTAAGACCCTACATGTCTCAGGGCCAAAAAACCAAAACATAAAACAGAATCAATACTGTAACAAATTCAATAAGGACTTTAAAAATGGTCCACATCAAAAAAAAAAATCTTAAAAAAAAACCCAATCAGATAGTAATTTATTCATGTATATTTGTTTGTATATCTGAAAGTGATACGTGAGAGAAAAAAATCTTAAATCTATTAAAAAGGCAACTTGTGTTTATTGTCACATTCATCACACCTTGTGTCTAGAAGTGACATCAAAAAAGAGTATTCATTTTTTCCAGTTAGCAAACAATTTTAAAGTGATATTTGTTGATATTCCTGGTTTTTGAAATCATGTTTTAAAATTCTAATAAGAATAGTTCTTCTAGGGCTTCCCTGGTGGCGCAGTGGTTGGGAGTCCACCTGCCGATGCAGGGGAAGTGGGTTCGTGCCCGGGTCCGGGAGGATCCCACATGCCATGGAGCGGCTGGGCTGGTGAGCCATGGCCGCTGAGCTGCGTGTTCGGAGCCTGCGCGTCCGGAGCCTGTGCTCCGCAGCGGGAGAGGCCACGGCAGTGAGAGGCCTGCGTAACGCAAAAAAAAAAAAACAAAAACAAAAAATACCCAACAAAAAAGAATGGTTCTTCCTGTGTTGAAGTTTCTTGGACTAGCCCAGTAACACTAAAGAAAATGAAATTGCCTCTGGTTCTGGTTATGTAGGAATTTGAAGATCACAGTCAAGATGATATTAGAATGCATTGGAAAAAAAAAACAAACTATTACCATGTGAATTCAAACATTTTTGTTTATCTAATACTGTTTTTTTTTTTAACCCCATTACTTTGATGTCCCAAACTTCCCATAGACCTGAAATTTGAGAATATTACTTGTTACTTTACATAGCTAAATAAATTAATTAATTAATTTTAAAAAGTCTTTGCAGATGTGATTGATAAAGATTTTGAGATAGGGAAATTATCCCGGATTCTCTGGGTTTACTCTTGTATGTGGGAGGCAGATGGATATTTTACACACATAAATAGACAATATGAACAGAGCAGACAGATTTAAAGGTTATATCAATGTGGTCACAAGCCAAGGAATCCTGTAGCTACCAGACTCTGAAAGAGGCAAGAATCAGATTTCTCCCAGAGCCTCTGGAGGTAGTATGAGCCTTGAGTTGGGCTCAGTGATACTGATTTCAGATTTCTGAACTCCAGAACTGTGAGAGAATGAATTTCTGTTGTTTTAAGTCACCAAGTTTGTGAAAATTTCTTACAGCAGCCTTAGGAAACTAATACAACCACCCAAATCTTCTCTTCTGTTTTCCATTGACCTGTCTTTGAAATGTAACCCTGAAGAGTATAATACCTAAGTACTTGTGGAGAAATGTAATTATCTTCAAAATTAAGATCCACTTTTTTGGGGCAATTCTATCACTGCTTCAGAATCAGTCCATTGCTAACCTCTGAATGGCATGCAAACATAAATACCTTGTTTTACTTATATGCCTTATGTAAGTGCTGTGAAAGTCTTTGCTGGAAAATAAAAATATTCCTGTTTTATGAATTCCTGTTCTTAGGGTATTTCCAGCATCCTAACAATATAAGGCTGTTTTATTGTTTTCAGAAGTTATTGCATAAAGTTCTAGGATGCAGAAATCAATACATTTAGAATCCTGAATATTTCCAGACTTGTAAAAAAAATTGTCAAAATGAGTTAAATACCTAGGAAAAGATACAATTCAAGAAACTCTTTATTCAGAAGCAAGGAAGAGGGAAAGCAGGTGATAGCTATTATCAATATAATGGACTAATATTTAGTTGGAAAAATGAATTATATGATATCATTAAAATATTAAAAATTATAATAAATAGCAGTCCTAAATTTATCAGCCATTGCGATTACCTTGAAAATTTAGAAAGGTCTTAAACTACCAATTGTTTATTATGTGTCAATCCAAATATCCTTCAGTATCACTTTTTAGCAGTTTAGCAATTTTTAGCATTAAACTCTGAGTGAATACTGCCATATCAGATGCCATAGATTGAGTGGAAAGCATTATCTTTAGCTATATTCATGTATTTTATGACTATTATGACCACTTTGAATAGATGTATGGTTCCAGTTGATTAATGTATCTTAGGATACCTAAAAATGTTGAGTCCCCTCTCTGTATAACAAATACTTAATTTAAGAAGATGCATTATCCATATATTGATTTATAACCTTTCAACTGTGCTTTATGAAAGAAGTCATGGCACACATAGACAAAGGTACTATTTGTAAGGCTCAATAATATAAACAAAGGAGTTGGCTTGCAACTGAACGTGACTGACTCAGGGGCTCTGGCCACCCCAGGTTCCTGAAGAGCTCAACATGCCAGCACATCTGTAAACTATTAGCTGTGACACTATTGGGAAGTCCTGCTCAGAAAAGTTGTACATAGTACACAATTTCTTTTCAAAAAGATAGTCTTGCTAATGCATCAAAAATAAAGTCTGCCTGCTCAACCTGCTCAATAGGGTAGCTAGTTCCCCACATGTCTTTATATTTACAGTCATCTAGAGGGTACTTCTGAATATCACACAGATGATCCAATTAATTGTGTAGCAGTTGTAGCAAATAGAGACAAATCAATGAGGCAATGTTCAACTCAGTAGCCACATGTAAACATGAATATATATTTAGAATAACTAGGTGCTTGGCTACTTTTTAGATTGCAATATTCATGTGGAGAATGTAGTTCCAAATTTATAGATGCTTATACATATGTACATGTTAGTAATGAAAAACTACATAATATTTTTCTCATCTTAGAAGCACTTTTTCAATTTGCCAAACACCTTTTCATTTACTATCTCAAAAGCAAGACTGAAATTACTAGTTTCAGGATCACTTTGGTAAGATGGATAAAATGAAAACAAAACAAAACAAAAAAGAGATTTAGTTAGGAATGCTTTCGGTTGTAAGTAATAAATATTGAACTACAGGTGGTTTAAATACTAGGGTTTTTAAAATCTTTTTTCATACATGAAGTCTGGAAGTGAGGTGCTGTCGGCTCAATGTTGCCATGGCTCTAGATTTATATCTTTGGGGTTTCCTTTCAAATCCTCACATAGTTAACACACCCTGCAGGCAGAAACGTGCTGGGAAGGAAAGAACCCTTCTTTCTGCAACACTTTGTTCTTTCAGGAAAGAAAAAAATTCCCAAATGCACTCAGCAGACTTACTCTCATTAAGTGAAACTGTGTCACATGCCTACTTTCCTGAACCCAATCACTAACAAAGAGGACTGGGATTATCATGGTTGTTTTATACCAATTGTAATTCATCCCCCGGACCTGAGAGAGGATCAGATCCCACTGAGAGCTCTGCTGACCATCCAAATATCTGAACAATATTGGGATTCTGTTAGCAGAGAATGGGGGTTGGCAGGCAGAGTTGTCTGCCACTGTAACCTATGCACATCCTAATTTTTCGTTTCCTTTAATATGCAAAAGTGAATAACTGCTATTTAACACTTCTTATGTGTGTCTTGTTTTCTAGAGAAATACTCAACCCTTTGCTTCAGTAAGACTATACATATTCAACTAAACAGAGAAGTAATTTAGTATTACACCCAAAGTAAGTATAAAAGATTCCAGACCATCCATGGAGGAAGCACACAAATCAGATGTAGTGTTTTGCAAACAATCTGCAAGATTCAACTTAAGGAACATATGAAGAGGAAAAATATAGAGTGTTAGTGATCTCACTGGAAATGTAAAACAACTATGTCTTAAGAAGGAAGAAAAGTATTATGGAAAATATTAAGAATATTCAAATAAGGAAAACAGGGCCCTCTAAAGAGTTAAAAGTAGAAAGTTAACAATGACATTTTCAAAATTTATATAAATATGCTTCACTAAGATGTGGTAGATGTGTGGTGGTTGAGAATTTTGATTGAGTAAGCGTAATCTACCACTTTTTTCCTTTTGAAATTAGAAAATATCTTGTCTCTTTCAACCAGAAAGGTTTTAATCTCTTCTTCTCTTTTCTATCCCCTTAGCCTTCATCTCAACTTCAAAGCAAGACTATAGTGAGGTAAACAACCTTCTAAAATATGTAAATTATCCTAATTGGGGTATGGTAAATCTATTAATATAACCTTTAAAAATGTCTACTTGCTGTGCTTGTTTTAAAAACATCTAAGTACAGATACAGGTCTCTCTCTCTCTCTCTCTATATATATATATATGTATGTGTATATATATCTATATATGTATGCATATATATATATATATATTTGGTCTTATTTTAGGCTGAAACATTAAGGAAACTTCATGTCTCTTGGGTGCTTTGTATGACATTACACTGTAAGTATGGGGTGAGTATAAAGTTCTCCCAAACATTTAAAATTACTTCAATACAACTTCTTAACTTGCTTTTGGATAAAATGATTTGCAACAAGATTTTTACTGAGCGAATATTCTTTCTGCCTACATAAGTGACAGGATAGACATTTACCAATATTTCATGTGATATGTCTTCTCAATACCTGTCTTCTTGATTGGATACTGTCAATAGTAAAAGCTTAGTCATAACATATTTGGTGAATACTGCTTGCTATACTGGTATGTTGGGCTCAAGAAGCTAAGAAGCCCACATAAATAAAGCCTCTTAAAGAGATAACCATATATTCAAATCTAAATGTTAGAGTGGAAAACTTAAAATCACTAGATTTTTAATTAATTAAATATCTGTATTGAAATGCATACTGCATAAGACAGAAGCATTGAATATAGAAAGCTGACCCTCAGAAGAGCTAAAATGAATCATCATGATATATTAGAACTATGTTTTTTTTTTTTTTTTTTTTTTTAACATCTTTATTGGGGTATAATTGCTTTACAATGGTGTGTTAGTTTCTGATTTATAACAAAGTGAATCAGCTATACATATACATGTGCTCCCATGTGTCTTCCCTCTTGCGTCTCCCTCCCTCCCACTCTCCCCCTCCCACTCCTCCAGGCTGTCCCAAAGCCCCGAGCTAATATCCCTGTGCCTTGCGGCTGCTTCCCCCTAGCTATCTACCTTACTACGTTGTTAGTGTGTATATGTCCATGACTCTCTCTCGCCCTGTCAAAACTCACCCTTCCCCCTCCCCATATCCTCAAGTCCGTTCTCCAGTAGGTCTGCGCCTCTATTCCTGTCTTATCCCTAGGTTCTTCATGACATTTTTTCCCCTTAAATTCCATATATATGTGTTAGCATACGGTATTTGTCTTTGTCTTTCTGACTTACTTCACTCTGTATGACAGACTCTAGGTCTATCCATCTCATTACAAATATCTCAATTTCATTTCTTTTTAAGGCTGAGTAATATTCCATTGTGTATATGTGCCACATCTTCTTTATCCATTCGTCCGATGATGGGCGCTTAGGTTCTTTCCATCTCCGGGCTATTGTAAATAGAGCTGCAATGAACATTTTGGTACATGACTCTTTTTGAATTTTGGTTTTCTCAGGGTATATGCCCAGTAGTGGGATTGCTGGGTCATATGGTAATTCTATTTGTAGTTTTTAAGGAACCTCCATACTGTTCTCCATAGTGGCTGAACCAATTCACATTCCCACCAGCAGTGCAAGAGTGTCCCCTTTTCTCCACACCCTCTCCAGCATTTATTGTTTCTAGATTTTTTGATGATGGCCATTCTGACAGGTGTGAGATGATATCTCATTGTAGTTTTGATTTGCATTTCTCTAATGATTAATGATGTTGAGCATTCTTTCATGTGTTTGTTGGCATTCTGTATATCTTCTTTGGAGAAATGTCTGTTTAGGTCTTCTGCCCATTTTGGATGGGGTTGTTTGTTTTTTTGTTATTGAGCTGCATGAGCTGCTTGTAAATTTTGGAGATTAATCCTTTGTCAGTTGCTTCATTTGCAAATGTTTTCTCCCATTCTGAGGGTTGTCTTTTGGTCTTGATTATGGTTTCCTATGCTGTGCAAAAGCTTTGAAGTTTCATTAGGTCCCATTTGTTTATTTTTGTTTTTATTTCCATTACTCTAGGAGGTGGGTCAGAAAGGATCTTGCTGTGATTTATGTCATAGAGTGTTCTTCCTATGTTTTCCTCTAAGAGTTTGATAGTTTTCTGGCCTTACATTTAGGTCTTTAATCCATTTTGAGCTTATTTTTGTGTATGGTGTTAGGGAGTGATCTAATCTCATACTTTTACATGTACCTGTCCAGTTTTCCCAGCACCATTTATTGAAGAGGCTGTCCTTTCTCCACTGTACATTCCTGCCTCCTTTATCAAAGATAAGGTGTCCATATGTGCGTGGGTTTATCTCTGGGCTTTCTATCCTGTTCCACTGATCTATCTTTCTGTTTTTGTGCCAGTACCATACTGTCTTGATTACTGTTGCTTTGTAGTATAGACTGAAGTCAGGGAGCCTGATTCCTCCAGCTCCTTTTTTCGTTCTCAAGATTGCTTTGGCTATTCGGGGTCTTTTGTGTTTCCATACAAATTGCGAAATTTTTTGTTCTAGTTCTGTGAAAAATGCCAGTGGTAGTTTGATAGGGATTGCATTGAATCTGTAGATTGCTTTGGGTAGTAGAGTCATTTTCACAATGTTGATTCTTCCCATCCAAGAACATGGTATATCTCTCCATCTATTTGTATCATCTTTAATTTCTTTCATCAGTGTCTTATAATTTTCTGCATACAGGTCTTTCGTATCCTTAGGTAGGTTTATTCCTAGATATTTTATTCTTTTTGTTGCAATGGTAAATGGGAGTGTTTTCTTGATTTCACTTTCAGATTTTTCATCATTAGTATATAGGAATGCCAGAGATTTCTGTGCATTAATTTTGTATCCTGCTACTTTACCAAATTCATTGATTAGCTCTAGTAGTTTTCTGGTAGCATCTTTAGGATTCTCTATGTATAGTATCATGTCATCTGCAAACAGTGACAGCTTTACTTCTTCTTTTCCGATTTGGATTCCTTTTATTTCCTTTTCTTCTCTGATTGCTGTGGCTAAAACTTCCAAAACTATGTTGAATAAGAGTGGTGAGAGTGGGCAACCTTGTCTTGTTCCTGATCTTAGTGGAAATGCTTTCAGTTTTTCACCATTGAGGATGATGTTTGCTGTGGGCTTGTCATATATGGCCTTTATTATGTTGAGGAAAGTTCCCTCTATGCCTACTTTCTGGAGGGTTTTTATCATAAATGGGTGTTGAATTTTGTCAAAAGCTTTCTCTGCATCTATTGAGATGATCATATGGTTTTTCTCCTTCAATTTGTTAATATGGTTTATCACATTGATAGATTTGCGTATATTGAAGAATCCTTGCATTCCTGGAATAAACCCCACTTGATCATGGTGTATGATCCTTTTAATGTGCTGTTGGATTCTGTTTGCTAGTATTTTGTTGAGGATTTTTGCATCTATGTTCATCAGTGATATTGGCCTGTAGTTTTCTCTTTGTGACATCCTTGTCTGGTTTTGGTATCAAGGTGATGGTGGCCTCGTAGAAGGAATTTGGGAGTGTTCCTCCCTCTGCTATATTTTGGAAGAGTTCGAGAAGGATAGGTGTTAGCTCTTCTCTAAACGTTTGATAGAATTCACCTGTGAAGCCATCTGGTCCTGGGCTTTTGTTTGTTGGAAGATTTTTAATCACAGTTTCAATTTCAGTGCTTGTGATTGGTCTGTGCATATTTTCTATTTCTTCCTGATTCAGTCTTGGCAGGTTGTGCATTTCTAAGAATTTGTCCATTTCTTCCAGATTGTCCATTTTATTGGCATAGAGTTGCTTGTAGTAATCTCTCATGATTTTTTTATTTCTGCAGTGTCAGTTGTTATTTCTCCTTCTCATTTCTAATTCTATTGATTTGAGTCTTCTCCCTTTTTTTCTTGATGAGTCTGGCTAGTGGTTTATCTATTTTGTTTATCTTCTCAAAGAACCAGCTTTTAGTTTTATTGATCTTTGCTATCGTTCCTTCATTTCTTTTTCATTTATTTCTGATCTGATTTTATGATTTCTTTCCTTCTGCTAGCTTTGGGGCTTTTTTGTTCTTCTTTCTCTAATTGCTTGAGGTGCAAGGTTAGGTTGTTTATTCGAGATGTTTCCTGCTTCTTAAGGTGGGCTTGTATTGCTATAAACTTCCCCCTTAGAACTGCTTTTGCTGCATCCCATAGGTTTTGGGTCGTTGTGTCTCCATTGTCATTTGTTTCTAGGTATTTTTTATTTCCTCTTTGATTTCTTCAGTGATCACTTCATTATTAAGTAGTGTATTGTTTAGCCTCCATGTGTTTGTATATTTTACAGATCTTTTCCTGTAATTGATATCTAGTCTCATGGCGTTGTGGTCAGAAAAGATACTTGATACAATTTCAATTTTCTTAAATTTACCAAGGCTTGATTTGTGACCCAAGATATGATCTATCCTGGAGAATGTTCCATGAGCACTCGAGAAAAATGTGTATTCTGTTGTTTTTGGATGGAGTGTCCTATAAATATCAATTAAGTCCATCTTGTTTAATGTATCATTTAAAGCTTGTGTTTCCTTATTTATTTTCATTTTGGATGATCTGTCCATGGGTGAAAGTGGGGTGTTAAAGTCCCCTACTATGAATGTGTTACTGTCAATTTCCCCTTTTATGGCTGTTAGTATTTGCCTTACGTATTGAGGTGCTCCTATGTTGGGTGCATAAATATTTACAATTGTTATATCTTCTTCTTGGATCGATCCCTTGATCATTATGTAGTGTCCTTCTTTATCCCTTTTAATAGTCCTTATTTTAAAGTCTATTTTGTCTGATATGAGAATTGCTACTCCAGCTTTCTTTTGGTTTCCATTTGCATGGAATATCTTTTTCCATCCCCTTACTTTCAGTCTGTATGTGTCTCTAGGTCTGAGGTGGGTCTCTTGTAGACAGCATATATAAGGGTCTTGTTTTTGTATCCATTCAGCCAATCTGTGTCTTTTGGTGGGAGCATTTAGTCCATTTACATTTAAGGTAATTATCGATATGTATGTTCCTATTCCCATTTTCTATATTGTTTTGGGTTCGTTATTATAGGTCGTTTCCTTCTTCTGCATTTCTTATCTAGAGAAGTGCCTTTAGCATTTGTTGTAAAGCTGGTTTGGTGGTGCTGAACTCTCTCAGCTTTTGCTTGTCTGTAAAGGTTTTAATTTCTCCATCAAATCTGAATGAGATCCTTGCTGGGTAGAGTAGTCTTGGTTGCAGGTTTTTCTCCTTCATCACTTTCAGTATGTCCTGCCACTCCCTTCTGGCTTGTAGGGTTTCTGCTGAGAGATCAGCTGTTAACCTTATGGGGATTCCCTTGTGTGTTATTTGTTGTTTTTCCCTTGCTGCTTTTAATATGCTTTCTTTGTATTTAATTTTTGATAATTTGATTAATATGTGTCTTGGCGTATTTCTCCTTGTATTTATCCTGTATGGGACTCTCTGTGCTTCCTGGACTTGATTAACTATTTCCTTTCCCATATTAGGGAAGTTTTCAACTATAATCTCTTCAAATATTTTCTCAGTCCCTTTCTTTTTTTCTTCTTCTTCTGGAACCCCTATAATTCGAATGTTGGTGCGTTTAATGTTGTCCCAGAGCTCTCTGAGACTGTCCTCAGTTCTTTTCATTCTTTTTTCTTTATTCTGCTCTGCAGTAGTTATTTCCACTACTTTATCTTCCAGGTCACTTATCCGTTCTTCTGCCTCAGTTATTCTGCTATTGATCCTATCTAGAGTACTTTTAATTTCATTTATTGCATTGTTCATCGTTGCTTGTTTCATCTTTAGTTCTTGTAGGTCCTTGTTAACTGTTTCTTGCATTTTGTCCATTCTACTTCCAAGATTTCGGATCATCCTTACTATCATTATTCTGAATTCTTTTTCAGGTAGATTGCCTATTTCCTCTTCATTTGTTAGGTCTGGTGGGTTTTTATCCTGCTCCTTCATCTGCTGTGTGTTTTTCTGTCTTCTCATTTTGCTTATCTTACTGTGTTTGGGGTCTCCTTTTTGCAGGCTGCACGTTCGTAGTTCCCGTTGTTTTTGATGTCTGTCTCCAGTGGCTAAGGTTGTTTCAGCGGGTTGTGTAGGCTTCCTGGTGGAGGGGACTAGTGCCTGTGTTGTGCTGGATGAGGCTGGATCTTGTCTCTCTAGTGGGCAGGTTCACGTCTGGTGGTGTGTTTTGGGGTGTCTGTGGCCTTGCTATGATTTTAGGCAGCCTCTCTGCTAATGGGTGGGGTTGTGTTCCTGTTCTGCTAGTTGTTTGGCATAGGTTGTCCAGCACTGTGGCTTGCTGGTCGTTGAGTGAAGCTGGGTGCTGGTGTTAAGATGGAGGTCTCTGGGAGATTTCCACCGTTTAATATTATTTGGAGCTGGGAGGTCTCTTGTTGATCAGTGTCCTGAAGTTGGCTCTCCTACCTCAGAGGCAGAGCCCTGCCTCCTGGGCTGGAGCACCAAGAGCCTTTCATCCACACGGCTCAGAATAAAAGGGAGGAAAAGTAGAGAGAATTATTAGAAGTATGAGGAAAGAAAGAAGGAAAGGAGGAAAGGAAGGAAGAAAGAAAGAAGCAAAGAAGGAAAGAAAGGAGGGAGGGAGGGAGGAAGGAAGGAAGGAGGGAAAGAAGGAGAAAATGTAGAGAGAATTAGTAGAAGTATGAGGAAAGAAAGAGGGAAAGGAGGAAAGGAAGGAAGGAAGAAAGAAGCAAAGAAGGAAAGAAAGGAGGGAGGGAGGGAGGGAGGAAGGAAGGAAAGAAGGAGGGAAAGAAGGAGAAAATGTAGAGAGAATTAGTAGAAGTTTGAGGAAAGAGAGAAGGAAAGGAGGAAAGGAAGGAAGGAAGAAAGAAGCAAAGAAGGAAAGAAAGGAGGGAGGGAGGGAGGAAGGAAGGAAGGTAGGAGGGAAAGAAGGAGAAAATGTAGAGAGAATTAGTAGAAGTATGAGGAAAGAAAGAGGGAAAGGAGGAAAGGAAGGAAGGAAGAAAGAAGCAAAGAAGGAAAGAAAGGAGGGAGGGAGGGAGGGAGGGAGGAAGGAAGGAAAGAAGGAGGGAAAGAAGGAGAAAATGTAGAGAGAATTAGTAGAAGTTTGAGGAAAGAGAGAAGGAAAGGAGGAAAGGAAGGAAGGAAGAAAGAAGCAAAGAAGGAAAGAAAGGAGGGAGGGAGGGAGGAAGGAAGGAAGGTAGGAGGGAAAGAAGGAGAAAATGTAGAGAGAATTAGTAGAAGTTTGAGGAAAGAAAGAAGGAAAGGAGGAAAGGAGGAAAGGAAGGAAGGAAGAAAGAAGCAAAGAAGGAAAGAAAGGAGGGAGGGAGGGAGGGAGGAAGGAAGGAAGGAAGGAGGGAAAGAAGGAAAAAAGACAGAAAGAAAGAAGATACAGTAAAAATAAAATAAAGTATAATATAGTTATTGTACTAAAAAATATTTAGAAAGAAAGAAAAGAAAAAAAAAAAAAAAAAGAACAGATAGAACCCTAGGACAAATGTTGGAAACAAAGCTATACAGAGAAAATCTTACACAGAAGCATACACATACGTGTTCACAAAGAGAGGCAAAGGGGGAAAAATCATAAATCCTGCTCCCAGAGACCACCTCCTCAACCTGGGGTGATTTGCTGTCTTTTGGGAGCCCTGAGGTCTT
The DNA here is from genome assembly GCF_008692025.1 of Phocoena sinus. Taxonomy (NCBI): domain Eukaryota; kingdom Metazoa; phylum Chordata; class Mammalia; order Artiodactyla; family Phocoenidae; genus Phocoena; species Phocoena sinus. Next base: position 37,586,585 of record NC_045774.1, read on the forward strand.
CTGCCAGCCTTCAGTAGGTGTTCTGTAGGAGTTGTTCCACGTGTAGATGTATTTCTGGTGTATCCGTGAGGAGGAAGGCGATCTCCACGTCTTACTCTTCCGCCATCTTCCCGCCGACCGTAGAACTATGTTTTTTATTAGTTGGTTTAAAAGGGGAAGTCTCTTACAAGAACTTGGTCCAATGCAGAGCATAATTCAGTTTTAAGTTACGCATCTTTTCGCTGTGTAAAGGATACTCTGAAAACAATAGTAATAGTATCCAATAAAAATGTCTTTTTGATTTCATTTCTAGCTTTTAAGAATACAAAGGTAAAGTTATAGGTTTACCTGATTAATTAAGCTTTTGGTTTCATGTGCAAACTTTGATTCATAAATGGAATACAAATCAACAGTGTGGTTTTTGAAAAATCGATTTAGCAATTTTCTTAAATTCATTTATTTTTTAATTTCTTAATTGTGGTAGGCAGAAAGATGGCCCCTCAAATATATCTGACCCTAATCCCCAGAACCTGTGAATATGATGAATTATTACTCCTGTGACTGTGTTATGCCATAGGCAGCGTTGGCCTAAACTAAAGGAGATTATCCAGGTGAGCCTAATCTAATCACATGACTCTTGTAAAGCAGATAGCTTTTCCTGGCTGGTGGCAGAAGGGGAAGTCGGAGAGATATAAAGCATGTGAAGCTGCAAACAATCCCCAGCAAATAGTCAGCAAGGATATGAGGACCTCATTCCTACAATCAAATGGAATTGAATTCTGCCAAAAACTTGAATGAGCTGGATGAAGACTGTACCCCAAGGGCTCCAGACCTGAGCCCAGGACAGTCACTATCTTGATTTCTGTCTCCTTAGATCCAAAGCACAATATTCAGCCAAGCCCGCCTGGACTTCTGACCTACAGAACTGTGAGAGAATAAATGAATGGGTGTTACTTTAAGCCTCTAAGTTTGTGGTAATTTGTTATGCAGCAATAGGAAACTAATACATTAATCTTGAGGTTTTCATTTTTAAAAAAATATTTTTAACTGTCAACTAATTTCCCACAAGGGCCAAGTGCTATAAATACAGTGTATATTAAGTAGACTGGATCTAACAGACTCTTTCAGACTGACTTTTAGTATAGGTATTTCCTTTTGAATTTTAAGACATTTTGATATACTACATCAATTTGCCTATATTTTTTTCTAGAAACAAAATTGTTATCATTATTTATTAAATTAGTTACTTCATAGAAAGGTATATCTAGGAGTTAGGAGACCTGGGTTCAAGACCTATCTCCATAATGAATCTACCTCTATAATTTGGACAATATTGTTATTTCTATCTAATTTTGAAACTAACATTCCTAGACAAATGCAAGGTGATTTACTGTTATTTTTTTGGAGAAGTAGACCCTTTCTCACATTACAAGTGTTAGCTGCAGTGCCCATGGGCTAGCCCAACCATGGTGATAGCAATAAACAGAATGTTTTACTCCTTATGTCAGCCACTTAAGACAGTCAATCATTTTTATTGGATACAATGACTGCAGAGTGATATCAACCAAAGTATTAGCACTGGCAATCACTTTTTGTATCATTATGCAAGAACTCTTTTATAAAGGATGTATTCACCATTTCTTAAGGAATGTAACTTAAGAAAAAACCATCAGCCTTCTTAACAGCCATCAGGTAGATACATTCTTTGCAAGACTGACGTTATGTGATCAAATGTGTTGCTGCTGGTAGATAGGGACTTGGCGAGTTTGTAAAAATAATGTCCCCAGATGTGTATATCTTAATGTGCATTTAGTACTAAAATGACCTTTGAATGAGGGCTTAATAGATATTAACTTTCTAGAAAGATGAAAATAAGGTCAAATAATGATGATCTACAAGTCCCAATAATGGATAGTTTTGTTTCATTATACATATGAGTTTCTCCCAATCTTTTGTTTGCTTTTTTAGTCACCCAAAGGCTAAAATGACTAATTCTTAGCTTAAACATGGTATTCAAGTATAAAAGCTTTAAAAACTATCTTCCTCTTAAAAATATTTTCTCCTACTGAAGGGTAGAATTGAATTTAGTCCAAATCAGCCTAAGAAATCAAGTTTTATATTTGGCTCTAAAACAGTTATCATATCTTCATCAAATTTATGACTATTTCGCCCAGGTGTTAAGAATAGGCTATGGTCTTAGATTGGATGCCTACATAGACTCCTTAGAGTTTTTCCTGCTCATTGTCTATAGAACAGAAATCTTTTCTTAAAATTTCTGCTCTTTATTTTTTAAATTGAATTACAGTTGATTTACAATGTGTTAATATTTGCTGTACAGAAAAGTAATTCAGTTATATATATATATTCTATTTTTGAATATTCTTTTCCATTATGGTTTATTGTAAGGTATTGAATATAGTTCCCTGTGCTATACAGTAGGAGGACCTTGTTGTTTATCCATTCTATATATAATAGCTTATATCTGCTAACTCCAACCTCCCGCTCCATCCCTTCCCCAATCCCCTCCCCCTTGGCAACCATAAGTCTGTTCTCTATATCTGTGAGTCTGTTTCTGTTTCATAGATGGGGTCATTTGTGTCATATTTTAGACTCCACATGTAAGTAATATACAGAACATAAATCTTAGCAGAGACACATGCCTTGCAAATGAAAGGTTACAAGGTGTTATAAGGTAAGTGAGTGTGAGGAATGGTGAAAATTCATCCAAACTGTTTGTAAAAATCATGTGCCCTATTTATTGTTGATTCCTTAATAGTTTCATATTCATGTGGAAATGATATTTTTTCTAATAGATCATACATAAAAATTGAAAATCTTTTATCAATTTATTTCAGTACAAACTTATTTCTGTGTAAAATTTCAAGATTACAAACATGTATTTGAAAGAAGTATTATTCAAATAAAGCATTTTGGAACTCAGATTGTAGTGGATGCTGTCTGGTGGGTGGGCACTGCCTAGGTGCCCCTTTAGGACTGAATCACTAATCATTATCCAGCTGCCGGAAGTGTTGCCTGTTGACAGCTCACAGCCAAGCTCCTTATCAGGAATTACCCTTGGTCAAAGTGAGCTGTCTTGCTTATGATTTATGCTCACCTCCAGGAGCAACACTCATCTCATGCCTGGTTAATACTAAAGTTCAAAACTCCCAGACCCTTGTCTTAATTCTGGACATTTATGAAAGACCAGCACAGTTTCAGAGCTCCACATGGGATCAGCTGAGGCTTCTGTTGGCTGTACTGAAGTTCAACTTCATCTGACCAGTCTTGCTTCCCTCACTCTATTACAGGTGTTGTCCCTGGGAACACTCCCCTATAAATGACGTGCATGTGAATTTCCACCTCCGAATCTACTACAGAAAAACTTGACTAACAATGGTTGAGAATAGGAGTGGTCCTGGAAAGCAGATATTAAAGGGGAATTTTGGACCTAGATCACTTCCTGATGCCTGGCATGAGGACCTCATGATAGGAATAGATGGTATAATGACAGCTCTTGGCATACAGTAGCACTAAAACTATTAACTTTTGTACTGGTGGTGAACTGGGATGACTTATTTAGCTATAGATGAATAACTAACCTGCCAGCAACAGAGCAAGGCTGAGTCCCCAGCATGGCACAACTCCTTGAGAAGACCAACAGCCAGTCTATAATAGATGATTACATTGAATCCCTTCTATCCTAAAAGTGGGAGTGATTCATCTGGGCAGAAGTTGAAATTCTAAGTATAGATTGTCTTTCCTGCTTCTAAGTTTTGGAAGAACCACTAACTGAGGTCTTAAAGGATGTTTGACTCACCAACACAGGGTCCTCCAAAGCACTGCATTGATACAAAGGACACACTTTATAGTTAGGAAAGGATGGAAGTTAACAAATACCTATGGGATCTATTGGTGTCATAGCACCCAGAAATTGTCAGTCTGACAGACTCATCTGACTTTTGAATTTGAAAATGGGGTGCTAACTTGGAGATGATACTGTACCAGGCTAGGTGTCTTCCTACAGGATGCAGTAAATGCCCTACACGAATGACTATGATATGGTGTTGAGTCTTCAATAGGTAGAATACACGGATCTGGAAGCAGAGGAGCGAAAGCAGGAGTAGCTCTGCTCACTGTCACTCACTGTGATGTATTTGGAGAATTTGTCCTTCCTGTCCCCACAAATTAGCCTTTGTGGATTTAGATGTCCTGGGTTCCAGAGGGAAATACTTCCACTAGAGGATAAAGCAAAATTTCCACTAAACGTAAGCTATGGCTGCCACTCAGTCACTTTTGATTCTTTGATCTAAGAGACCAGCAGTGATGAAAAGAATCACCCTCTTGATAGGGGCAATATATGAAACAGTGGGGCATCTCTTGCTAATCCCCTACCCAGTTTTAATGGCAATGCATCAGAGAAGTAACCATGGCTTGACAAGCATAGTGAACAGTGACTTATATTCCTCATGGTTGAGGGTCTGGATTAACCCAGTAGGTAAGCTGCCTAGACAGGAAGATGAAGGTCCAGAGAATATAGATAAAATGGGTAGTGCAGCATACTCCAAGAGCAACTGCAGAGGTGGAGCTGCAGTTTGTCCCACTGACCTTGTAAGTTCACTTAGGAAAAGAAATCAACTAGTAGAGGGGGTGTTTCCAAATTGGATGACAGTACTACCTGAAGCAGGTGGATCTGTGTAATGCAAGATACGGATTAAAGAGAATCCATGGTGCACCATCTAGATCTACCCTTTAGCATTAAGTGCTTATTCTTCCAGCATGGCTAATTAATGTCTCACAGCTAAGTCCCTCTCAAGGAATTGCCCCCTGGTCAAAGGGAGCTGCATAACTCAAGGTCATGTCCCACTCCTACAGGCAGCATACAGCCAATGACAGGTCCATGGGGGAATACAAAGGCCTGCCCATCATTCTCCCAAATTTGGACATATATGAAAGATCATAATGGCTTTAGAGTGCCCCATAACATAAAAGGATTGCAACTGCAATGCAGTTCCAATTTTTCATCTACCCAATCCTATCTTTGTTCTTAAGAGCACACTCCAATAAACTTGCTGAATATAAATCTGTGTCTCTGAGTTGGTATCCCAGAGACACTGACCTATATGTTGAAGTTACTACAAGTTATAGAAAAGAAAACATCCCCTGAATTTCTTCAGCAAAAACTGAGATTTCACAAATCACTTTGATGAAAATACCATAAACGTAAATGAAATACTAAAAACACTGTAAGAAATAAGCAAGAATGGGGCTCGATTCCATGTGAAAATTTATAAGCCAGGATCAATATCTGAAACACTCTATTATTTTATAAATATATTACAGATTTTTTAGAAAATCACACAAGTTGTGACTATTTTAAAGGGTTTACCATCCAAATGTCCAATAATATATCAATAATGTCTGTACCATAATTTCAACAAAGCTGTCCCCAGTGTGTAATACACATAGACTGTTCCTAAATAATATACCCAGCCATTTGCTTCTGGCCTCTTCAGCTGAGTCTTCCTTTCCACTTAGAATTTTTTCCCTTTCTTGTCCTTTCACCTCCCATGCACACCTATAAAACCATATGCTTACCCCATATTGTAAGGAAAGTGACAATATCCTGTACTTTACAAATTTATTATTTTAAGTATTTTAATGTGAAAATATTTTATTTTTGAAGACAATGATATGGAAAACCATAATTCATTAAATAAATCACTATATATCTATTTTTAATTCCAAACATATTCTCTCTGTCAGAGTAGCCCAAAATAATATGGTTATTTGTGAAGGCATCCACATACATATTCTAATTATTATTTCCTAAGCCCTTTCATTTTTTTCTGGCACTTTATACATTTATGAGTATAATATGGAAAGATTGTATTGACATTTACAGATAATAACAGTATCATTTATCACCAGTTCAATATGTTCTAAATACTGCTAAAATAAGTTTACATCATTGCCTCTTTCAATCCTCAGATAATCCTATCAAGTAGGTATTATTATTCCCACAATAAAATTGAATGAATAGACACAAGACTACTCACCTCTCCTATTCAATATTATACTATATAACTTAGGCAGCGCAGGAGAATGTAAGAAATCAATAAAAAGTTAGGAAGGAAAAAATTAAACTTTCATTATTCATAGATGATATGATTATTCACAAGAGAATTGGCAGAAAAATTATTAGAGCTAATTAAGAGTTGAACAATGAAGGATGATCAATACAAAAAAAATCTATTGTGTTTCTATAAACAATGAAAATAGCAAGAAAATATCATTTTAAAAGTTATTGGTTCTGGACTTCTGGCTTCTGGACACTTGAGATATAATAGGTAATTTTCTTTTTATTCTTTCAAAGTTTTCTTTAGAAACCAAACATATCAATAAGGGCAGGGAAAGAAAATACATAGTATCTTCAACAACACTTGTTGACAAAGAATCGCCATATATAAACCCCAAAATACAGGTGGATGTGGCCAAACCATTACAAGATCTGAGTAATAGAAGTTGCAGGAAATGAAAAGGAATGTCTGATGAGTCCCATGAGCCACAGAACCTCTAGATCATAAATAAAAGTTACCTCTAGAAGTTAAGGCCCTCACATTGAACAGAATCCTGGCTTCAGATTCTTCGAAGGGTTGGCCAAAACTGCGGACTCACTTGTGGGTGCAAAAACTGAGTGGCTAAGGTCATTAAGTGGGGGGAAGGGAGATGGGGAACAGTTGTGGTCATATATGTCCTCCAGGTAAAATTACTTGATTCAGCAAATAAAATATTGTATGCAACATATTTACACTAAAAAAAAAATGTTGTGTACTGGAAAATCAAATTATACCAGGCATCTATATTTTATCTGGCAACTCTACCTCCAGGGTTTCAGAAATATCTAGAAGTATAGAACCTCACCCTGAATTAATACTACTGGAGGTCAAAGAAAAATGAGCAGAGCAAGAACACTGGAGATAAAGAAGAGATAAATACTAGAGGGAATGAATGGGTCAAGAGATAGGAGATCCCCCCAAATCTTGTAACTGCAAAATATGTCATCTACAGATTGAACACCATCTTGAAACACAAGGTTTTCTGGAAAAGATAACCTCCCTGAATTAGACTTAGGTCAGAGATGGAGACATGGATACACAAAAAAACCCATAATTTGAGAAGAGGTACCCCTAGAGTGGTGAAGCAGTGAAAGCTATTTTGATCCATCTCTGCATTCTCCACAGTAACCTCTTCATAAAAGTCATAGAAATTCTATTTTATTCAAATTAGGGAAAAATAAAATAAAATCACCACCAAAAAGTGTAACCACAAAAGATGAAAACTAAATTCTAATATCCCAAAATGAGCTAAAAAAAATTAAGAACACAGAAGACTGAAATAACAACAAAAAGAAATAGAAAAGCTCAGAAACTGAATGGTTATACAATAAGAAGTTTAAAAAAAAAAAAAGAACTGACAGTTCTCAAGCAAGAGTAAGAAAAAAAATCTTCAGAAAGGATGATGGAATTAAAAGGTACATAGTCAAAGAAAAATACACTGTAAGGTAAATAAATGAAGTATAGGAAGGCGTAAAGGATAAAATAGAAAAAAAAAAAAAAAGGAAAGTGAAAAGATTAAGTATACACACACACACGTGTGTGCGCGCGCAAACACACACACACACACACACACACACACACACACACACACACAGAAAACAGGAGTCACCAAAGAATGAAATCAAAGAACAGAAAAATATTTAAACCCTTAACTCAATAAAATTTTATTGAAATAAAAGAGCACTCATTCCGTATATTAAAAACCAAAATCAACTTAAAACATAAAGGAGACATATGCCAGTAAAAGTATCACTTTTTAAAAACTGAGGTATAATTTATATATGATAAAATGCATAAATTTTAAGTGTGCAGTTTAGTTTTGACAATTGTATAAAGCCATGTAAGCAGCACCCCAATTAAGATATGCATTTATAGAACCCAAATAATCACCCCCAACATAAGATTCTACTGTTTTGATTTTATTAACATAGATTAGTTTTCCCTTTTGTAGAACTTCATGTAAATGGAAACACAAGGTACACAATGTCTGCCTTCTTTGATTGCACAGAGCGTTTCTGAGATGAATCAGTGTTATTGCTTGTGTCAGCAGCTTATTCTCTTTTATTGTGTTACACTTTATGAATACATCCAATGTGTTTACCCATTAATCTGTTGATGGATATTTGTCTTTTTTCCTGCTTCTCAGCTATTAAGAATAAAGCTGTTATCAATATTCATATACAAGACATTTTGTAGACATAAATTTTCTATTTCTTTTGGATAAATACTTAGGGGAGTGGGATTGCTGGATCATAGAGTATGTCATTTAAAAACAATTGCCAAACTGTTTTCTACAATGTTTGAACCATTTTATATTCCCACCAGCAATGCATGAGAATTCTACTTGCTCCAAAGTCTCTCCGGCAATTGGTACTGCCAATCTTTTCTATTTTAGTTATTCTAGTTTGTGAAGAAGAATCTTAGAGAGTTTTAATTTGCATTTCCCTAAAGTTGAATGTACTTTTATGTGCTTATTGGTCAGATATTATCTATGAAACAAAAATCTAATTCTTTTTTTTTTGTTTTTGTTTTTCTTGCGCTCTTATTTTTTTTTTTTATTTTTTTTTTTTAAACATCTTTATTGCGGTATAATTGCTTTACAATGGTGTGTTAGTTTCTGATTTACAACAAAGTGAATCAGCTATACATATACATATGTTCCCATATGTCTTCCCTCTTGCGTCTCCCTCCCTCCCACTCTCCCCATCCCACCCTTCCAGGCTGTCACAAAGCACCGAGCTAATATCCCTGTGCCTTGCGGCTGCTTCCCCCCAGCTATCTACCTTACTACGTTTGTTAGTGTGTATATGTCCATGACTCTCTCTCGCCCTGTCAAAACTCACCCCTCCCCCTCCCCATACCCTCAAGTCCGTTCTCCAGTAGGTCTGCGTCTTTATTCCTATCTTACCCCTAGGTTCTTCATGACATTTTTTTACCTTAAATTCCATATATATGTGTTAGCATACGGTATTTGTCTTTTTCTTTCTGACTTACTTCACTCTGTATGACAGACTCTAGGTCTATCCATCTCATTACAAATAGCTCAATTTCATTTCTTTTTAAGGCTGAGTAATATTCCATTGTGTATATGTGCCACATCTTCTTTATCCATTCATCCGATGATGGGCGCTTAGGTTGTTTCCATGTCCTGGCTATTGTAAATAGAGCTGCAATGAACATTTTGGTACCTGACTCTTTTTGAATTTTGGTTTTCTCAGGGTATATGCCAAGTAGTGGGATTGCTGGGTCATATGGTAATTCTATTTGTAGTTTTTTAAGGAACCTCCATACTGTTCTCCACAGTGGCTGAACCAATTCACATTCCCACCAGCAGTGCAAGAGTGTCCCCTTTTCTCCACACCCTCTCCAGCATTTATTGTTTCTAGATTTTTTGATGATGGCCATTCTGACTGGTGTGAGATGATATCTCATTGTAGTTTTGATTTGCATTTCTCTAATGATTAATGATGTTGAGCATTCTTTCATGTGTTTGTTGGCATTCTGTATATCTTCTTTGGAGAAATGTCTATTTAGGTCTTCTGCCCATTTTTGGATGGGGTTGTTTGTTTTTTTGTTATTGAGCTGCATGAGCTGCTTGTAAATTTTGGAGATTAATCCTTTGTCAGTTGCTTCATTTGCAAATGTTTTCTCCCATTCTGAGGGTTGTCTTTTGGTCTTGGTTATGGTTTCCTTTGCTGTGCAAAAGCTTTGAAGTTTCATTAGGTCCCATTTGTTTATTTTTGTTTTTATTTCCATTACTCTAGGAGGTGGGTCAGAAAGGATCTTGCTGTGATTTATGTCATAGAGTGTTCTTCCTATGTTTTCTTCTAAGAGTTTGATAGTTTCTGGCCTTACATTTAGGTCTTTAATCCATTTTGAGCTTATTTTTGTGTATGGTGTTAGGGAGTGATCTAATCTCATACTTTTACATGTACCTGTCCAGTTTTCCCAGCACCATTTATTGAAGAGGCTGTCCTTTCTCCACTGTACATTCCTGCCTCCTTTATCAAAGATAAGGTGTCCATATGTGCGTGGGTTTATCTCTGGGCTTTCTATCCTGTTCCACTGATCTATCTTTCTGTTTTTGTGCCAGTACCATACTGTCTTGATTACTGTTGCTTTGTAATATAGTCTAAAGTCAGGGAGCCTTATTCCTCCAGCTCCTTTTTTCGTTCTCAAGATTGCTTTGGCTATTCGGGGTCTTTTGTGTTTCCATACAAATTGCGAAATTTTTTGTTCTAGTTCTGTGAAAAATGCCAGTGGTAGTTTGATAGGGATTGCATTGAATCTGTAGATTGCTTTGGGTAGTAGAGTCATTTTCACAATGTTGATTCTTCCCATCCAAGAACATGGTATATCTCTCCATCTATTTGTATCATCTTTAATTTCTTTCATCAGTGTCTTATAATTTTCTGCATACAGGTCTTTCGTATCCTTAGGTAGGTTTATTCCTAGATATTTTATTCTTTTTGTTGCAATGGTAAATGGGAGTGTTTTCTTGATTTCACTTTCAGATTTTTCATCATTAGTATATAGGAATGCCAGAGATTTCTGTGCATTAATTTTGTATCCTGCTACTTTACCAAATTCATTGATTAGCTCTAGTAGTTTTCTGGTAGCATCTTTAGGATTCTCTATGTATAGTATCATGTCATCTGCAAACAGTGACAGCTTTACTTCTTCTTTTCCGATTTGGATTCCTTTTATTTCCTTTTCTTCTCTGATTGCTGTGGCTAAAACTTCCAAAACTATGTTGAATAAGAGTGGTGAGAGTGGGCAACCTTGTCTTGTTCCTGATCTTAGTGGAAATGCTTTCAGTTTTTCACCATTGAGGATGATGTTTGCTGTGGGCTTGTCATATATGGCTTTTATTATGTTGAGGAAAGTTCCCTCTATGCCTACTTTCTGGAGGGTTTTTATCATAAATGGGTGTTGAATTTTGTCGAAAGCTTTCTCTGCATCTATTGAGATGATCATATGGTTTTTCTCCTTCAATTTGTTAATATGGTTTATCACATTGATAGATTTGCGTATATTGAAGAATCCTTGCATTCCTGGAATAAACCCCATTTGATCATGGTGTATGATCCTTTTAATGTGCTGTTGGAAAAATCTAATTCTTGAAAAAAATCAATAATAAAATTGATATCAAGACTGACAAAGAAAAAAATAAAACAAAATACAATATCAGAAATGAACAGAATGTCCAATATTCAGACACCTGCAGACATCAAAAGGATAATAAGATACTGCTACAAACAACTCTAGACAAATACATTCGACAAATTAAATGGAGTGGAACAATTCCTTGACAGGCACATATTATCAACTTAACCAATATGAAATAATTTGAATAGCCCTATCACTATTAAAGAAATTTCATTCATAATTTTAAAATTCCCAAAAGAAAATTTCCAGGCCTAGATGACTACATGAGAAAATTCTTCTAAAATTTAAAGATTTAACACTGATTCCACAAAATTTCTTCAAGAAAACAGATGTGAGAACACTTTCTAATTCATATTATGAAGTCAGTATTACCCTGATAACAAAACCCCAGACAACAGTGCAAAAAAATAAAAAGAAAAAAGAAAATTACATACAAATGTCCCTCATGAATACAGATGTAAAAATCCTTAACAAAATGTTAGTCCTTGAAATTCAGCAATATAGAAATATATTAATCTTCATGACTAGTCTAAATTGGGATATGCTTTATGTAAAATCTGTACATAACGGTTTTGAAGACTCAGTACAAAAAAGAATATAAAATATCTCATTAACAATATATATTTATTACATCCTGAAATTGTATTATTTGGATATATTGGGTTAAATAAACCATATTATTAATACTAAAAAAGTATATTAACCAACTATGATCAACTATTCAAACAGTATTTATTTAAGGGATGCAAGCTTATTCAATATTTAAAAATTGCTCAATGTAATCCATTATATTAATAGATTAAAAAAGAAAAAAGAAACACATGATTATAATTGATTGATGCAGAAAAGCATTTGACAAAATTCAACACTAATTCATGATTTAAAAACCAGGAATAGGGCTTCCCTGGTGGCGCAGTGGTTGAGAGTCCGCCTGCCGATGCAGGGGACGCGGGTTCGTGCCCCGGTCTGGGAAGATCCCACGTGCCGCGGAGCGGCTGGGCCCGCGAGCCATGGCCGCTGGGCCTGCGCGTCCGGAGCCTGTCCTCCGCAACGGGAGGGGCCACGACAGTGAGAGGCCCGCGTAACGCATAAAAAAAAAAAAAAAAAAAACCAGGAATAGAGGTGAATCTCCTCAATGTGATAAAGATCATCTAAAAAATGTTTACAACTAAAATCATACTTTATGTTGAAATACTGAATGTTTTCCTTCTAAGATTAACAATATGGCAAGAATGTTTGTCCCCACCATTCCTTTTAAAAGTTTGGAAGTTCTAGCCAGAACAATAATACAAGAAAATTAAATAAGAAGCATAATGGTCAGAAATGAATAAAGATAATTGTCCCTATTTATAGATGACATGTTTGTGTATGCTGAACTCAAAAGGACTCTACAAAAATCCTCCTAGAACTAATAAGTGAGTTAGGGTAGGTAAAAGGTCACAAGAGCAATACTGTATTTCTATATACTAGCAATAAACACAGAAACTTAAAATACAATACCATTTAAAATCACTCAAAAAACCCAAAATATCCAGGTACAAATCTAGAAAAACATGTACAAGATTTGTATGATGAAAACTATAAAATGCTGAGAAAGAAATCAAAGATGATCCAAATGAATGGAGAGACATACCACATTCATGAATTGGAAGACTCAACATGAAGATGCCAAATTATCCTCATTACAGGCTTAAAGTACAGTTAAAATAATCACTATCCAAATCCCAGCAAGATTTTTTTCATAGATATAGACAAGATTATTATAAAATTTATATGGAAAGGTAAAGAAATTAAAGTAACCAAAGCAACCTTGAAAAAGAAGAATAAAGTGAGAGGAATGACTGTATTGATTTAATAGTTACAGTAATCAAGACAGTGTAGTGTTGGCAGAGAGATAAACACATAGATTAATGGATCATAATAATGAACTCAGGAAAAAATGCCATACAAATATGTCCAACTAATTTTTGACAAAGGTACAAAAGCAATTCAGTTGGGAAAGGAGAGTCTTTTCAAGAAATGTTATGAGAGCAACTGAATATCCATAGGCAAAAAATAAACCTGGACCTAAACCCTACACATTACATGAATATATTCAAAATGGATCATAGACTTAAATATAAAACATAAAACTATAGAACTTTTAGAAGACAGTATAGGAGAAAAATCTTTGGGAACAAGGACCTGGTAAAAAGTTCTTAGATGACACCAAAAGCATGATCCATAAAATTTAAAAAAATGAATAAATTGGACTTCATCCAAATTAGATATTTTGTTCTTTGAAAGACTCTGCCAAACTACTTTCAGAGTGGCTGTACAATTTTATATCCTACCAGAAATGTGTGATAGATCCAATTTTTCCACATCCTCACCAGCTTTGGTGTGCCATTTTTTTTTAAATTTTAGCTGCTGCAATAGGTATGTAATAATATCTCATCAGGTACCTAATTTGCACTTTCCTAATGTCTGATGATGTTGGGAATGTTTTTCATGTGCTTTTTTTGTCATCTGTATATCCTCTTCGGTGAAATGTCTCTCATGTCTTTTGCCCATTTTCTAATTGTATTTTTTTTCTTTTTTTGGCCATGCCATGTGGCAGGCAGGATCTTAGTTCCCAACCAGGGATTGAACCTGCATCCTCTGCAGTGGAAGTGCAGAGTCTTAACCACTGGACCACCAGGGAAGTCCCTGTATTGTTTGTTTTTATACTATTGAATGTTTATTTTTTTATATATCCTAAATATGAGTTCTTTGTCAGACTTGTGGTTTGAAAGTATTTTCTCCCACTGTGCAGATTGTCTTTTCATCCCTTCAGCAGGGTCTTTCACAGAACAAAATATCTAATTCAGATGAAGTCACTGATTTCCACTACTCTGTCTTCTAATTCACTGATCCATTCCTCTGTATCATGTAATGTACTATTGATTCCTTCCAGTGTATTTTTTATTTCAGTTATTGTATTCTTCAGCTTGGTTAACTCTTTATACTTTCTCTTTGTTAAAATTCCACTGTGTTCATCCACTCTTCTCCTGATTTCTTTGACTATCTTTATGATCATGATCATTACATTGAACTCTTTATCCTGTAGACTGCTTATCCTCGCTGTTCAGTTCTTTTTCTAAGGTTTTGTCTTGTTCCTTCATTTGGAACAGATTCCCATTTCCTCATTTTGTCTAATTCCCTGTGTTGATTTCTATGTATTAGGTAGGTCGGTTACACTTCCTGATCTTAGAGAAACAGCCTTATTTAGGAGACACCCTAGGGAACCAAGGAGCACACTCACCTCTAGTCACCAGAGCTATACGCTCTAGTGGCACCCCCTATGTGGGCTTCATGGGACCGTCTGTTATTGATGGGCTGACTACTGTGGGGGCACAGGTAGACAGGGCTGGCCCCCAGTCCAGTTGGCTGCCAGGCCCTGCCTTGGGTGGTGGCTGACAGCCTGCTGTTGGGCGGGGCTGGATCCCTACATGGCTGACCTCATGGCCTGAGGGGTCCCGGGACTGGTATTGGTCCACTGGTGGGCAGGTAATCCCTTGGCACTAATAGGCCAGAGAGAAGACTCTAAAATGGCAAGTTGCCAGGGCCAGTGTCCTTATAGTAGAATAAGCTCCCAGAAATGTCTGCTGCCAGCATCTATGTTCCCAAAGGGAGTCCCAGTTGCCTCCTGCCTCTCTGGTAGGCTCTCCAAGGTCAGTAAGTGGGTCTGACCCAGGCTCCTTTCAAATTACTGCCTCTGCACTGGGACTCAGAGTGTGTGAGATTTTGCACACACCATTTAAGAGAGAAGTTTCTGCTTCAGACAGTACTCCAGCTCTCCCATACAGAAGCCCCACTGATCTTCAAAGCCAGATGTTCTAGGGGCTCATCTTCCTGTTGCATGACTCCTGGGCTGGGGAGGCTCAGCGTGGGGCTCAGACCCCTCACTCCTTGGGGAGAACCTCTGCAATTGTAATGACCCTCCTGTTTGTGGGTTGCCCACCTGGGGGTATGGGTCTTTATCATATCACCTCTCCAACCTGCAAATATTCATCTCATTGCAGTCCTTCTTTATAGCTTTCATTGTGGAAAATCTTTTCTGCTAATCTTCAGGTCATTCTCGTCATTGAGAGTTTCTCTGTAAATAGTTGTAGTTTCGGTGTGCCTGGGAGAGGAGGTGAGCTCAGGGTCTTCCTACTCTGTCATCTTGGCCACACATTCTGTCTTTTATGAGTTTCTTAGGAAAAGAGTCAAAGGGTCATGGAAAATGTGAAATAATCAGTGAAAGAAGAGATGAAAAAGTGATAAAAGGAAGGCAAGACTGACATGGTTTGGATGATTTCAGTGAAAATCTGTTTTCCAACCACCTGTACTTCATTAAGTGCCCAAAAAATATTGAATTGTTGAACACTGGCTTTGGGCACTCTGGTAGGTGCTAACGTTGAGTTAAAACCGCATACGCTGCCTGCTCCCATGTGGCTCACAGTCCACACCAGCCATGGAAACACTGGATAGTTACAGATTATTTAGTAATTAGTGTGTTATTTAGATTAGTGTGATGGAAGTTAGCCCAGCGGGCACTGGGAATACTTAGGGGCCTACCTCTGCCTCACTGTTAGTGTGAAGACTCACTCGGGTCGCCTCGAAAATCAGTGAGACAACAAATTTCCATTTCCTAGCTAAAGCTGCCTTTCACGTCCTCATTTATCATCCTCTGTACAAAGCAGTTCTGGTTTATAGTTGAAACTATTAGCTGTTTGAGAACCCATAAGCACCCTAAAAGGTATCACAGCTCGATCAAGTTCACCACTTTAGAAAACGGATAAGGCAGTCATTGTACCGCAGGGTATTCATTGAATATCATGGATGAAATGTTTTAAATCAAAAGAGTCACCTACTTTTGCTACATTCTCACCATTCTGACTAAATATTTATTCTCATAACAAACATTTATTGAGCCCATAAACTGGGCTGGTAGCTGCGGATATAGCAATAAATAGTAAGCAGTTTGCCTTCAAAGATCTCAGTCTACTGGGGGAGGTGGGCAGGGGAATGAATGATTTTCATATGTGGAAACATGTTATGAGGAATAAAGGGAACAGTTCTCTCAGTTTAGAATAGATCTTATCCTTAGGAATGCTTGGAGGGTTGCAGAATATCATTTCTCAACTGCTTTTTGTCTCATTTTACTTCAAAGACCTTCCAAAGAAGAACATTTTAAAAATTCCATCATTTGAATTGGGCTCTTGGTTTTGTGGAACTGGGCAGCAATTACTAGAATATGTTTCTTATAACATTAGAGATAAATGCCATTTTGGATAAAAGTTTAAATCAAAACCCTGATAGTGCAAGAGGCAACTAAATATGAGAGCAAACAGCTGACACTTTAAATAAAATGGGAATATATCCAAATGTCAAGACAGTATTGATGATTTTAGCAATTAAAAGAGCAGTAGCATTCTACACATTTTGCAAAAGAGCAAGTTCAACTTTGCCTCAATTAACCCAGATTTCAATTCAAGGGCAGAACGATCATAAGCCAAATGGATCTTCCACAAATACCACAGTGAAAATGTAGCATATTAGATCTGGTCACCTTTTCTTCTTTTAAAGTTCTGGTCATAATTTTTAAAGCCCATTTTTAAAACTGTGGCTTAATTTATAGCTGCAGATTTCTCCACCTGATGATCCAGATGTCACTAATTAAAAACTTAAAATTAAATGTGGAAAAATATAGAATTATCAGTGCAGAAAAATGGAAAATAAAGAGTGACTTTGATTTTTCCAAATAACAAAGGGCAGAATGAAAATGAGTTTGTTCTGCCCTTGTACCCCGACGCATAATAAAAGATTGAGGGGACAAACTCAATGAAATTAAAGGGCAAGATACTTAAAATGAATGGACATAGTTATTTGTCCAGCATGTATAATAACATTTTAGCACTCTCAGTTACTAGAGGTCATAGAAAACAAATAAAAAATACCTGGGATTCAAAAAGAATAGAATAATTTTCTAAGTAATGAAAACAAGTATGGCGAAGATAATGGCATAATTAATTATATTGCTGTACTTCAGGGAGCATTAAATAAATCATCTAACAAAAGTCACCCCATCAGTAATTAAATGCAATAAGGGTTCTCTACATGTCTTTGAAATCTTCAGAATTTTCTATTGCTTTCAGTGAAGAAGTAACTAGACCTCTCTGACTTGTTAGCCAATAAAATATGTCCCTATATTTTTGGGGGGCAAAGTGGGTTTGGAATCAACAGCTGAATACCAAAGTAAAACATGCTGAAATATTGGCTTGAAGTTAGATTTTGATTTAAATGTATGTTCTTCCATGCCCTATTTTTATAATTTTCAGAGTCACAAATTCTCTGGGCCATAGTTTTCCTATTTATAAAATGGGTTCGCTGAGACTTATTACTTCCTTCTGGGGACTGGGCAGACACACTGCAGCTTTACCTTTATATGCTAACTCAACAGGGCACATAGGCCTAAATAAGACCTGTAGCCCAGAAATAGTCTCAATAACCCACCATTGCTCAAAGTAAAAAGCAAAGCACCTCTAGTCATAATTCTGTAATAAATAATTATAGTAAATGAAAAAAGAAACTTTAAGAAAGGAAAGGTTCACTAATGTCTGTCGGTTCAGTGTAAGCCCCAGAGTGGTTTACTCCGTGAGCTTTAGAATCTCTTTCACTCCGTGAGCTTTAGAATCTCTTTCTCTTGGGGTCTGAGTATGAAGAACAATAATTTGACTTTTTATGTTGGGGTCAGGCTTTGATCATTCAGAGCTAAACTACTTGTTCCCCTAATTGGGCTACACGCTGTTTCTACATTGAACATTATGATTCTGTCATTTTGTCTCAGCACAACTTCTTTTTGGTCCAGAAAATGTATTTCTTTTTATTAGGTAGTCAAATTCTCTGTGAAGCTGAAAAGTTGAAAGTCAAGGAAAAATAAATTGAAATGAAGAAAATAAATATGAAGGGGACAGGGGAAAATTTAAAAAGAAAATCAGTAACAGAGAAGCATAAATAATAATGCTAAGATATTATCTAAATGTGAAAAACACTCAAAAGTCTATCAAGGGGCTCTCCTTAAGAATTATCAACAAAAATTCATTGGCATATGAGGAAAACGTTGTTAAAATGAAAATCCATAATTTGTTTCACTGTCTCCAAAGATGATTTTGAGTAAATGTCAGAAACAGATATAAACCTCAACCAACAATTATTTGAATTGCTGAGGGAAATCAGGGAAAATCTGACAAAATTTCAAAATTGGCAGGGTCTAAACCCATAATAAGAATAAGAGAGCAGAATATCAGTACTACTTTCTACAATATTTGTAATCTCTTTAGGTCTTGGATATATATTTTTTTTCTTACAAGAAGTAAAGTAGCATTGCTCACGTTTACTATGCAATCTATGAAAAACTCTATAAACACCAAAACTATTTCATGAGGCTTTAACAGAGGAGATGGTATTGAAATTCTGAATAGAAATGATTGGTACTTAGCATTTCTCTGGCATTAGCAGAAATGATTGGAATTTTTTCTTTTAATTAAAACTGTTAGCATGAAAGGATTTAAGGATGATCAAAAGAAATCCAACCAGCAAATTTCATTAGCCAAGAAAGTTACAGGAAAAGTAAAAGGCACTATTTGCTAGTGTTATAAGAAATGGATCTACATATCAGACATATTTGGAAAAGTTCTTATAAATATATCGACTCATTGTGAGCAAAACGTTGTATAAACTAAAGTTCCACAAATTGTGAATAACCTAGAAAATTGGTGACCAAAATATTTAAAGGAATATTTTGCTCTATTATGTCTCTGAGCATGAATGCAGATATTTTAGAAACCTGGTACTTAAGAAAATCAGATATTTTTCTTCTCTCCTTTTTAGTTTGTGTAAAAATAGTACCTAATGAGATGATAAAGAATTATGTTTATTGTAACCTAACTCAGTCACTCCAGGAAAAATCACAGGAAGTGCAAATGGTTATGAACTCACAGACCACAGTATGTAACCAAAGCAAGAACAGCCTGCTTCATACAGCACTAGCCATTTCTCCTGTCCTGTTATTAATACAATTTAAGTAGCAGACATGCGAAGAGTCCTTTAGAAATACTGAATCGATACCTAGTGTCTAAACTGGTCTCTCTGAAATTAAAAAGAGAGAGAGAGAGAGAGAGAGAGAGAGAGAGAGAGAATTCTTCCCTATGCTGTATAAGATTCTGTTCAGGATAAAGACTTCAGTCCAAAGGCTTACATGTAGGTAAGCCTCAAGAGGTACTGGATGCATTGTTATGAAACATAGAATCAAAACTTGAGAAAGGACCACAGTGCCTTATTCCAACAAGCTTTGAAATACTGCTAACCAGGGCTCAGCCCTCCCTAGCTGCACGCATCACTCCTGAATTCTACCAGCTCAGGAGCCCTGCAGAAGTCTCCTTAAATGTACTTCTTTAGAGCCCCACTGCTAATGAGCCATAGCTGCTCTTCACCTTCCATGACCACCAATAGAAAAAAACACGGAGCCACCTAGCACATGTCAAATACAATGGTGCTTTCCCAGCCCACCTGAATCTTTAAATTCTGCAAGGTACTTTGAGTTGAATAAGTCACCTTACTGCACTTTAATTTATCTCTCTAATAGCATATCTGTTACTAACATTCAGAGACGTTTCCAGAATGTTATAATTGCACTGGGAAGTTTTACCTGAAATTCCTAATTTTTCCTATTTTTCTTTTTCTTAACTTTCTCTTGTGATTTTTAGAAAACTATCAATATCCCTCTTTTCCACTTTCATTTATCTTTATAGTTTTCATGAATATCCAAAAAATTACTTCTCTAACCTTATGACTTTTAGAGACTCAGTACATAAAACTTAACTATGAAGATTATTGTATTAATGAACCAGATGTGTGTATATCATACAATCTGCTTAACTTACACTGATTACACTGACTTTATCCATCCACCAATCGTCTCTTTCTATATGTTGATGTTCACTTCTGATATACATGTTGTCACACTGATATACATATAGTTATGATAGTGAATAAGAAATTTAATGACTGTCTGATTACAATTCACCTCTGTTGATTTTTTCTCTTGATACTAAGCCTCCTAGATGCAAAGTTTAAGGAAAACGTTCACCCGTCTTGTGACAGAAATATTTTAAGTTGACCCCATCAATTCTAAGTTTCTGATAGCTGTTTTTATTTTAACAGGAAAATAAGATTTGTTTTGAAGAAGAAGAGATATAAGCAAATAAGAGTTTATGGTAAGGGCTTCGCTGGGGCGCAGTGGTTGAGAGTCTGCCTGCCGATGCAGGGGACACGGGTTCGTGCCCCGGTCCGGGAAGATCCCACATGCCGCGGAGCGGCTGGGTCCGTGCGCCATGGCCGCTGAGCCTGCGCGTCCGGAGCCTGTGCTCGGCAACGCGAGAGGCCGCAGCAGTGAGAGGCCCGCGTACCACACACACACAAAAAAGTTTATGGTAATATAGCTGCACATTTGTCCATTTCTTACTGGAATATGAAAAGGACTGGACCTTGCACTAAATATGTATTTTGAGAGACAAAAGCAAGGACATCCAGCAGGATAGTATCTTTTCTCTAGTGCATTCAGAGAACAAAGAGTCAGTGCAGTATAATTTATATTTGGAGATTCAATACTTTGGAACATTAATCCTCTGCCAATTCTATTCATATGCTAAGCCCTTACAATTGAAGTCATGTCTTCAATATGTTGATTCTCTAGAAAAGATTTTAGGCTCTTAGCAACTTTTGATCCATGAATAATTTTACACCTGTCAATGGCTTCCAAAACTGTACACGTTTCTTCAGTTTTATGAGGTTTTCCTTTTGTGCTGCTATCCTGAGAGAAGTCAGTTTTCAGTGCTTTCACTACCTTCTCTGACACTGTAACTACTTCTTTCTATAAATGATATCTGCTCATTTGCTTTCTGTAATATCCTATTAGAAAAAAAATCCATAGCTTTATCTCTGAATTTTGTAGCCATATGCCTGGGAAGCATACGCCTGGGAAGCCATATGCCTGGGAAGCCTGGATGGCTTTGTTGATTAGTTACAAGCACAAGATGCCAGACATGCTGATTCTGGATGCGCTGAAGATCTTCCAAATGCAGATGCATCTACCTCATCATCTAAAGGAGAAATGTAGTCCTTCCCTAAATTTAAACTGTAGGAATTTTCATTAATAATAATATACTGAAAATAATATATTATGCACATTACCACTTCAGGGCTATATTCATCATATTCTATATAAAGAACTAATACTATTAGTATATTAAATATCCCACATTAGAATTTTCATTTTATATTTAGAGAAACTGAGGCAAGGCTTCTATATATAAATTGAAGTATTCATACTAGGTGTTAGGCACTCATGAGATAGGATATTAGATTAATGTATGTACAAACAGAAGCAACTTATTCTAATGGAATGTTAGAATGAATTCATCTGCTTTCTATAATGGGCACTGAAGTGGTGCCCTTCTATATTCTCTCTTTAGGTAAAGGCCCTCAAGCCCAGCTCCTGGGAATACTGGTTGCTGGGGACTCACAGCTGAGTTTCTCACTGAGCATTGCCCGAGGCCTCAGGGAACCGCATCGTCCAAGGCCGCATCCTTCCCAGGGGACAGGATGCAACTACCCACAGGCTGATGCAGGGAGTGAAAGACCCCAGTCCTTGCATTGCCTCGATTTGGTCCAACTCTGAAGGGCTATGCGTGCTCCATAGTCCTCAGAGAATGAACTGAGGCTTCCTTTGCAAAAGCACTGCAGCTTCTCCCTCTGCCTTATTCTGCCTCCCTCCCTTCCTAGTAGGTGGGTCTCCCACAGCATGTCCCAGCAAGCCCCCTCCACCTCAAAGTTTCAAAACCTTTTCCTTCATAGGAGTAATATTTAGTGGAAATGAGTTCAAAGAGAGCACCAAAGTGTCAAAAAGTCCTGAATATTTGATTCATTTTCCATGAATGATCTGTTCTGATTTAAAAGGGAAAACAAATCACTCTGTGATTTTCTTTAACTTCTGCTCATGCAATGGATGTCGAGGAAGACTTTTCCAGTGGTGTAAATTGCTTGGCACTGCTAGGAAACTGAGACATGGAGAAAATACTTCATGTTCTAAAAAAGGTAAAAGCAATGGGCTTCTACAGCCCTGGCAGCCAATCCACCTCTGCTCCCTCACTTCAGTCCCACCACTCCAGCCTATTTAAGCAGAAGCTTGAAGGTCTGAAAAGCAAACCCTGGTCTAGTTAGAGACTGCCAGAGCTTTTCCCAAACTTCCACCTCCCCTGGGAGGTCCAAGAGACTCCCTTGTAGAGATAGGAGCTAATCACAAAAATGAGAGACTGGCATCTCCTTCAATAGGACATTGTGATAGGAGACTTGCTAAATGGGCCCTCAGTGCCATGAACTTTGGGTTGGGAGAAGAGAGAGATTAAAAGAGGTTGAGCCAGAGTGGATTTTTCTGCAGTGAAGATTGATTTTGCCATGATGATATTGCTGAAGGATCCTTCGAGGAAATGACACATACTCTATCAAAGAGCAAGCATGGGGGTGCCAGCCACATAGAGGGTATAATTGGAGAAATTTCAATAATCAACATGGGAGAACTTTCACACCAACAATTAAGTAAGAGATATTTACCTCTTTCTCCCCTCTGGTCAGCAATATACTGGAGAAGAAAGAATCCCAGAAGACGAGGGGAGAGATCAGAGACAAAGAAAGCATGGAAAAGCAGGTCATGGCCTCTTCCCAGTGCAAGTTGATGAATCAGGGAGGGAAGTAGATGGGGAGGATAATCAGTAAAGTGGAAAAGCGATTAAAGTTTTAATCTGTATTGAACTGGAATATTAATATCTGAAAGAGCTTGGAAATCTATGAGATCGGCCTGAGAAGTTTTTACAGAATGGGAAACGGAGATCACACACAGTCAAACGCAATGACTGGAGAAAACTAATGATGCTTCCACCCACTAGGAGTAAGATCAAGTGATTCCATTTTATTGGAGAGGAATGATTAAATTAAAAACATTTACTGTCCTGTCTGATACACTAACTGAAGATACACTAACTGCAGGACAATTATTTCTGTTTACTAAAGAATTTTCAGCTATGCATCTTTATTTCCAAATGTTCATATACTTAACTGGTAGGAAGCGTGGTCATGAGTGAAAAATAAAAAAAACCACAAAGAAATTATCCTATTTATGTAAATAAAAATACATGATTATATGTTTGTATACATTTTCTATATTTATATCTCTCTCGCTCAGAAGTTTGAAACTAGAGGTTAACAGTGGTTTACAGTTGTTATTAGGATTACTTAGAGGTGAGGGGAGACTGAATTTTTACTTGTGTTGTTTCCAGTTTTCATAACACATTTAACTTTTGAAAGTAAAAAAATATATATATAGGGGCTTCCCTGGTGGCGCAGTGGTTTAGAATCTGCCTGCTAATGCAGGGGACACGGGTTCGAGCCTTGGTCTGGGAGGATCCCACATGCTGCGGAGCAACTAGGCCCGTGAGCCACAACTACTGAGCCTGCGCGTCTGGAGCCTGTGCTCCGCAACAAGAGAGGCCGCGATAGTGAGTGGCCCCCGCTCGCCGCAACTAGAGAAAGCCCTCACACAGAAATGAAGACCCAACACAGCAAAAATTAATTAATTAATTAATAAACTCCTACCCCCAACATCTTAAAAATATATATATAAACTCAAATGCATAGATTCATCAGGCAGGCAGTAGTCTCTCTTCTGCATGCAGGTCTCTTCAGACATTGGCAAACATGTCATGACTTTCTAATCACTAGAGATGCTAATTAAGAATGGGCTCAAAAAAAAAAAAAGGGCTCTATTGGGCATACAAATGAAAATCCAATAACAAAACATGCCTGACATCTTATTAACTCCATAGTGGTTCATGTTCTTTCCTATTCGCTTCTTACTTCCTGCTTACATTTGGTTTCACATACATTAACGTAGTAGATGTGGTCTTTGGAAACTGGCTAATCTGTGATTCCCTATTTTTAAATCATGAAAACAACTCTATAATTTTCCATGGTGGCAGTGGATATATAAATGTTTCCAGGGCAGCCCAGAAGAGTATCCACGTTGGATGCATGTGAGCACAAAGTGACAGAGGCATGGGTGTATGAGTGGGGCATCTTCTTGCCAGGTCTTTAATTCTACTAAAACGAATTTCTAAAGGGAGTTTGTGGCATTTTCTTCTCTGTATATTTTTCAAACTGGATATAGTTTTATCTGTCTGTGAGTGTTAGTCTAAGATCTTGCTCAAATGTCTTCCAAGAGACAATAATACTTTGTCATCAGTTCTAACAAACATAACTTAGGGAGATACATTTGGTGTTTTTGTGAACTGTAGGTATAACATAAAAGAATCTATAGCCTACCTTTTGTTTGGTAAAACATTAAATGTATTTCAAATATTGACTTTATAATCACAATTTCAGAAAGAGTATAAATTAGTTGTCTTATGCAATTTAAAAGTCTTAGCATGAGTGACACGTCAGCAAAATCATCATAAGTAGAGGTGGGAATTCAAGATACTTCCAATGCAGCTGCACAAATAATAAAGTCACAAGAAAAATTATCTCTATAAGTGAAAAATCACCTTCTATTGCCATGCTAACCTAATGAAACAGATATGTGACTTTCAATGCATTTTTCTCCATTTGGCTTAGTGGTTTGTTCTAATTTCAGTGTTTAATTGGTTGCATGCTTCTTAATGAACACGTTGGGAATATGTCTTTTCACCAAGCACTATTAATCTGGAAGAACTTAAAGTTTCTATGAAGCTCAGGTATTTTAAATCTGACAAATGTATCGAAAAGAAGTTACCCAAGTAGTTTGACCTCTTTCACTATTGTTTGAGGTTGTTAATCCCAAGAGTGAGAATAAAAGTGAGAAGGGGATCAAAGGTAAATGTTGAGAAGAGAGGAAAGAACTACAAGTGATGAAAGAGAGAGAGTCAGAAATAAGAAATGTCATTTGACCAACATTCTGGGGTAAAGTATATGGACCAAGGAAGGTTGGAGCATATCATTAAAAGGGTCCAATAAAAATGCCAAAGAATAATAGAATATTGTGTCAATTATTGTGACCAGAATGAGTGTATAGAATCACACTGTTCAACTCAATCAATTCACAACTAAAATAACAAAGACCCTGAAAAGTGTTCTTTTGCCTGAAGTCATACAATCATTAAATGGCAGAGCTGGAAACTCTAAACTCCTGGTGTCTAGCTCAGGGTTCTTGATTGAAAACCAAGAAATATAAAGAGAGGAGTTGCAAGTAATAATGAATTACTTAAATAAATATGCTAAAGTAAGCTGTCAGATGATAGTTGAAAGTCTTAATAAAATAAAAAATTAGCAGGTATAGAATATTAAAAACCCCAATAACAGAACATCTACAACATAAAGTTATAATTTCATTACTCATTAGAATGACAACTTAATCTCAGAGATAGACTTGCTATTATTGCAAATTAATAAGTTAGACAAAACAGATTTTTAATTTAGGAAATGCTCTTGGTATGACTTACAACTTCAAATAGCCTGGTATGATTGAAAAACTACCAGAGAACAAACTCTAGGCTTGAGTCTCTAACAAGATCTGTACAGTTTCATCAAAATGATTTACCCTTTCTCAGCTTCTAGTAATTCATCTAAAATTAATGGCTTGGATTTGTGGGCTCTTAAATTCCTTCTCCGCTCTTAGTTTCTATAAATTAATTAATATAAAAGTTAACTTCTGATTCTTCTAGATTTAATATATTTCTTCTTTCCAGATAAAAGTCAAACTTCAAAGCTAAACTATAACATGAAGGGTACCTTTTCTCAGTTTCTCTCATCTCATCCATTTTCCAAGTCAAAAGCTATTACCATTTTGTAGTAGTCTGTATAATATTTCAACTCTTCAAATAAAAGGGTGTGTTGGTATAATGGGTTCAACTATACCGGATGTTAAATCCTTTGTGATTTGAATGAAAAACTCAAGTATGGTCCTTTCTTTGTTGTAAGGTTTTGGCTCTGGATTCATCTGTCCACCGTCTTACCATAAATGAGTTTAAATGTGCGAACAAAATAGGTAACAGATAACTCTAATGTTCAGCCATGACCATTACATGGGTGAAAATATTTAAGCAAAGAATGTAGATGTATTTTGCTAAAGTAGGCAAGAGAGAGTGCTAAGGTTAAATAATTGGATCTGAACCTCTTTCTAAAGTAAAACAAGCCTTTGTTTTTCATTCCAATGTTTACTGTTGTAAGGAATAACAAAGACTCAGGTCAGTAATTATTCAAAAGACATTTTAGCTTTGAACTTTTATATCTGTTTACTAAATATTAAATTTGATTATATTTAGATCTCATGTAAACTTGGCTTATCTTTAGCAGATAAATACTGTACTTACGCATATAAAAATTGTGGTTATGGGATCTGATGAATCCGCTATCAAGTAACACAATGGTGTATAACTAAAGTTATGGTGAACCAGTTGTTTATAGTTTTCATTTCAAGTTAAAAATAAATTTTCTACCATGTTTCACATTTTATATGTTGAAATGATAAATTCTGGCACTTTATTATTATATTTAGAAAGAATATCTGTATTTAATTTCAAAAAAATTGTTAAATTTGTTAAAGATTAATACAAAATTTCCAAGAAATGCTCATTTTAAATAACGTTATCTGATGCATTCATTTTTAAAGGTACAAAAATGTAGCATATTTTAGTAAATAATTTCAAAATATAGAAATTTACATTGCCTTAAGAGGTTATTTTCCTATGGATTATGGTTATAAAGAGCAGGAAATTCAATTGCAATTGTCAACCCTTATGTATATTAAAAGCTTTCCACTTCCATCAGTGATGACCACAGGACACACATGGCTATTGACTGTAAGCTATTTGTACAGGATGGATTAATGGTACTTCTCCCGAAAATATAAATATTTCAAACTGAGCTCATCAAAACTTCAAACTGTTAAACAACCATTAACAACACCCAATCCCATTCACCCACCTACCACTCTTCCCCTGAGGTTTCTTGAAATAGCTCCTTGTGGAATAAGAAATAAACTGATGAACAATAATGTAAACAAAAGCATATTAATTACTTTACATATTCTGACACAACTGGGCTGTTCAAGAAATTATATTTTTCTTTACCTTTATTTAGCCAGAACATTTTACAGCTTACTTTTATTAGTGACTTGTTAAAATATCGGCTGGATGCCTTAAAATAAGCATGGGCAGACCCAACTCATTTGCCTTTTCTCTTACTCAGTATATAATTTGCTATCAGAGGAATAAACATCCATATTAACTAAGCTAAGTACTAAATTTCTCAGGAAAAAAAAATCATCTAGAGGCCCTACCTATGTTACACCTTTTACAACAAAACATGAATTATTGAATTTTATTTTCTATTTAATAATATTAGATTAAATTTAGCAGCGAAAGTTTGACACATATATACCCATATGTATATGTACAGAACTATGTGTGTACATATACTTGTTAAAGGGAAAACCCCAAAATGGTGTCACTTGTGTTAAAGCCCATGACACCAAACCTAGATTTAATACCTAATTGCAGTTTCTACCTTCTCTAGAAATGAAATCTGAACCAGGTAGGAATTTTCTGGTCAGCACCAATGAAGTAATCTGTCACTTGAACCCTCTCCATCTCCCAGAGGAAGAAAAGGCAATCTGCATGATTAAAAACAAAACAAAACAAAACACACTTCTTATTTCCCCTCCCCCCAAAAGATGTTCTGGTCCAAAATAGCCCTTCCTTTTCTTTTGCTCAGATAACTTCCTCACCTCACCCTCCTTTCTACAAAAGCCTTCCATTTTGCTCCTCTGAGCACCCTTCTAGTTGCTAGATGGGGTGCTGCCCGATTCATGAATTATCTTACAGAGCCAATTAGATCCTCAAATTTACTTGGTTAAATTTTGGGTTTTTTTTGGACATATTCATACATTAACATATGTAATATATTCACTAATATATTTAAAATACAAACTGATATCCAAAGATGAACAAGAATAAAAAAAGTACTTCTCATAAAGGTTCATATATATATCAGGGCATGGACTTGACCTTGGGTAGAGATCTGAATGCATTCCTGGTATCAGAGGACTCACGTGGCCATCAAGCCCCCTGGAACTAGACAAAACTTTATTTGGAAATGTCAGAACCATGGGCCTTTCATTTTCACAAATATCTTGAGAAAACAATGACTTGTTCCAGTATTTATCATCGTAATCAGTACTTACAAATTCTGTGACTTTGAGTAAGACTTTGAGTCTTACTTAAGATTAGGGTGTATCTGTTTCCTCACTGTGATAACAGAACTCATGTAGTATATTATAAGGATAAGCATGGTCTATGTAAAGCTCCTGACACTTGTTAGATATGGAATAAATGAAAGTTGCAATAATACAATAATAATAAAGAATACATATGCCATGGCTCAATGGCTAAGCTATTAGAGTGATCTGGTACATATTTCAATTGTACATTTAAACCCTCAGCATATAAATTCAAAGGCAGGTACTACATTGATCGATAAAAGTGCTGAGTCATGGAAGATTTGTTTTTTCTTTAATCATCAGTTGCTTGGATTGAAATAACACTTGATCACATTAAAACTCCTAAAACATCTATTTATGCATGAGGAGTTAAGGTCCATACTTGGTTTTTTAGAAGGTAAAAGATTTTTGTTTTCATTTCCACAATGCTTCTCTTATATATATCAGATACACATCTACACATAGGAGTATATTTTAAAGGCTATTTGCAGTTTACAGTTATAAAGGCTATTGAGATGTTACCTAGTCACCTAATCTTTCCTGGACCTGTGCCAAGTGAAAACTGGAGTCCACCATAAAGCAGAAATTCACTTTCAAAGGCTCCGCTCCCTAAATTTCTTGCCTATCAAGTCTTTAGTTAGAAGAAGTAATTTACCATATTAGAAAATTAAAGAGACCACCTTCCTGAAAACATATAATACTCTATTTCAAAATGCTTCTGCTTAATAAATAAATGCTTGTGGATTTTGATTGTGAAAATCAAGTAAACTAATCTGGAGTTGCTAGTGGTGATGTTGGTGGTAGGGGTAGGTATGGTACAAATCATCTATTAGTATCCTGAAGAGCAAGGACAATTGGGAGGGACTAAATATACAATGGAGGTCCAAGATTACTGAAGGGATGATAAGAAGAGAGGAAGGAGGAAGAGAGAAAAAAGTGCTCATAGAACTCCTGCTATTTTCATTCAGAAGCCCTGGGCAGGAGCCCTTTTTACGTTCAGAATGTGGTAAGTTCTTTCTTGTCTCTTTGCCCCTGCATATTCTGATTCTCTTCTTAGATTCTCTTCTTCCTGGCCAAAATACCATGCATTTTCCTAGTTTCAGCCAAAATTTTACCTTCTGTACAGAGTCTTCATTAACTCCCTGAGACAAATATGGATGTTTCCTCTTCTTATGTTTCTCTATTATGGTACATAGCATTACTGTTTATTTGTTGTGTAAGCCCCTTAAAATTGAAAATGATTCTTTAGATATTGTACATTTTGTAAACTGTGTGCTTTGAATATGATAATAATTTTTTGTGTCGCTTTAATTTTCACCTGATGGTAATAGCAAAAATCCAACACGGACTTTCTTAGTTTGAATGACATGGTTATTCCACAGATAAGATGACTTCTTGAAGCATCACCCATATTGACATACTAGCACATTCAAAAATTATAAAAACAATATTATCAATGAGGAATGATTAACAGACAAGTCTTCATTAAAATATTTACAATCTACTGTCTGTGTCACTGAAGAAAACTTTCAATACTTGTAAAAAAACACCATGAAGTCCAGAAATCTAGGAACCAGAGGATCTGCGGTTGGAAGAAATACTAAATACCATTTCTTCCAACCATCCTGCCAGTAAGTGAATCCTTTATCCTACATTTCTGCAAGGTGAGCATCCAGGCAAGGCTAGGTCTCTCCGCTAGTCCCCTTAAAGGATGATCTGAGAAATGTCACAGTCATGCATAGAGCGACATCAGAACAGGTTTTGAATTCTTCCTCTCATGTGAAATAATGTGAAAATCACACATACTATGAAATAAAAATGAAACAAATCATTTAACAAAGTACAACACTCTTAATTGGTGAGTTATACTTTTAAATTATGCATTTTGTATAGATTTTAGTAAATAACTTTAAGAAACTTTTCACCACATAATTAAATTTAACTGAATTAACTTCAGTCTTTATTCAGAATAGAAAAATAGGGGATAATAGAAAAGAGAGGAAGAACTAGAAAAAAAGTGGTATAAAAATTTTACAACACATGGGAGCACATGTATATGTATAGCTGATTCACTTTGTTATAAATCAGAAACTAACACACCATTGTAAAGCAATTATACCCCAATAAAGATGTTAAAAAAAAAAAAAATTTTACAAACAGAATCCTCAGCTAAATATAATAGAATCCGGAGACCAGAAGGGGGAGCTCCACATCCTTTGACAATAGCAGAGCCAAAAGGAAGAATAAAGACTCCTCTTCTTTCCTGGTAAGGACTCAGCCAATGAAAAGCCATGGACTCTGTTTTACTCTAGCCCTCCCAACTTCCTTTTCCTCTTTATAAAAGCATCCTCCTTCCCTTGCTGTGCAGGAACTTACAAGTGACTCACCATGGTTATGGACCACAAATTGTAATTCTCTGCTGATCCCCAATAAACTCATCTTTACTGGAGAAATATCTGACAATCTATTTCAGATCAATGGTTGTAATATACACTTGTGGGTAAAGCTGAAGAAAGGTCATGGAATTTTGAATATATGCACATTGATATCTATGATGATCTCATTTTTTATGACATAAAAACAATGCTTTCCTGACTATTTCAAACAAATTTGTTTGTCTTTGTTGATATCAAAACACAATGTACATTCTGAATGATCCCTGGAAGTGCCTCATTTAGTAATATCAGCCTTTTAAAAATGCCATTTTTATTTTCAGAGCACAGAGCTGATTTGGAAAAAATGTAGGAAAATATACCGATATGGAAAAAGAATACTCTAGAATCTAGTAACAGTTTAAAAGATCTGTGTTTTATCAGTTTCAATACTCAAATTACAGGTGATGGGCAGTTCGTAGAAATCTATGTGATTCACAAATGGAATTTTAGAAATTTTGTATTCATTACAATTTTGTTCCCCTAATTTCCTCATTTATGTCTTCTAGGGTCTTCAGAGCTCTCTTGTGCTTATTATTATGTTACTATTAATGAAATCAAAGTCCTTCCCAAAGACGATTTGTACTCTCCAGGTGGTAGCAGGCTATCTGTAAGCATTTTCCAAGCTTAACAGAGTACCAACACCTCTTTGTGCCTGGGAAGGAAAGGGACTCCCATGATTTAGAATCAATTAGATCAAAAAAGATTTAAGTGGATTAAGACGCTTATTCACTGAATTCAGCAACTGGGAAGATTATTCCATTACTGATCACAAGGCCCATCCATAAGCTACCATATATAATTACTCTGGAGAGACCCTTG
Organism: Phocoena sinus; assembly: GCF_008692025.1. Taxonomy (NCBI): domain Eukaryota; kingdom Metazoa; phylum Chordata; class Mammalia; order Artiodactyla; family Phocoenidae; genus Phocoena; species Phocoena sinus. The sequence continues at coordinate 37,618,474 of NC_045774.1, forward strand.
ATACATCATTAGCCCTGGGCATTTGAAAACCACATTATTCTTGGAGGACTTCACTAAATTCCTGTGGCCCTTACCACAGCATTCCATGAAACTGTTTGCTGTGTTATTCTAAAATGGTTTAGAGAGGCAGAGTTAAGATGGCAGTGTGGGAAGACTTGGAGTTAGCACTCCCTACAACTCGGGCACCTGCTGGCCGCTGGTGGGAGACTCTGATGCCCAAGGAGATGGAAGGAACCCCAAAGTGAACCAGTAGGACACAGGGGGACTGAAGGGGGAGGAGAAGTGGAGGCCAGACAGGATCTGCGCCCGAGGCTGGGGAGAACAGGAGAGGCAGGTGGGAGAGGGCTTCCAGGGGGAATGGGTGAGGAGTATAGGGTGACTGCCCTGCCCACTTAGGCAGGGGAGCCTGCTGAGCTCCCAGGCCTGTTCCCTGACCTCCAAGGCCCCCTCCAAGCTGCATGGGTCCTTGGGGGTATAGAAGGGAGGCCAGGGAGATCAGGAGAGGCAGGCAGAAGGGGCCCTCCCAGACCAGAGGAGCAGGAGAGGAGAGGAGGGTATCTGCCTCACCCATTTGAGACCAGCAAGCCTGCTGGGCTCCCAGGTGAGGTCCCCTGCTCTCTGAGACCAGGGGTGGAGGACATGTCTGGGCCCCTTCTGTTCCTTGAACCTAAGCCCCACCCCCCACAGCCCTGTGGGTCCTGAGCATTGGCCCCACCCACCACCCAAACCTCGCCCCTGCTTAGGCCCCACCCTCCACAGCCAAGGCGTTTTTCCCCCCTTTTTAATTTTTTTTTTTCTTTTCCCTCCTCCTCTTTTGTACTACTGTGGTACTGATGTACCTTCCAGTTGTTGATTCATCTATATTTTTATTTTTATATTCTTCCTAACATATCTGTTAGTTTCCTAGTCTAATATTATTTTTTACTTTGTTATTTTTTTTTCCACCTCAGGTGGCTTGCAGGATCTTGGTTCATGAGCCCAGGGTCCCACTGAAGCTCCTGCAGTGGGAGATCAGAGTCCAAACCACTGGACTAACAGAGAACCTCAGACTCCAGAGAATATTCATCGGAGTGAGGTCTCACGGAGTTCCTCATCTCAGCACCAAGACCCAGCCCTACCCAATAGCCTACAAACCCCAGTGGTGGAAGCCTCAGGCCAAACAACCAGTAAGACAGGAACACAACCCCATTCATTAAAAAAAAAAAAAAAAAAAAAAAAATGAGGTGGCAAAAAAAATGTGTCACAGATGAAGCAGCAAGGTAAAAACCTACAAGACCAAATAAATGAAAAAGAAACAGGCAATCTACCTGAAAAAGAATTCAGAGTAATGATAGTAAAGATGATCCAGAATCTCAGAAACAGAATGGAGGCATGGATTTAGGAAATACAAGAAATTTTTAACAAAGATCTAGAAGAACTAAAGAACAAACAAGCAGAGATGAACAACACTATAACTGAAATGAAAAATACACTAGGAGGAACCAATAACAGAATAACTGAGGCAGAAGAACGAATAAGTGAACTGGAAGACAAAATGGTAGAAATAACTGTCGAGGAGCAGAATAAAGAAAAAAAATGAAAAGAATTGAAGACAATCTCAGAGACCTCAGGGACAACACTAAATGTACCAATGTTTGAATGATAGTGGTCCCAGAAGAAGAAGAGAAAAAGAAAGGGTCTGAGAAAATATTTGAAAAGATTATAGTTGAAAACTTCCCTAACATGGGAAAAGAAATAGTCATTCAATTCCAAGAAGCACAGAGAGTCCCATACAGGACAAACCCTAGGAAAAACACACCAAGACACATATTAGTCAAGCTAATAAAAATTAAATTCAAAGAAAAATATTAAAAGCAGCAAGAGAAAAACAAAACATAACATACAAAGGAATCCCCATAAGGTTATCAGCTGAGTTTTCAGCAGAAACTCTGCAAGCCAGAAGGCAGTGGCAGGATATACTTAAAATGATGAAAAAGCAAAACCTACAACCAAGATTACTTTACCCAGCAAGGATCTCATTCAGATTTGATGGAGAATTCAAAAGCTTTTCAGACAAGCAAAAAGCTAAGGGAATTCAGCATCACCAAACCAGCTTTACAACAAATGCTGAAGAAACTTCTCTAAGCAGGAAACACAGGAGAAGAAAAAGACCCACAAAAACAAACCTTAAACAATTAAGAAAATGGTAATAGGAACATACATATCGATAATAATCTTGAATGTAAATGGATTAAATACCCCAAATAAAAGACACAGACTGGCTGAATGGATACAAAAACAAGACCCACATATATGCTGTCTACAAGAGACCCACTTCTGACCTAGGGACACATACAGACTGAGAGTGAAGGGATATAAAATGATATTCCATGATAATGGAAATCAAAATAAAGTTGGAGTAGCAATACTCGTATCAGATAAAAAAGACTTTAAAATAAAGACTGTTACAAGAGATAAGGAGGGACACTATATAATGATCAAAGGATCAATCCAAGAAGAAGATATAACAATTATAAATGTTTATGCACCCAACATAGGAGCAGCTCAATACATAAGGCAAAAGCTAACAACCATGAAAGGAGAAATTGACAGTAACACAATGATAGTAGGAAACTTTAACACTCCACTTACACCAAGGGGCAGATCATCCAAACAGAAAATAGATATGGAAATACAGCTTTAAATGACACAAAAGACAGATAGTTCCAATTGATATTTATAGAACATTCCACTCAAAAGTGGCAGAATATACCTTCTTCTCAAGTGCACATGGAACATTCTCCAGGATAGATCACATCTTGGGTTACAAATCAAGCCTCACTAAGTTTAAGAAAATTGAAATCATATCAAGCATCTTTTCTGACCATAACGCTATGAGATTGGAAATCAACTACAGGAATAAAACTGTAAAAAACACAAATACATGGAGGCCAAACAGTGTGCTATTAAATAACCAAGAGATCACTGAAGAAATCAAAGAAGAAATTAAAAAATACATAGAAACAAATGACAGTGAAAACACGATGACCCAAAACCTATGGCACACAGCAAAAGCAGTTCTAAGAGGGAAGTTTATAGCAATACAATCTCACCTCAAGAAATAAGAAAAATCTCAAATAACCAATCTAACTCTACACTTAAAACAACTAGAGAAAGAAGAACAGAGAAAACCCAAAGTCAGAAGAAGGAGAGAAATCATAAAGATCAGAGCAGTAATAAATGAAATAGAAATGAAGAAAACAATAGCAAATATCAATAAAACAAAAGCTGGTTCTTTGAGAAGATAAACAAAATTGATAAACCCTTAGCCAGACTCATCAAGAAAAAAAGGCAGAGGACTCAAATCAATAAAATTAGAAATGAAAAAGAAGAAATCACAACCGACACTGCAGAAATATGAAGGATTATAAGAGACTACTACAAACAACTGTATGCCAATAAACTGGACAACCATGAAGAAATGGACAAGTTCTTGGAAAGGTACAACTTTCCAAGACTGAACGAGGAAGAATTAGAAAATATAAACAGACCTATCACAAGTAATGAAATTGAAACTGTGATTAAAAATCTTCCAACAAACAAAAGCCCAGGACCAGATGGCTTCACAGGTGAATTCTATCAAACATTTAGAGAAGAGCTAACACCTATCCTTCTCAAACTCTTCCAAAAAATTGCAGAGGCAGAAACACTCCCAAATTCATTCTACGAAGTCACCATCACCCTGATACCAAAATCAGAAAAAGATACCACAAAAAAAATTACAGACCAACATCACTCATGTACATAGATGCAAAAATCCTGAACAAAATAGTACCAAACAGAATCCAACAGCATATTAAAAGGATCATACACCATGATCAAGTGGGATTTAACCCAGGGATGCAAGGATTCTTCAATATATGCAAATCAATCAATGCGATACACCACATTAACAAATTAAGGAATAAAAACAATATGATCATTTCAATAGATGCAGGAAAAGCTTTTGCCAAATTTCAACACCTGTTTATGATAAAAACTCTCCAGAAAATGGCATAGAGGGAACCTACCTCAACATAATAAAGGCCATATATGACAAACCCACAGCAAGCATCATACTCAATGGTGAAAAACTGAAAGCATTTCCACTAAGATGAGGAAAAAGACAAGGATGTCCACTCTTGCCACTCTTTTTCAACATTGTTTGGAAGTCAAAGCCACAGCAATCAGAGAAGAAAAATAAATAAAAGGAATACAAATTGGAAAAGAACTAAAACTGTCACTGTTTGCTTATGACATGATACTATACATAGAAAATCCTAAAGATGCCACCAGAAAACTACTAGAACTAATCAAAGAGTTTGGTAAGGTTGCAGGATACAAAATTAATGCACAGAAATCTCTGGCAATCCTATACACCAGCAACGAAATATCAGAAAGAGAAATTAAGGAAACACTCCCATTTACCATTTCAACAAAAAGAATAAAATACCTAGGAATAAACCTACCTAAGGAGGAAAAAGACTTCTCAGAAAACGCTAAAACACTGATGAAAGAAATCAGAGATGACATAAAGAGATGGAGGAATATACCATGTTCTTGAATTGGAAGAATCAATATTGTGAAAATGACTATACTACCCAAAGCAATCTACAGATTCAATGCAATCCCTATCAAACTACCAAGAGCATTCTTCACAGAATTATAACAAAAAAATTTTACAATTCGTATGGAAACAAAAAAGATCCTGAATAGCTAAAGCAATCTTGAAAAAGAAAAAAGGAGTTGGAGGAATCAGGCTCCCCAACTTCAAACTATACCACAAAGCTATGGTAATCAAGACAGTATGGTACTGGCACAAAAAGAGAAATATAGATCAATGGTACAAGATAGAATGCCCAGAGATAAACCCACACATATATGGGCACCTAATTTATGACAAAGGAAGCAAGAATATACAACGGAGAAAAGACAGCTTCTTCAATAAGTGGTGCTGGGAAAACTGGACAGCTACATGTAAAGGAATGAAATTAGAACACTCCCTAATATCATACACAAAAATAAACTCAAAATGGATTAGAGGCCTAAATGTAAGACCAGACAGTATAAAACTCGTAGAGGAAAACATAGGAAAAAAACTCTGACATAAACCACATCAAGATCTTTTTGACCCACCTCCTAGAGTAATGGAAATAAAACAAAAAATAAACAAATGGGACTTAATTAAACTTAAAAGCTTTTGCACAGCAAACCAAACCATAAACAAGACAAAAAGACAACCCTCAGAATGGGACAAAATATTTGCAGATGAAACAACAGACAAAGGATTAACTTCCAAAATATACAAACAGTTCATGGAGCTCAATATCAAAAAAAAAACGAACAATCCAGTTAAAGAATGGTCAGAAGACCTAAATAGACATTTCACCAAGGAAGACATGCAGATGGCCTAGAGGCACATGAAAAGATGCTCAACATCACTAATTATTAGAGAAATGCAAATCAAAACTACAATGAGGTATCACCTCATGCCAGTCAGAATGGCCATTATCAAAAAATCTAGAAACAATAAATGCTGGAAAGGGTGTGGTGAAAAGGGAACCCTCTTGCACTGTTGGTGAGAACGTAAATTGATACAACCACTATGGAAAACAGTATGGAGGTTCCTTAAAAAACTAAAAATAGAACTACCATATGACCCAGCAATCCCACTACTGGGCATATACCCTGAGAAAACCATTATTCAAAAAGAGACATGTACCACAATGTTCACTGCAGCACTATTTACAAGGCTATTTACTTTATGTGTAAATAGCCACTATTTACACATAAAGAAGATGTGGCACATATATACAATGGAATATTACTCAGCCATAAAAAGAAATGAAATTGAGTTATTTGTAGTAAGGTGGATGGACCTAGAGTCTTTCATACAGAGTGAAGTAAGTCAGAAAGAGAAAAACAAATATCGTATGCTAACGCATATATATGAAGTCTAAAAAAAAAAAATGGTACTGATGAACCTAGTTGCAGGGCAGGAATAAAGACGTTGACATAGAAAATGGAGTTGAGGACATGGGGTGAGAGGGCGAAGCTGGGGCAAAGTGAGAGTAACTTCGACATATATACACTTCGGAATGTAAAATAGTTAGCTGGTGGGAAGCAGCAGCATAGCACGGGGAAACTGGCTTGGTGCTTTGCAATGACCTAGAGGGGTGGGATAGGGTGGATGGGAGGGAGGTTCAAGAGGGAGGGAATATGGGGACATGTGTATGCATATGGCTGATTCGCTTTGTTGTGCAACAGAAGCTAACAGAGTATTGTGAAGCAATTATACTCCAATAAGATCTATTAAAAAATAAAATAATTTAACAACTGCATCTCTACTGATAGCAGGTACACTGTAGCACGCATCGTCTTCGATACTTCTAAGCATTACCATTTCATGCGTTATCTGATGAGTTCATAGAAAAGGAAAAGCTGCTTTTCTGGGATCTTTATCATTTTACATTTACAATTATATACTATTTATAGTTCTGTTCATCTCAGATGAATGTGTGTAGCCTTATCATCTATGCCTGAGTATAGACAATAACCAGTAAAAATAATCCTTAAATAAATAGAGCTGTTGACAGATAAATAAATTATGGAAATAGTGAGCAATGGACATTTTGGAACATCTTCAGTGCCACAGTTTATAACCATACATGTTATTTATCTTGCTTTTCAGTGTCAGATTGAAAATGTTTCATTCCTGGTAATGGTACTCATGACAACAAGCAAGGTTTGAAAAAGTAGTGGCCCTTTTTCTGCTGAGCCCTGGAAGTTGGAAATCATAATGGAAACATTAAAAATGGAAAGAGATAAAGAGGAGTGGGAAAGCTGGTCTACTGCTACTCAAAGTTTTGTTATAGATTCGTGACAAGGAGATACATAAAGAACATTTTTTTTAAAAGTGCCAGTAGAAGAGTACTGAAACCTATTCTGAAGAGGACTTAATTTTGATTATCTCTTAGTTCAAAACCTTTTTGACTCCTAGATGATGTATCTTTGCTGCTCCCTAAATCTCAGTAAAGCATGGCCAAGGATGATGTTGAAATACACAAAGGAGTGAAATTCTTTAACATGATAAATAATCATTTGAGAGCCTACTTGTGCCAGGCACACGCTCAACATTTAGTATTAATATTTCATTCCATACTTGCAACAACTGATAACTGATGTGAAGAAGAAACCAAGGCTTAAAGCATTTATCTGACTTGGGACAAGCAACCCCATTTCAGAAATGATGGAGCCAGATCTTTATCCTCATATCCCAGAAACCTTGACTCTTACCAAATTTTATGATCTTTACAGAAAAAATATATTAAGTTATGAGCAACTAGCTATTTCCAGACTAATGTCCAATATTATCCCATCTGGGGAGAAAGTCACGGCTTTAAAAATTACTGACCAATAAAACTCTATTCAGTAGGTATGTGGTTAGTGTTCAGATGCTCTGCTGGGTCACTTCACTGTGTGAAAGACTGTGCAGGAGAGGCTAGGCACCAAAACTGTCAAAGAATGACAATAGCTAAAGGATGGAGGGGAGGACTCTGTATCATTGGTGCACACCCTCCATTAGTTCTGTGAACACTGTCTTTTAGTTACATAAGGCAAGCAGTTCAGTTTAAGTTCACTTAAAGTCAGTGGAGAAAGTGCAACTGTAACAAGACCTAGTTTGGTTGAACAAAGGCAAGTGCTTACATGTCATTGGCGAGCATGTAAAGTATTCAATATACCTCCCCCAGGAATCTACAAGAGTCTCTGTACTGACATAGACTAAAATAATTCCTGAGAGGATGGAGATTCAAAGTCCCCATCCACTTCCTTTCCATTTGAGAATCAATATTGTTTGAATCCATCTGATGTACAAGGGTATCCCCAGGTAATACTAAATGACAGGAAGGAAAACAGAGGTCCTCAAAATAAGGGAAATGTGGGCGTGTGACCCAAGTGTAATACTAGGGCTTAGGAAATCAGAAGGAAGTGCTGGGTCTAAGAATAAGATATAATTGACCTCGTTTTAACCCTACCCAACTCAAGCACTCTAGAGGAGCTTTAGGGAGCTGAGTGAATGGTAACTGTTTTAATACTTGGGACAGGCAAGTGACCTGTCCAGCACAGACTGGGCATGACAGAGCTGGAAGGGGCTCTTTGAGGATGGGTTGCAATCAAAGCCTGAACCAGTCAGCAGAGACCTACACTAGTGGCTGTGGTGGCTTGGAGTAATTCTCTGACAGCATGTATTGGGGATAATAAAATCTGTCCCCTAGTAGCTATGGCAGCAGCACAGATGGAAAAGGGCAAATGAACTGAACTGTCTAGGTGTAGTCATTATACTGCAGCAGGTGGTGACATTTTATGAAGCATCCAGTATTCTTGGTACAGATTATGTGGTCCTTCAGCCATGTGGTAGTATATTTGAGTACTGATTTTGTCAGTAAGGTAAAATAATCAGGACTAATTTCTTGGACATGGATAAGCATTGGGCATGCTGGAATATAACATGCAAGGGGGTGATGGAGGGGAGAACTGCACCTTACTAATCTAGGAAGATGTGAACTTGGAGTCTTTATAATTTGGATATTAAACGACCTGTAATTTTATTTTGTTGCAAGCTGATGAGATCTCGGGACATCTAAGTTCCTACTTAAAGTAAGTAAATGTAAAATCATGAAAATTCTGTTCTTTGGCAGGTGGCAGAGGTCCCATGAGCATTCCATATTTAAAGGATTATGATTTAACCCTACAAGCTGCATTGTTGTATCAACAAGACTTGGTTCAGCATAATTTGCTTTGAGGGCAAGTTAATAAGTAACAGTGATTTTTTTGGTAAACCAAGCTGAAAATACTATCACTAGAGGTGTGCCTCAGATTCTTTTCAACCAACATTTTAGGAGATCACTAGACAGAATTAAGACAGATATTCACCATCCTGTTTAGTTATAGCCCTACAACCTGGATCAAGTTTTGGGACATATCAAAATGCATTGAATATTTTTATGTAAACTTTGACATGAATTATTTTTTTCTGATCTGTTCATATCTCAGTAAAGTAATCATCTAGAACGCCAGTCACAAATTATTGTCCCTATGCCAAATGTAAAGTGGAAAGTCATGGAGACTTGCCTTTCAATATGACAGTAAGCTGTCTGTTTTTCAGAACATTCAGTTTATGATTTAAATTACAAATCCTAGAGACAAAAGAGTAAGTTAGAATATCAACAGGAATCAATTTAAATAATGAAACAAACAGCAGCTTATTGCTATGGGAATATTAATAGTCACAATACTTCAGTTTCACATATCCTTTCTCCCTAAGACCGAAAATATGTTTTTCTCACTGTGGAGTTAGTGAAAGAATTTGTCGCAGATGGCAGTGTGTTGCTCTTGAAACAAACAAACAAAAAAAAGGTAGAAAGCAAATTATGGAAGTCAGGGTAACCATGATCAACCGAAGTCTGCTACATTGTAGCTGAAATCCTAAATGCTGGAGCCAAAGCTTATCAACAGTGCCCTGGCAGCCCTAAGCCTATTGAGCTGAGAGTGAAAAGACTTTGAGCCCTAATAGGGTGGTACCGAATGCTTCATCTGAAGGCTTTTCCCTTTGGTCCTTTAAAATTACCAAGAGCTGTCTTCATTTTTGCATAATTTGAACTTCCAGGACTGAACATCTTTCTCTGATGACACTAAATTTTTAAATAACAAAATCAAATAAAATCCCAGTTAGCTGTTTTTAGGTATAACCTAAGGTTATGACCTTTAAGGATGTTCCTACAGGACAGCAGTGAGACAGTCTCCCCCTTTCCCTCCTTAGGAAAACAGAGAAAAATACCAGAATTAAAAAAACAAAAACAAAAACAAAAGACACAAGAAAAACTGTATGATATCACTTATACATGGAACCAAAAAAAATACAACAAATTAGTGAATATAACAAAAAAGAAGCAGACTCACAGAGAATAAGCTAGTGGTTACCAGCAGGGACAGTGAAGGGAGGAGGGGCAATATAGGGGTAGGGGATTAAGAGGTACAAACTATTAGGTATATTTTAAAATAAGCTGCAAGGATATATTGTATGATATGGGGAATATAGCCAATATTTTATAATAACTATAAATGGAGTATAACCTGTAAGATTGTGAATCACTATATTGTACACCTGTAGTTTACATAATATATTAACTAAACTTCAAAAAATTTAAAAAGCCCACAAGAGCCTTGCTTTTAGCTAATATGCCTAAACGAGTATAAATGCAAATAAAAATAACCAAATGACTGATCAATTTACAGATTTTTCAAAAAATCTATTTTCCTGAAATACATTGCAGAAAAACAAGGCAAACAAACAAAAAACCTCTTGTAAGCCCCTCACACACCCCAAAAGAAGATGTCGTAAATCTTTACATTTCAGATTTACCTGGAGGACTTGTTTCAAAGCTGAAGGCTGTCCCCCTCCCCCCCATTCACAATGACTAAGCAGGAGGGGGCTTAGAGATAATTTTCACTGCTAACAGTTGCCAGGGGATGCTTTCAGAATCACTGCTTTAAGGAGTCTTAAGTCCTTTGAGAATCACTGCTTTAAGGAGTCTTAAGTCCTTCATCTGAGGGATGATCATTCTGTCCAGCAACTTTAAAAGTTAGGAAAATCTTTGTTAGAAAAACACTTAACATTCGATTCATCATTTGTTAGCAGGATGCCTGAGAGCGCGTCACTTAAAAAAAAAAAGCTCAGTCTTTCATGGTCTACGCATACTCACAGCCTTAGAAGAATTCAGAGGACAAGTTAATTGAAAAGATTGGTTTATTCTGTGAAAGTCCTCAATTAATTTTGGAACAGAGTAAGGATATAAGTACATCAATTTATAAATACATACATAGATAAATACCAAAAACGATGCTGGAATTGGAAGGAATTAAAAGGACAAAAAAAAAAAATCTCTGAATAAAATGAACTTACAAAGACAGGAAAAAAAAGGTTTACTACTAAATCATCTTACTTAGAAAGGAGCTTAAATTTTTCCTTAATTAAAAAAATTGTGTTCTTTCACTTATTTGCAGTCAACTTCTACACAAAAAACTTAACATATTCTTGCTTCACCAAGAAATTAAGAAAGATACAGACATATATCTTCAAAGGCCAAAAGAGAAAGCAATACAAGTAACTCTGAAACATGAGGAACATCGTTGGCTAGGGAATACCTGCTCTGAACTTACTTTGGTATCGTGGTTATAATGGACCCACTAAATGATGATGATTAATGAAAAGCCTTTAGAGTATCTTTAGAGAAAAAAGGGGGAGCAAAAAATAGGAAGAACTAAAGCTTTATTGTTTTTATGGTGATAACTTGGCAGACTATCTCTTCCCAAAAGTGTGTATTTTGACTTGACTTCCATTTCCTGGTATATGAGATTGAATAAAAATAAAAGTTCATATTCGCTATACATCACAACAGCAATATATAAAAAAGAGGCTATCTAGATGAAAATCTAAGTATAATAACAGAAAGGTCAGGGTTTCCATGACAGTTGATTATTAAAAGGACAAAATAAAAGCAGCAGGGGGGCTTGAATGCTTTCATATGCTTAATAATTAAATCGTTATCAATATCACATAAATAAAACTTTGCACTGTGAAAAATAATCTAGTAAAAATGGTTTTCTTCAAAACTTTTTAAAAACTGAAAGATTATTAACTAACATGAGTGAAATGAAATTTATAATTTTTCTATTTCCCAAATAATTCAGAACCCAGCAATCCTAATCTGATTTCACTTATTTAAAAAAGCTGGGCAAAAAAAAAAAAAAAAAAAAAAAAGGTGGGCTTCCCTGGTGGCCCAGTGGTTAAGAATCCGCCTGCCAATGCAGGGCACACGGGTTCCATCCCTGGTCCAGGAAGATCCCACATGCCATGGAGCAACTAAGCCCATGTGCCACAACTACTGAGCCTGTGCTCTAGAGCCTGTGAGCCACAACTACTAAGCCCATGCACCACAACTACTGAGGCTGGTGTGCCTAGAGCCTGTGCTCTGCAACAAGAGAAGCCACTGCAATGAGAAGCCTGTGCAATGCAACGAAGAGTAGCACCCGCTCACCACAACTAGAGAAAGCCCACGCGCAGCAACAAGGACCCAACGCAGCCAAAAATAAATAAATTAAAAATAATAATAATTTAAAAAGCTGCTGGCCCATAAAGACAGACAGTTTTTGAGAGAAGATGCATAGCCATTGATGAAAGAAGAAAAATGTATTATATGTAACATGTATAAGAGCTCAGTCATCTATCCTGATTCCTCTGAGAACAATCTCCATATCTTTCTTCTTTATTTACTATGGTTTTGTCCAGATATCAGAAATATAAATATACAGATGTAAATATGTGAATTTGTACCCAATTTAGTATCAATATAATTATTTCCCAAATTCTCGAATATATTTGATGGATAGCATCCTTATATTCCTACATACCTCTACAAAAGAGCTTAAAAGATGTGCTTTTTAAAAAGTATTCCTCAGGGTCTTCCCTGGTGGCGCAGTGGTTGAGAGTCCGCCTGCCGATGCAGGGGACACGGGTTCGTGTCCCGGTCCGGGAGGATCCCACATGCCGCGAAGCGGCTGGGCCCGTGAGCCATGGCCGCTGAGCCTGCGCGTCCGGAGCCTGTGCTCCGCAATGGGAGAGGCCACAACAGTGAGAGGCTCGCGTACCGCAAAAAAAAAAAAAACAAATTGACTCCAATGCATTTCAGAAAATGATAGGTCTAGGCAGACAGAGGTTTAACGGTGGAGTTTAGATAACATGCTCTTGTGCATGGAGTTCCCAGATGAGTCAATGCTTCCAAAAACCACTGACAAGATGTCTACAAATACAGCACCAGAGATGACCAGGAAAATGGCAACTATTCCATTAAGGAGACAGCTGAGTGATCAAAAAGCATCCTGCAGCTAAAACTGTTCACAAGGTAGCTGAAGGGTCAACTTTAGACCATTTTGTGATACTGTTGCAAATAAAGGTTTATTCTGAAATAAACGGTATAGAGAATATTACACAAAAGCGGTTTTGTAATAATTACTACTCTTAGAGACGATTTCTTCAGTTAGTTTCAATTTGGTTGACATGATAAAAGGACAATTATTAATGAATTTCAGAATTAAATAAATTGAAGTTGAAATCCTTTGTTCAGTCACACCATTTTTTTTTCCTTTTTAAAGGATTGTTTGCAATTGTTACTTGACACACCAACTAACATAAGAAAACCCAAAGCAAGAAAGTCATAAAGCTACCTTTTCAATTTGGCACAATTATTACCATAAAATTTAGCAAATACCCTGGAGGTGGTACCCATGTTACATCAAGACCGTGCCTCCTCTTATTACTGTGGAATAAAGGAGGAGGGCAAAAGCGGGAGTGAGATGCCACCGATTTAGCTGTTTTCTTGATTCAGAGGTAATAATGCATGGAGTGAGAAAGAAAAGGGAATAAGAAAAGAGACCAACCCAGGAATAAAGAAGAGATTTTTAAAAAGAAATAAATCAATATTACTGGAACTCCAAGACAATAACGTAAAACAAAGGCTCTAGAAAATAGATGCTCTGTCAAAATTTATATTACTAAAATCATGCAAGAAGTGGAAAACTTGAAAAGACCAATTACTGTAGAATAGATTGGAAAGATGATTAAACAGCTACCATCCATGAAAGTACTAGAACTAGATGATTTCATAGATGAGTTCTGGGAAACATAGATAGCTCCAATCCTACTTGAACTATTACAGATCACAGAAGGGAATCTCCCCGATTTATCTTTTGAAGCTTGCATAACTTGCAAAATATTATAAGTGAAAAGCTATGAATCAATCTCATTTTTGAATAAAGATGTAACAAATGGAAATAAAAATATTAGAATTAGAATTTAATAATTGAAGCAAAGAATAATATATTACAAACACATATGGTATAGCCTAGTAAAGGAAGGTTGGGTTAATATTAGAACATTTATCAACCCAGTTGAATGTATCCAAACTTTTAAGAAGAAGTAATATTACCATATTAATATAGGTTCAAAAACATTTAATAAAATACATTACCATTCTTGATAATTGAAGGAAACTAAATATGGTAAAGACTATTTAATAAATACCAATAGCAATTACACAATAAATAGCAAAATACTAAAATCTTTACATTTAAATTCAGCAACTTGACTGAGATTCCTGCAGTTGCCACTTACATTTAACTGTCTTAGAGAGTCTTATGAATACAATAAGGATATAAAATAAATACTATTAACATTAGACATAAATGAAAAAAGTTTATTTTTTTAAAGATATCACCCAAAAAACTCAAGAGATGCTAGAAAACCTTTATTAATAATTTGAAAATGATAAATATGCCAAAGCAACATATTTTTTCCATTTTAATAATAAGCACTTAGAAGGGGAAAATATTCCATTTACAATTGTTATAAAACATATAAGAGTATATAGAAATAAACTTAACAAGAAAAGTATAAAATCTACATGAAAAAAGCCTACAAAGTCTTACTGAAAATCAAAATAATACAAGATAAATGAAATGGCATACCAACTTGTTGGATGGGGAACCTAAAACTCATAAAGTATCTCTTTCATAAAATTAATTTTTAAAAAAAGTAATTTCAATTATAGTTCTAATAGGCTTAATTTTTTGAATTGAATATAATAATTTTTTTTTTTTTGCGGTACGCGGGCCACTCACCGCTGTGGCCCCTCCCGCTGCGGAGCACAGGCTCCGGATGCGCAGGCTCAGCGGCCATGGCTCACGGGCCCAGCCGCTCTGCGGCACGTGGGACCCTCCCGGACCGGGGCACAAACCCGTGTCCCCTGCATCAGCAGGCAGACTCTCAACCACTGCGCCACCAGGGAAGCCCTGAATATAATAATTTTAAAATTAACATTAAAGAATAGATATTGGAGGATAGCAAAAGAAAATATGAACAGATGGCAGACTTGCTTTACCATCTGTTAGAACACATTATAAACCCATTGTAGTCACTAATTGGGTAGTGACAGAGTACACAAATGAAACAGTGGACTAGAATAGAGAGCTGAGAAAAAAAATCCAGCATATATGATAATTTAATGTAAACAAATAAGATATTTCAATTATTTGGGGAAATAAATGGTGGCACAAATTGTTACCCATTGGAAGAAAATAGTGTTGGTGCCCCATTTGATATTAAAATATGTTCTAGATGAATTAAGAGTTTACTATAAAAAGTAACAATAAATATCTTAGAAGAAAATATAGGAGGGGGGACCTTGAAGATGGCGGAAGAGTAAGACGCGGAGATCGCCTTCCTCCCCACGGATACACCAGAAATACATCCACACGTGGAACAACTCCTACAGAACTCCTACTGAAGGCTGGCAGAAGACCTCAGACCTCCCAAAAGGCAAGAAACTCCCCACGTAACTGGGTAGGGCAAAAGAAAAAACAGAGACAAAAGAATAAGGACGGCACCTGCACCAGTGGGAGGGAGCTGTGAAGGAGGAAAAGTTTCCACACACTAGGAAGCCCCTCCGCGGGCGGAGACTGCGGGAGGCAGAGGGGGGAGTTTCGGGACCGCGGAGTAGTGCACAGCGACGGGTGCGGAGGGCAAAGCGGGGAGATTCCTGCACAGACGATCGGTGCCGACCGGCACTCACCAGCCCGAGTGGCTTGTCTGCTCACCCGCCGGGGCGGGCGGGGCTGCGAGCTGAGGCTCGGGTTTTGGTTTTGGACGGAGCTCAGGGAGAGGACTGGGGTTGGCGGCTTGAACATAGCCTGAAGGGGTTAGTGCACCACGACTAGCCGGGAGGGAGTTCGGGGAAAAGCCTGCACCAGCCGAAGAGGCAAGAGACTTTTTCTTCCCTCTTTGTCTCCTGGTGCGCGAGGAGAGGGGTTTAAGAGCGCTGCTTAAAGGAACTCCAGAGACGGGCGCGAGCCGCGGCTGAGGGCGCGAGCCCCCGAGACGGGCGCGAGCCGCGGCTGAAAGCGCAAACCCCAGAGACGGGCGCGAGCCGCGGCTGAGGGCGCGAGCCCCCGAGACGGGCGCAAGCCGCGGCTGAAAGCGCAAACCCCAGAGACGGGCGCGAGCCGCGGCTAAAACCGCGGACCCCAGAGACGGGCGGGAGACGCTAAGGCTGCTGCTGCCGCCACCAAGGGGCCTGTGTGCGAGCACAGGTCACTCTCCACACCCCTCTTCCGCGGAGCCTGTGCAGCCCGCCACTGCCAGGTTCCCGGGATCCAGGGACAACTTCCCCGGGAGTACGCACGGCGGGTCTCAGGCTGGTGCAACGTCACGCCGGCCTCTGCCGCAACGTCACGCTGCCTCTGCAGCTGCAGGCCCGCCCCGCACGTAGTGCCCCTCCTACCCCCATCCCCCAACCCCCGGCCTGAGTGAGCCGGAGGCCCCGAATCAGCGGCTCCTTTAACCCCGTCCTGGCTGAGCGAAAAAAACAGACGCCCTCCAGCGACCTACACGCAGAGGCAGGGCCAAATCCAAAGCTGAGCTCCTGTGAGCTGTGAAAACAAAGAAGAGAAAGGGAAATCTCTCCCAGCAGCCACAGAAGCAGCGGATTAAAGCTCCACAATCAACTTGATATACCCTGCATCTGTGGAATACCTGAATAGACAAGGAATGATCCCAAATTGAAGAGGTGGAATTTAGGAGCGAAATCTATGATTTTTTTCCCTTTTCCTCTTTTTGTGAAGGTGTACGTGTATGCTCCTGTGTGACATCTAGTCTGTATACTCTAGCTTCCACCATTTGTCCTAGGGCTCTATCCGTCCATGACTTTTTTTTAAAAATTCTTTTTCTTAATAATTAAGTTTAATTGTAATAACTTTATTATACTTTACCTTCGTTCTTTCTTTCCTTCCTTCCCTCCCTCCTTTAGACAACGAATCACCCCAAATTGAGGAGGTGGTCTCAGGGAGCAGGATTTATGATTTTTCCCCCTTTACCTCTTTTTGTGAAGGTGTATGTGTATGCTTCTGTGTAAGATTTTCTCTGTATAGCTTTGCTTCCAACATTTGTCCTAAGGTTCTATCCGTCCCTTTTTTTTTTTTTCTAAATATTTTTTAATTCAATAACTATATTATACTTTATTTTATTTTTACTGTATCATCTTTCTTTCTGTCTTTTTTTCCTTCTTTCCCTCCTTCCTTCCTTCCTCCCTCCCTCCCTCCCTCCCTTCTTTCTTTCCTTCTTTGCTTCTTTCTTCCTTCCTTCCTTTCCTCCTTTCCTTCTTTCTTTCCTCATACTTCTACTAATTCTCTCTACTTTTTCTCCCTTTTATTCTGAGCCGTGTGGATGAAAGGCTCTTGGTGCTCCAGCCAGGAGTCAGGGCTCTGCCTCTGAGGTAGGAGAGCCAACTTCAGGTCACTGGTCAACAAGAGACCTCCCAGCTCCACATAATATTAAACAGCGGAAATCTCCCAGAGACCTCCATCTTAACACCAGCACCCAGCTTCACTCAACGACCAGCAAGCCACAGTGCTGGACAACCTATGCCAAACAACTAGCAAAACAGGAACACAACCCCACCCATTAGCAGAGAGGCTGCCTAAAATCATAATAAGGCCACAGACACCCCAAAACACACCACCAGACGTGAACCTGCCCACTAGAGAGACAAGATCCAGCCTCATCCAGCACAACACAGGCACTAGTCCCCTCCACCAGGAAGCCTACACAACCCACTGAAACAACCTTAGCCACTGGAGACAGACATCAAAAACAACGGGAACTACGAACCTGCAGCCTGCAAAAAGGAGACCCCAAACACAGTAAGATAAGCAAAATGAGAAGACAGAAAAACACACAGCAGATGAAGGAGCAAGATAAAAACCCACCAGACCTAACAAATGAAGAGGAAATAGGCAATCTACCTGAAAAAGAATTCAGAATAATGATAGTAAGGATGATCCGAAATCTTGGAAGTAGAATGGACAAAATGCAAGAAACAGTTAACAAGGACCTACAAGAACTAAAGATGAAACAAGCAACGATGAACAATGCAATAAATGAAATTAAAATCACTCTAGATAGGATCAATAGCAGAATAACTGAGGCAGAAGAACGGATAAGTGACCTGGAAGATAAAGTAGTGGAAATAACTACTGCAGAGCAGAATAAAGAAAAAAGAATGAAAAGAACTGAGGACAGTCTCAGAGACCTCTGGGACAACATGAAACGCACCAACATTCGAATTATAGGGGTTCCAGAAGAAGAAGAAGAAAGAAAGAAAGGGACTGAGAAAATATTTGAAGAGATTATAGTTGAAAACTTCCCTAATATGGGAAAGGAAATAGTTAATCAAGTCCAGGAAGCACAGAGGGTCCCATACAGGATAAATACAAGGAGAAACACGCCAAGACACATATTAATCAAACTGTCAAAAATTAAATACAAAGAAAGCATATTAAAAGCAGCAAGGGAAAAACAACAAATAACACACAAGGGAATCCCCATAAGGTTAACAGCGGACCTCTCAGCAGAAACCCTACAAGCCAGAAGGGAGTGGCAGGACATACTGAAAGTGATGAAGGAGAATAGCCTGAAACCAAGACTACTCTACCCAGCAAGGATCTCATTCACATTTGATGGAGAAATTAAAACCTTTACAGACAAGCAAAAGCTGAGAGAGTTCAGCACCACCAAACCAGCTTTACAACAAATGCTAAAGGAACTTCTCTAGACACGAAACACAAGAGAAGGAAATGACCTATAGTAGCGAACCCAAAACAATATATAAAATGGAAATAGGAACATACATATCGATAATTACCTTAAATGTAAATGGACTAAATGCTCCCACCAAAAGACACAGATTGGCTGAATGGATACAAAAACAAGACCCTTATATATGCTGTCTACAAGAGACCCACTTCAGAACTAGAGACACATACAGACTGAAAGTAAGGGGATGGAAAAAGATATTCCATGCAAATGGAAACCAAAAGAAAGCTGGAGTAGCAATTCTCATATCAGACAAAATAGACTTTAAAATAAGGACTATTAAAAGGGACAAAGAAGGACACTACATAATGATCAAGGGATCGATCCAAGAAGAAGATATAACAATTGTAAATATTTATGCACCCAACATAGGAGCACCTCAATACATAAGGCAAATACTAACAACCATAAAAGAGGAGATCAACAGTAACACATTCATAGTAGGGGACTTTAACACCCCACTTTCACCCATGGACAGATCATCCAAAATGAAAATAAATAAGGAAACACAAGCTTTAAATGATACATTAAACAAGATGGACTTAATTGATATTTATAGGACACTCCATCCAAAAACAACAGAATACACATTTTTCTCAAGTGCTCATGGAACATTCTCCAGGATAGATCATATCTTGGGTCACAAATCAAGCCTTGGTAAATTTAAGAAAACTGAAATTGTATCAAGTATCTTTTCCGACCACAACGCCATGAGACTAGATATCAATTACAGGAAAAGATCTGTAAAAAATACAAACACATGGAGGCTAAACAATACACTACTTAATAATGAAGTGATCACTGAAGAAATCAAAGAGGAAATAAAAAAATACCTAGAAACAAATGACAATGGAGACACAACGACCCAAAACCTATGGGATGCAGCAAAAGCAGTTCTAAGGGGGAAGTTTATAGCAATACAAGCCCACCTTAAGAAGCAGGAAACATCTCGAATAAACAACCTAACCTTGCACCTCAAGCAATTAGAGAAAGAAGAACAAAAAAACCCCAAAGCTAGCAGAAGGAAAGAAATCATAAAAATCAGATCAGAAATAAATGAAAAAGAAATGAAGGAAACGATAGCAAAGATCAATAAAACAAAAAGCTGGTTCTTTGAGAAGATAAACAAAATAGATAAACCACTAGCCAGACTCATCAAGAAAAAAAGGGAGAAGACTCAAATCAATAGAATTAGAAATGAAAAAGGAGAAGTAACAACTGACACTGCAGAAATAAAAAAAATCATGAGAGATTACTACAAGCAACTCTATGCCAATAAAATGGACAATCTGGAAGAAATGGACAAATTCTTAGAAATGCACAACCTGCCAAGACTGAATCAGGAAGAAATAGAAAATATGAACAGACCAATCACAAGCACTGAAATTGAAACTGTGATTAAAAACCTTCCAACAAACAAAAGCCCAGGACCAGATGGCTTCACAGGTGAATTCTATCAAACGTTTAGAGAAGAGCTAACACCTATCCTTCTCAAACTCTTCCAAAATATAGCAGAGGGAGGAACACTCCCAAATTCCTTCTACGAAGCCACCATCACCTTGATACCAAAACCAGACAAGGATGTCACAAAGAAAGAAAACTACAGGCCAATATCACTGATGAACATAGATGCAAAAATCCTCAACAAAATACTAGCAAACAGAATCCAACAGCACATTAAAAGGATCATACACCATGATCAAGTGGGGTTTATTCCAGGAATGCAAGGATTCTTCAATATACGCAAATCTATCAATGTGATAAACCATATTAACAAATTGAAGGAGAAAAACCATATGATCATCTCAATAGATGCAGAGAAAGCTTTCGACAAAATTCAACACCCATTTATGATAAAAACCCTCCAGAAAGTAGGCATAGAGGGAACTTTCCTCAACATAATAAAAGCCATATATGACAAGCCCACAGCAAACATCATCCTCAATGGTGAAAAACTGAAAGCATTTCCACTAAGATCAGGAACAAGACAAGGTTGCCCACTCTCACCACTCTTATTCAACATAGTTTTGGAAGTTTTAGCCACAGCAATCAGAGAAGAAAAGGAAATAAAAGGAATCCAAATCGGAAAAGAAGAAGTAAAGCTGTCACTGTTTGCAGATGACATGATACTATACATAGAGAATCCTAAAGATGCTACCAGAAAACTACTAGAGCTAATCAATGAATTTGGTAAAGTAGCAGGATACAAAATTAATGCACAGAAATCTCTGGCATTCCTATATACTAATGATGAAAAATCTGAAAGTGAAATCAAGAAAACACTCCCATTTACCATTGCAACAAAAAGAATAAAATATCTAGGAATAAACCTACCTAAGGATACGAAAGACCTGTATGCAGAAAATTATAAGACACTGATGAAAGAAATTAAAGATGATACAAATAGATGGAGAGATATACCATGTTCTTGGATGGGAAGAATCAACATTGTGAAAATGACTCTACTACCCAAAGCAATCTACAGATTCAATGCAATCCCTATCAAACTACCACTGGCATTTTTCACAGAACTAGAACAAAAAATTTCGCAATTTGTATGGAAACACAAAAGACCCCGAATAGCCAAAGCAATCTTGAGAACGAAAAAAGGAGCTGGAGGAATAAGGCTCCCTGACTTCAGACTATATTACAAAGCAACAGTAATCAAGACAGTATGGTACTGGCACAAAAACAGAAAGATAGATCAGTGGAACAGGATAGAAAGCCCAGAGATAAACCCACGCACATATGGACACCTTATCTTTGATAAAGGAGGCAGGAATGTACAGTGGAGAAAGGACAGCCTCTTCAATAAATGGTGCTGGGAAAACTGGACAGGTACATGTAAAAGTATGAGATTAGATCACTCCCTAACACCATACACAAAAATAAGCTCAAAATGGATTAAAGACCTAAATGTAAGGCCAGAAAACTATCAAACTCTTAGAAGAAAACATAGGAAGAACACTCTATGACATAAATCACAGCAAGATCCTTTCTGACCCACCTCCTAGAGTAATGGAAATAAAAACAAAAATAAACAAATGGGACCTAATGAAACTTCAAAGCTTTTGCACAGCAAAGGAAACCATAACCAAGACCAAAAGACAACCCTCAGAATGGGAGAAAACATTTGCAAATGAAGCAACTGACAAAGGATTAATCTCCAAAATTTACAAGCAGCTCATGCAGCTCAATAACAAAAATACAAACAACCCCATCCAAAAATGGGCAGAAGACCTAAATAGACATTTCTCCAAAGAAGATATACAGAATGCCAACAAACACATGAAAGAATGCTCAACATCATTAATCATTAGAGAAATGCAAATCAAAACTACAATGAGATATCATCTCACACCAGTCAGAATGGCCATCATCAAAAAATCAAGAAACAATAAATGCTGGAGAGGGTGTGGAGAAAAGGGGACACTCTTGCACTGCTGGTGGGAATGTGAATTGGTTCAGCCACTGTGGAGAACTGTATGGAGGTTCCTTAAAAAACTACAAATAGAATTACCATATGACCCAGCAATCCCACTACTTGGCATATACCCTGAGAAAACCAAAATTCAAAGAGAGTCATGTACCAAAATGTTCATTGCAGCTCTATTTACAATAGCCAGGACATGGAAACAACCTAAGCGCCCATCATCGGATGAATGGATAAAGAAGATGTGGCACATATACACAATGGAATATTACTCAGCCTTAAAAAGAAATGAAATTGAGCTATTTGTAATGAGATGGATAGACCTAGAATCTGTCATACAGAGTGAAGTAAGTCAGAAAGAAAAAGACAAATACCGTATGCTAACACATATATATGGAATTTAAGGGAAAAAAATGTCATGAAGAACCTAGGGGTAAGATAGGAATAAAGACGCAGACCTACTGGAGAACGGACTTAAGGATATGGGGAGGGGGAAGGGTGAGTTTTGACAGGGCGAGAGAGAGTCATGGACATATACACACTAACAAACGTAGTAAGGTAGATAGCTGGGGGGAAGCAGCCGCAAGGCACAGGGATATTAGCTCGGTGCTTTGTGACAGCCTGGAAGGGTGGGATGGGGAGAGTGGGAGGGAGGGAGACGCAAGAGGGAAGACATATGGGAACATATGTATATGTATAGCTGATTCACTTTGTTATAAATCAGAAACTAACACACCATTGTAAAGCAATTATACCCCAATAAAGATGTTAAAAAAAAAAAAAAAAAAAAAAAAAAAGAAAATATAGGAGATTAAATGTGTAGCTGAGAGTGGGTATATCTTTATTACCAAGACAGGAGACTCAGAATCTATAAATATTTTACTAGATAAGAATTTTAAAAATTATTTTGGCCAAAGAGACCAATATAAAAACACATAGTATATGAGAGATTTGAGGAAATTTTCAATACACATTGAAAAATGATGGGTTAATTTCTATAATATCAAAACAACTTAATGTCTATAAATACAAACTGAAAAGGACAAGATAAGTATCTCAAAAAATGTGCAAAGATTTGGACATTCTTCACATTGTAAACTGATTCAACATATTCAAAGAACGATGCAGCCTTATATAATTAAATAGAAAATGTTGATGGTAAGTAAAAGAATAAAATGTATAACAATATACTAGACTTAAAAAAAATGTGTGGACATTGAAAAATTGGAAAATAGATTTAAAAAAATGATAACAGTGCAATTATCTCTGGTTATCAGCATTTTGAATATGTTTTGGTTTCATTTTTATACATTTTTAATTGTTTTTCTGTACCCAAATACCCTTGTCTTTAGTCTTCTCAAGGTTAGTAACTGGCATTACATTCCATCAGTTGCTATTATTCAAGTGTAAAGGTAGAATAATTGTCAGCTTGGTAGAGAATTTACTAAATATTACTAAATATATAAAGTATAAATACATATGCATTTGACAGTATTACATTTTGATTGGGACCATTTCAGAAGCAGCCTTCATGAGATCTTCAGAGATCTGTGGTTATTTGAACCTTCATTGCTAGTGATTTCTTGACTGTTATACCTGTAACACCTGGCAATGAGATCCCTGTAGAGGTGGTCACTGAAATTAAGATGATTCCTGATTCCTGGTTGTGTATGATTTAACATCAAAGCCCCCAGGAACTACTGAATGGGAGTAATAAATTTCTTGTTCTATTAAAGATATATGTATCTTTAAGAGAGAGAGAGAGAGAGAGAACTTTCATATTGTAACATCTTTCCGTGACCTATTACTTACTGCCTATATACTGCCTGTCTTCCCCACAAGAGCTTGGATTTGGTCTTTTCAGTGTTGAATCCACAGTGTCTAAAAGAGTGTCTGGCACAGAGTAAGTGCTAGTCAATATTTGTATAGTGAAAGAACAAAGAATTACTTTTATTAGTTTTGTCAGAAAATAAATCTAGAAAGCTTTCTTGTGTGTTTGTTTTGGAAAACTTTGTCAGTTCACACATTTAGTCTTAAAATTATGTGCATCCAATATTTAAGTTCATCAGGAACTCAAGATTAAACAACCTAATGCATAAGGAAAGCATTACTATTCCCAGGATTGGGATGAAGGAGAGCAGAATACGACACCCCAAAATATGCCGCTTTGGCATATTGATTATTTTGAATTAGTTGAAAGAAATCTCCCATGTAAAGGGTACCCCCTATACCAGGACAAAGAGAGACATTCTTATCACCAGAGATAGGGAATTTACGGCCAAGAAGGCTGTATAAACAAACCTTGTTACTTCATCACTAATTTACTACCCCAATGCAAAACTTCTTTGTCTTATCAATTCTTCAAAAATGCATTGTTTCTTTCTCTAAAAGGCATAAGAACTGCCTGCTTTGGTCACTTCTTTGAGTCTCATATTTTTAATGGATTCCTACAGGTAGAAAATTAAATTTATCTTTCTCCTGTTAATCCATAATTTAATTATTAAACCATCCAAAGAACCTAGAAGGGAAGAAGGGAAAAGTTTTCCTTCTCTACAGACAAGAGAGATTTTTCTTGTGAGTCTGTTGAAAGCAATGCTTTCAACAAAATCTTTACAATGAATCAAGGTCGTAAGTCTGTTTCTCATATAATCACTTAATGTAGGTTAATTGACATATTGCTAAAATGCAATTCAGGAGTAAAAAATATCCTGTGAATGGCAGTGATTTTGAGGTTTTCCTGAAAAGCACTAGGCATGCAGATAATCTATAATACTGGCTAACTGGAGGCCCATGGACTTTAATGGACAGTCCGCTGGTGGTTAGAATGATACCAGGAAGCTGAGAAGTAGACAAGACTTGTACTTGACTAAACCACACACCTAGGCACACAGGTAAGCTAATGAATTTCAACAGCAGAATCATGGTTCTCCGCTACAGAAAATATCAGGTTTACACTTAACAGACAAAAGGACAATTTACGTCCTACAAAATCTACACCATAAAATTTGCTGCATTTCGTTGTAAACTAGACAACTGTTTTGGGTATATGTACTCAAACTGCTTCTTCAGTCATTAAAAAGAAAAACCAAAAAATAAACAAACAAAAAAACACCCGAGAATGCCAAGGCACTGGCTGGTAAACCTTGCAAAATAAACTGGTTATAAAATGTACACATAAGTAATTATATGACATTACTCTATGCATAAGGTAACTATATATAGGCTTGTGAAATATTTGGAGGTTTCTCCCCTAAATGCTGACTGTAATTTTAGAAAAATAGAACCGTTACTACATTTTTGGTACTAATTCTAAACATACCAGGTGTCTAATAAAGGCACTCAGTAAAGGCACTCTTAGTTTAGGATGATAAAATCATGTCATCTACATATTAGATAATATTTACTATTTTTATCTAAAAGTGGTATCAAGTTATTAGGGAACAGTTTATCTGGTCACACCCATGTAACTAATAAGACAATGAAAGTTTAGAACTGAATTCTTAAAATTTTCCCCCAAATTATTCATCTTGCTTTAATCATTGCCTTGTCAAATGACTCCACCATTTCCCAGTCTCTTCTTGAAAACATCTACAAACATATCTGTCATTTCATTTCTCCTTCCCCACCATGTTGCTAGCCATTTAGGACCACTACCTATATAAAACCCTTTAATTGTCTACAGGATGTCTTATATAAACAATTTAGCACGGTCAAGTATTTTCTTCACAACCTGGTCCCTACCTACATATTTAGCCTTACTTTTAATCAGTACAGCCTCTGCGTAGCAGCCATGTGTACCTGATATAAATCAATAAAAATACAATTATATATTTAAACACCTCCATGTCTTCACTTTTGTTACCTTTGCCTGAAATTCTCCCCTCTTCCTGTCTTTTCCATGATATACTACTCATACTTTAAGTCTTAGTTCATGTGTCATTTCGTCTATGAAGCATCTCCTGAACGTTTCCAGCCCCCAGGTGACTTACCCAACCTGTTCTGGGGATCTTGTGATATCCTTTACATATTTCTCTCATAGTATTTATGAAAAGCATTGTGTTTACATGGTTACATTTTTCTTTCCCCCTCTATTAAAATGTAAACATTTGGAGCCTTTGTTTATATGGTGTGCCTTTTGCATAGCATAGTGCTTACTATACAATGGACAATCAATTAATGGCTTTTTAAAGGGTGAAGAGATTCTAACAGTCATTGGCTTTCCACACCTTTGCATAACAAAGCCACCTGCTCAGATCTCACTGAAAATAGGAAATGATTCCAAAGTAACATATGTTTAACGCACTTTAATAGTTATCGTTCCACTTTTGATTCAAAACGGCAAACTGAGCATGCAGCCTGTACAGTATTGCTAAAATTATTAGCAATAAAACATCAGCAGCAGAGCTATTTCTGCCAATTGCTGGAAGAGGAAGACCAGACATTTAAGTGCTGACTAATAAGCAGAGTGGAGCAACTGGCAGTCCAGGATGTGTATGGAGGGGCAGTAGACACAAAGGAAGCTAAACTACTAGGCAGAATTCTTTATAATCTGAGACTGGAAGAAGGAACATGTGAACAAAGGGGAGTGTAAAAGTGGGCTGGAAAACAGAGATAGTTCCTCCACCACCTTTAGAACCAGAAAACCATTTAATCCCCTAGAGAGAAAATGAGATTTTTTTAAATAAGTAAATAAACAGTTATAATACATAATAACTATTAAATGAAATTATCTGGGGATAACAAAGTCAA
This sequence comes from Phocoena sinus, assembly GCF_008692025.1. Lineage (NCBI taxonomy): Eukaryota > Metazoa > Chordata > Mammalia > Artiodactyla > Phocoenidae > Phocoena > Phocoena sinus. The sequence continues at coordinate 37,645,437 of NC_045774.1, forward strand.
ATGTTCAAAAGCATAGAAAATCATCAAGATGATAGATACATACAAAGTCCAGAGTTGAAGGTATTTGTGCTTTCAAATCAAAAGGGCCTACAAAATTTTCAGTTAGGTCCACACTTAAACACCTCATTTGGAAATGGTAAGACAACACGCATGAAATGAATATTTCAAGAATTTTTAAAAAGTTATCTATGAATGAAGAACAGATCAATATCAGACTTCCCATGAGTAACACTGCTTCCTAGAATACAATTGAACAATTACTTCAGTGCTTGAAGGAAAATTAATTCTCACCCCTGAATTCGTCCTCTAGTAAACCTATTACTCAAGTGTAAAGATAGAATAAACTCAGAAAGCTTACCTCGTGAACATGTTTTTTCAGGAATTTGGGTGAAGAGTATCATAAAGAAAATATGTAGGATCTAAGAAAGCTTGAATCTAACTCGGGGGGTGCAGAGCAGGGAAGATGGATTGTAATAGGCCTGGAGAGTCACCAATTTAGACAGGAGAGGATAGGGTACTGAGAGGGAAGTCTCCAGGGAAGAAGAGCCTAGCCTAAAAACAAAAAGCCACATTTAAAATCATGGTCAAATCTAAAGAAAATGGTCTAAATTCAAACAGGAAAGCAGTGGGTTTCCAAAATACAAATAGAATAAGAATTAGAAATATACTTAGGATACACTTCTTAAAAAAGCCTTTTTCTTACGTTCAAGAATAAAAGAAAGGCAAACTCTAGTGGATGGGGGAGGGGGATTTGGGGGGTAGGGGCTGTCAAAACAAAGTGTGATCCAAAAATAAACTCCAGTAAAATGATTTTGCTTTTACAGACCCTCTGAGATGTCTATATATAGACCACAGAAGAACTATAAAGAGACTAGGAACAGCTGGAGAAGGGTAAGACTTTTATTTTAAGTCTAATTTTACATTTTGATTTTTAAAATTCTGCATAAATTAATATGATTTTTTTTATTTTAGGAAAGAAATAATACACATATGTGTGTGTGTGTGTATATATATATATATATATATATATATATATATATATATCTCACGTCTCCTTTCAAAATTTTTTCCCAAAAATTATTAGATGACTTACAAATAGGAACTTAGATTGTTAAAATGTAATTACTTATATTTGTCACATTCTATAAATCTTTAGTCACAGTCTAACATCAGAATGTGAGCACAAAGTTATCTTCTTGTAGAAAAAATGGCCCACAATTCCCTAAGGGAACACATCCTTTCGAGAATAAATTGCATTCACCATGTTGCATTATTACATTTATTTTAGGACTACAAGCTAAATCCATAAAACTTGTAATGATGTTTTGTTTTTTGTTTTTTCCCTTCCAGGCTTATGGGAAAAGAGTTAGTTTCACGATTACTCTAAGTCATTAGAAGCAATGTTAATTTACTACTATCTCAAGTCTTTTCATCTCTAATCTACATTGATTTTCTGTCCTGAACAGAAAGTGTGCATTTTTAATGCTTTAGCTGCAATACATTTTCTTTTGGGTAGTTTTTTTCCTGCAAAAAGTGAAGACTCAAAACAACTGCTTAAACATAGCTTAATAATTTCTTAGACATGACTGAAAAGAGTACACAAATTTTTAGGGAGGTAACGTTACTAGAGTGAAAGAAGCATATGACCTGGAAATAGGGCCTAGAACCTACTCCTCATTTATTGCTGTTGGTTATAGTATCCATGGGGACCTGAGCTCCTTGAACACTTAAAATTCAAATCATGGCTGATTATCAGTACATAGTAAATTCCAAAAATGTAGTCTTTTTTTTTTTTGTCACACAAATTGAGTTTGTGACTATTTGCTTTTACAGACCCTCTGAAGAGTCTATACATTTCCCGAATCGCCGTAACAGAATGTTTTTACAAAATAGATCTTAGCTTTCTTTTCTGGTGCTCCAGGCACCTTGTGGCCCTCAAGACTTGCCCAGGATGACATGGGGATCCTTTCCTTTTAGTATACTGGCTCAAGGAAAAGCAAAATCAAGGAAGTCAATGCAGGTGTTGATTTGTCTGAAGCTGTCTCATTACTGTCTCTGTATGCTGTGCCCTCCCTCCATGGAGAGAAGGATGTGTGTCAATTCACAAAGCAATACTCATTGACAAGTACATATTAATACTTTAAAAAAATAACTGTAGAAAAAAACAAACAAAAAACCAAAAAAGCGCGGCCCAAATTGAGGAACAAAAGTTTAGTGCTCAGCAACAATCTGAAATCAGCCATCTGAAACCTTAATATGCAAACTAAAAGTAGTATTCAATTCTTCATTATTTTGGAAGAATGAGTAGGGATCTATTGACAGTCTAATAGTTCATTATTTTTAAAACCCAAGGAATGAAGATTCACGAACACTGGCTTTTCTTTCTAACCATCACAGCCCTGCTTCCTGAAATTAGCTTTAACCACGTTATTTTAATCTCTTGATTTTTTGGTAACAAAATAGGAAACCAATCCCAATTTTTCCCACTCATTTAATTTTGGATTAGCTATTATAGTTTTTCATGGAAAAACTCTTCAATAGGTACAATAATATACATACATATTTTTGGTATATAATATGGGTGTTTTTTCGGTTACATAGAAACAAACTCTCCCATCAGTTATTGGAAGCTCTTTGCAAATAAATGTGGAAAGAGATACTTTTGTTCTTAATTAATATATATATAATATATTATACATAATTATATATATTGTATATAATTATATATAATATATAATTTAATATATATTAGAGGTAAATTATGCTATATATGCATATGTACATATGCATACATATGAATTACCATTATTAAAATGCTGATTGCCATAATAAAATTTTTTTTAAATACCATTCTAATTCACTATTTCTGGAACTTAAGGATTCCCTATGATATTGTTCTTCTGCAAAAATATCCATCGCTAAAGGATGTTCTTAATTCTTGAGAAATAAGGTCATTTCCTCACTAAATACAGAGCTAAAAACATAATCCTTGATATAGGGATGGCAGAGCACAATTTAAAATCTAAATGATCTTCAAACTGCAAATGCCATGATGGATTTTGGATTTGCCAATAACTTAACAAAACCTGTTTTCATTTGTCAGATAAATTGTGGCCCTCTGAGCTGTGCACCTAAAAGACAGTTCAGTACAATGGTTAAGAGAAAGGGTTTGGTTAAGAGCATGGGTCCACATCCTGACTCTGCTATTTCCTAGTCATATCAGTTTGAACAAAAATTTTATAAAGTTAATGTGAGTTCTGTAGGATTTGTAGAGGAAGGTATCTAGTAGAATCTGTGGATAGTAATGGAAGTGGTAAGAAAAAAAGAAACATGATTCTTATAAATATTACTGTGATTTTGGTATGCCGTCCTCTTCTCTGTTTTTATGAAATCTGAGTAATGGATTTTTAGCTATTTTGAATTTATTTCTAGTTTTGGGATGAGTTTCATCGACCAAGCCAGTGGTTCCAAGCTCTATAAATTATTCTTTTTTCTTTCAAAAATAACTTGGTTAAATAGAGAGAAACAAAGCAAGGGAGGGAGGGAAGGAAGGAAGGAGAAGGAAAAAAAGGAAAGAAGGAAGGAAGAAAGGAAGGAAAGAAGGAAGGGAGGGAGGAAGGAATGGAGGGAGGAGAAAAAAAATTGAGAGTTATGGCAACATGTCTTGTGGCAATATCTCCAAACAAATTGCTATGCCTTCACCAGGTAGGAACCTACACACTCCTCAGATTATTTTAGACAGTTTAAAGCAGTGCAACTCATTAACATTTTTGGTCATTAACTAATAACCACTGGATATCTCGAATCATGTTCTGCTTGCCAGTGTCTTTAGCCCAAATGAAGATGCATTTGGCAATTCCATTTATGACATAAGCTAATTCTTTCATGGGAGCCATTTGTATGTATTTATGTATGAATTATTCCACCAGAATTAATCTGGCCTTTTCTTTGGGACTCTCGATGCTATAGAGAATTATACAGTACAGACGATTTCTATGGATTCTTGCTTCAGATTTCCTTTGCTTGGAATTGAAAGCAGCTATTTAATTTTACTTCAACATATTATATTCCTTGAAATGACAGAGGCCCACAAAGGGTATTAACGAGTTCTTGTCCTAATTAACTGTTTTAAATTTTTAAATTTTTCTTCTTTGCTCTTATGAAATAGAAGACTAGTAGAGGAAAAAAACTCATTACCAGTGCTATTTAAATTTTATTGGTTGCTACTGTGCTCAGTGTTTCAGAGGATGTCCACATGCTTTTTTTTGAGGGGGGGTAGTTTTCAATTAAACAATAAAATGTCCCATCAATAAACTGAAACTCTTTACAAATAGCAAATGTGGAAAGGTATACTTTTTCCTTAGACTCTATTTCAGGGCATCTGCCTTTTTCTTTTAGCAAAATTAGCCCTAAGGATAATGAAGACATCATCACACTTTTCAAAATGAAATTTAAAGCAATAGAGGATATCACGAAGGGAAAGGGAGTTAATTTTAATAAGAGAAAAGTAATAAAAATCAAAATGAAATTGATATTTAAAGGGTAAATACCTTTACTATGTGATCCAAATATAAAAATTGTTATGATAAACACCTCTATGGAAAAAAATGAGCAAACACAAAATGACAGTCCCTCGAAAAGGAAATAAAAATGGTTAATGAATATATGAAAAAGCTCAACTCAGTAAAATAAGAAATGCTATAAAAAATGACACATTTTCTCCTAGTAGATTAAAAAATATGAGAACAGATAATATTCAGGGTTAGCAAGAGTGCAGAGAAATACACTCTGCTGTACACTGGTGGGAGGATAATTCAATAAATGATTTTGGATCAGTAATTATCAATTATATAACAAAAAACTTAAAATTGTTCATATTATTTAGTTATATCTAGGTATTTCTCCTAAGGACTGAAATCAGAAATGAAGATGAGGGTATTTTTTTATGGAGATGATTATAGGGAAATATGTATCATAAAAACATGAAAATAGTATAATGTATAATAATATATAATATACCCATAAGATACAGCATATATTATGTTTTATAGTATAATATATAATAATAGATATAAAGGTTAAATGAACAATGAAATAGCCATATGAATTCCAAAATTGATGTCACATTACATAAAAAAAATACACGAGATGTAGCATAATCAGATAATTTCAGTTGCACATACGTGAAGGAAATGTGCAAAAACATCAATAAGTTTCACTTGTGAAATTATGAAAGTGCTTATCTCTATTTTTATACTAAATTGTTTTCTATTTCAATATAAAATGACAAATATAGAAATCATAAAGGCTTACATTTTTAGGGGAGAGGAAAAGAAATTTCATTGTCAATATTTAAGTCTCCAGAGTACAGAGAGCCTATGGAAATTTCTTAACTGCAACAGTACAGTGTTGTTAGTTACAGCTTGTCTGATAACTGTAGGAAGTTATCAGATCTTCCAGTTACCAGGAAGATTCCTGCTAAACTCAGATCCTTCATTGACCAGAATTTCTGTCATCTATGATTCCATTCAAGTTTCTTTTAATTAAAATTCCTTTTATCAGACTTCCCTGGTGATGCAGTGGTTAAGAATCCTCCTGCCAATGCAGGGGACATGGGTTCGAGCCCTGGTCCAGGAAGATCCCACATGCCACGGAGCAACGAAACCCATGCGCTGCAACTACTGAGCCTGCACTCTAGAGACTGCGTGCCACAACTACTGAGCCCACACGCCACAACTACGGAAGCCCAGGTGCCTAGAGCCCATGCTCCACAACCACAACAAGAGAAGCCACCACAGTGAGAAGCCTGTGCACTGCAACGAAGAGTAGCCCCCACTCGCTGCAAGTAGAGAAAGCTCACATGCAGCAATGAAGATCCAACGCAGCCAAAAAATAAAAATTTCTTTTATCATCTTTAGGCAAATTGAAATTTTTGACTCCATTTTTATGGCAAATTCTCTATTTTCCTGAATCAAACTTTTGACCTTCAACATGACATCATGCCACTAGATCCATGAATTTGGTGTACAGAAATGGTTTGTTATACAGAAATTACAGAGAATAGATAACTAGAACAGAAATGAGTGGTACTGTGACACAAACCTAAAACACACAGCATTAATTTTGAGACAAGGTGGCAGCTGGAGACCAGAAGGGCAGTGAGAAGAATCAGTGAAAACAGGAAAAACAGTAAAGAAATTGTTTTTGAGGACTGGAGAAAAGAGGACTCACAATAATTATTATTGGAACAATAAGCTTAACTATTGCCTGAAATAAATTTGAAGATAAAAAATATACCTATAAACTTATGGATCTGGCTAAAGGGATATCCAAGCAAACAGTTGACAGTGTTATTTGTAATCTTTTAGCCATACATAACATGGTATTATAAGAGAGATGAGCTAAAGAAAGAACAATTCAGTTTTCAAGTAGAATTTAGAAGATATATTGCTAACTCAAGACTTTCTGGGTTGGAAAATAAAAGTTTCACATTTACAGCATCTCCAGCTGGCAAAAGATTTTCCAAGTTAAGACACTGTTTCAAGAAAAAGAACAGATTAAGGATTCTGTCTGCAAGACAAGATCAAATCAAAGATGTAGCGCTAAGACACAGTGTTAAGACCTCAGAAAGATTTCAGAGATCCTCTCAATTATATAAAAGTTCTACATCTTAAATGTGTCCCACAGTATCCTAACTCTTATGTTACACTAGAGAGAGTGTCCTGTCTTGAAAACACAGGACACTGTCTCTAGTGGGTATGTATTTTATTGAAGAGGATTGATAGGGACAGAATAAAGGGACAAAGTAGGTGATTAAACAGTTAATCCCACTAGGGGATTGTAAGTAGAGAAAAAAAGTATGGGAGACCCCCATAAGTTAATGATCATTCAAGAAAGCAGGTTTGCTTAACCACAAAACCATGAGGCTTGTTTAGCAACAAAACCATGCAACAGAAGCATGAGACATGCCCCCAAACAATAAACAATGATGGCATGAGACCCACATCCTGCCCAAGGAGCTTAGTAGGTTAATGATTCCTAGGACACACTCCTCTGCACACACTAAAAACAAAAATATAGAGAAAAGGTAACATTATACTAAAACGTGAGATGATTTACCATTTTTAGCACATGTTACCACCTTTTTTGCTCATTTCCATTGCACCACCGACAGTCCTGGCTTGACCAGGTAGGGACAAGAAAACTCCCCCACACAACATGGAGGAGGAGCTGATGATAGAAGCTTGCCATCTACTCAAGAATGAGGAAGAAGGTGGTCTTCTCTCCCTACCCACTTTTCCTTTGATTATAAAACTGTAGCCCAGTAAATTCGTGGCATGGCACCCTCTCGCCCGCTTGCTTGTAAGCTTCACAGGTCTCCCATTCTAATAAATCACTTCTTATCTATCAATTTGCCTCTCGCTGAATTCTTTCTGCACTGAGGCATAAAGAACCAGAGCTCCTCGGAGCACCCCCCCCCCCGCCCCCGCACAGAATGCCACCTACTGGTTTCGGGATGGAATTAGAATTTGGTACACAGAAATATCACACAAAAAAATTTAAGAGTTGTAGCAGCTTAAAATAAAAGTGGCGGAAAGAGTTCAACCAATAGCTTACAACACCATGCTCTATTTTAAATTGCCTATCAGGCTATTTCTAGTATATACAGTTCAGTATTATTTTCAAATGATAATAAGCATAAAATTATTATAGCTAACATTTACTGAGCACTTTTTAAATACCAAGCATTGTGCCGAGATCATTTATAGAATATCCCACTAACTCCTCAAAAAAAAAAAAAAAAAAAACCAAAAACAAACACAAAAAACCTTTTAAACTGTTCAAACATTTTGATCCACACCTAGATTTTCATTCCAGGAACTTTATCACAAAAAAGAGATGACATATTTATATGGTGATACTCAGAGCAACTCTATTTATTAGAATAAAATCATGGAGAAGCCTCAAAGTCTAATGAAAGAGGAAAGTTAAATTGAGAATCTTTCACATGATGGCTTATAATGTATCAATTGAAGCATATGAGTCACTATAACTATTGCTTTCATTTTTAATGTAAAAAATCTAAGGATTGGTCAGGTTATGCTGTCCAAAGTCACACAGAAATTGGTAGATGAAAGATTTCAACCCTGGAATTATGACTTCAGAAAGCCCACTCTCAAGCACTGTACCACCTTCCTTATATTGGATCAAATTACAATTTATAAAAGAAAGTAAACACTACTATTATATCTTATGCATTGAGAAACTTCACTCTGCAATAGAACACATCCTACTTGTAATCTTGTGAAAAGTATTACAAGATTTACAGGGAAACACACCCTTAGAGGTGACATACACTCATTTCTGGGTATGTTCCCAGAGGAGAAGACTATGGGCTTCTGACTCAGCCTTAGCCAGACAGTGGATATCTTGATCCCAGCTGCCACCACATTGCCTGTTTCAGTGCCAATGAGCTTTATCTGGGTCCCAGATGACAGAGAGAGAACAGGTCATAGGAGGGCATCTTTTATGTTAAGGAGGCTTTCGTGAAACCTGAGAAGGCCTGCTGGTTTGTGTTGAATAAGGCAGATATTTAGCTACACTGTCTTATATAAATGCCTTTACCAAACTTTTGCTTTATAATTTAAAATAAATGCCTATAGATTTTTGCTTTGTCAAAAACAGAAGAAATAGAGAAAAATGATGACACTAAAAAAATCTACATTAATGAAGAGCTATAGCTAAGATCTGAGGCACATACAAGAGTAAAAGATCTTGTTATGGTTCCCATAGCAACTGCAACACAGTTGCATTTCACTTTTATGTTAAGTACGTTTAACTTGAGTGGGAATGCAAAATACTTTCTCTGAGCCAAAAAGAGAATTATGGAGAACACAGAGGCCATGTTCCAGACTATTCTGGCTTTCAAGTATGTCAAATATTAACCCTAATATGTATTAACATTTTCCCATCAATACTATATGTTCATTTGTATTGATTTTAAACTACCTTTCTTCAATTTATAAAATATAATTATCTAAAATGGGAAGAAGTCCCATTAAAATCTGTTAAATCAGAAACCATGACTTTACAATTCATACATATAGGGGCACTGTCCTGCTTGTAATTATAAGAGAATATTGGCTGAAAGTACAATCTATGAAAATACAGTCTGATTCCATTCACTGCCAAGTGTTTTAAGCTTGACATTTTTAATTACTGTAGATATAATCTGAAACTATATAAACAAACACATGGTGCTTTAAGCAAAGGATATACATAAAAATTTTCAAGACATTTGTAGTTTGCATATTTTTCTCTATTTCAATAATAAAAAGCAGGGAGGGTACTTACTCCTGTTATGTAACGAGGTCTATATTGAATAGTTCCAAATAAACCAAGAATGACGATAATAATATGTACAAAATTTGCCAGGATAGGTGCCCACTGATATCCAAGGAAGTCAAATATTTGCCTCTCCAGCACACAAACCTAGAAGAGCAAAACAGGATATATAGATAAGCACAGAGATGAGAGAAAATAAAGGATCACACCGACATTATAGTTAGCAATTGTAACTGTGTTACCATATCTGGCATTTGTCTTTAACAGTGAGAAAGACATTTTTAGGTATATTTCAAAGGAAGACTATGGAAGCCGTGGATCCAGAGACAGGTACAATCCTTTCAGGGATGATTTTATGGAGACATCAAGTAGTATTCGCAGGATGTCATCTGTGCAGTCACAGGATAAATTATATTGTCATATGCACTGTCAAACACTTGAAGTCATCAACCAGCAAGTTCGGGAAATGATGTCCACACCAAGGGCTTGTTGTTAGGATCTGCTCAAATGTCACTGTATAAGTTGGGAATAGAGCAAAGGGGGTTGATGGAGAGGAAAAAGAATTCTTCGGCAAGTCAAGAGACCAGGTTCTGGATGTCGACCTGCCACTAGGCAGCTGTAGTGCCCCAGGTAAGTCATTTCCTTCCTCTGGGAGTCTGATTTGATTACTCATTTGTAAAATGTAAGACTTTGACTAATGTCTAGGGTCCTTCTAACTTTAATAGTACTAGAATATAAATCAAATGTGACTTTAAAAAAAATCATATCCAGTTACCTATAGTAACCAGGAAAAAGAAGGGCCCTGAAAGAAACTTAAAACAATTTTTTATTTTAAAAAATAAAAATAAAGCATCACTGTTATAAAAACAAGAAACTTAAGGCATTTGAAATTCTTCCATATTCGTCTGTGTTTACAAGTTTACAATTAAGTCATATGTAAACAGTGGGGGAATAAAAGCAAAACCAATCAACCAACCAACTCACCGACCAACCAAACAACACCCTGAGATTGGTCAGTAGTCCAGAAGTGCCACTTTATATTGACAAGTGAAACCTGAATAGCTGACAAGCCTCTCATCAGATCTAACAAAGCAAAAGGGAATGGTGTGAATTAAACTCAGCTTTATTTTTCCTGCCTGCCCTCAGGTGGAATGATAACAAACTGTCTGTTCCTAGTAAAACACTGTAAAAGGACCTGATGTTAAGCACGGAGATTCAACAATTGTTTTTCAATGAACTTTTAAAGGAAAATGATTTTAAAACCCCTAAGTCACTAACTATGCTTTATCACACTGCTTTAATGATATTTCTTTTCAGAAGGACACACTAACTCTTCAAACAGACGGTTTGCTTTTAAATTAAATACCTGTAGCCTAGGTTTGAAGACTTCTTGAATGACCATTATTCCCACTGCAGTTATTTAAGTGACAGCACATTTTCTTATCAGGCATTGAAGGAGAAAATAAACTCATGACAACTGTTTGCATGACACCTCTATTTCCTAAGACACACCAGGTACCATGTTACGTTGTAACAGTAATAGTCCAGCCTAAACAAATCTTAAGTTTCACTTAGTCCTGGCAGTGAATAAAAAAAAAAAAAAAGAGAGGATCTAGGTCCAGGTCTGTTCTATGCTACATATTCTAAATCCAAAATACCCACCAGAGTCCCAGCAGTGGAATTCAATATTCTGATTGATTAACAAACAGACTGTCATGGAATATGCACATAACCCAAGCCTCATACACTTTGAACTGTCTCCTGATGAAACATTCCTTCAATTGTTATCATGCAGTCAACACTCCTTATAAAGGAGGCCCATTTGTGACGTTAAGCAATATTACGTATGCCTTGCTGGAATTCATCAACATTACCAAAAGATAAGTGGTTGTTCTCAGCATTGCTAATTGTCTATATAAAAGCTCCCTCTAACACAGAACTCTCTTCTCTTTATCCTATGAATAAACAGTAAGTACAAATGTAAAACAGCAGCAAGAAGAATTTAAACTCTATAAATTTTGAGCATCATAACTGTAGGGACACAGCAGGGAAAAGGTATAGAGGATGAAGTGCATCCGTCAAACAGTGGGAAATCCCCCAATAAATGCTCCAATCATGGAAGAAAAGAGCAAGTACCATCGTTAATTATAACAAATATATAGAGAATAATATACTCACTAAGTCTGCAAGGCTAAAATTGCATCAACATTTATCAGTCTTCTTTTATGACAGAACTAATGGTTTCACCAAACATTACTTATGAGGTTATGCAGACTGAACAAGCTAATGTGCAGTTCTTCACTTATAGTATTTCTGCTTTTTCCTCTTCTTTTTGATGGGCTCCTTAGTCATCCTAAGTAGCTTTATCACAGGTTTTACTGTTTAGAGCTAGGGCTGAAGAATGGAAGATTTCAGTAAGTATAAAGGGAATTAACAATTTACAGAGTAGGTACAGTCTTTCCTAAGAACTCCTTCCAACAGGATGTATATTAACTATGAAATCACTAGGAGGTTGTGGAGTTAGAGGAAAGAGAATGTTTTCTTTTTTAATTTAATTGAATTTTTAAAAATTAAAGTATAGTTGATTTACAATGTTGTGATAGTTTCAGGTATACAGCACGGTGATTCAGTTATACACACACACACACGCACACACACACAACACACACACATACATATATATTCTTTTTCAGATTCTTTTCCCTTATAGGTTATTACAAAATAATGAGAAATATTCCCTGGCTATACCGTAGGTCCTTGTTGACTCTCTATTTTATATATAGTAGTGCGTCTTTGTTAATCCCAACCTCCTAATTTATTCCCTCCCCTTTGATAACCATAAGTTTTTTTCTACGTCTGTGAGTCTCTTTCTGTTTTGTAAATAAGTTCATCTGTACCCTTTTTTTTTAGATTCCACATGTAAGTGATATCATATAATATTTGTCTTTCTCTGTCTGGCTTACTTCACTTAGTATGATAATCTCTATGTCCATCCATGTTGCTGGACAGTATTTCATTCAATTGGTATTCATTTCAAATGGCAGTATTTCATTTTTTTTTATGGCTGAGTACTATTTGTTAAAACACTTACTACATGCCAGACTTTCATACTATTCCTTGGTCATATATCGCCTCATTGAATCTGCACAAAACCCAGAGAAGTAAATATTATTGTCTTATTTTTCAGACTAAGAAATCTAAGATGTAGTGTGGCTACGTGATTTTCTTGCAGACTCAGAAGTGGTAAGTGGTCCAACAGGAATGTAGGCGTATGTGCATGCCCTGTGCTGTGTCCTTGCTTTAGAACTCTTGCCACATCTAGTCCAAAAAGAGAAAGCTTTCACAGATTTTGCTGGAGGCATAGGCCGGGTACAGGATATATGCTACATTTTTACCTTATTTATTGTAGAATAGTATAGAGAATCTCTTTGATCATACTTGTCACCTCATAACATTATATCATCACTGGTCAAGGCAGAGTTCCTTTTTGTTTTGTTTTGTTTATTTTCTTATTTGACTCCAACAACCCATGCTCTCAATGTTATTCCCCTATCACCCACTGGACTCTAATATACTTATTTTATGTCCTTTGAAACATCTGACATACAAATAGATGCATACAGCCTTGAAAAACATTACTGCTGTTGTTTGTGTGTGTGGCATTTTCACATAAAAGGTCTTACGGAATAAGTCTCTTTCATGCTTGTCTATTTTGCTAATTTTACATAAATTTTTTAAATGTTATTTATTTATTTATTTTCTTATTAGTCATCCATTTTATACACATCAGTGTATACATGTCAATCTCAATTGCCTAATTCATCACACCTCCACCCCCACCCCCACCTGCTTTCCCCCCTTGGTGTCCATATGTTTTTTCTCTACTTCTGTGTCTCAATTTCTGCTCTGCAAACCAGTTCATCTGTACCATTATCTAGGTTCCACATATATGCGTTAATATGCAATATTTGTTTTTCTCTTTCCGACTTACTTCACTCTGTATGACAGTCTCTACAAGCATCCACGTCTCTACAAATGACCCAATTTCGTTACTTTTTACGGCTGAGTAACATTCCATTGTACATATGTACCACATCTTCTTTATCCATTCATCTGTTGATGGGCATTTAGGTTGCTTCCATGACCTAGCTATTGTAAATAGTGCTGTAATGAACATTGGGGTGAATGTGTCTTTTTGAATAATGGTTTTCTCTGGGTACATGCCCAGTAGTGGGATTGCTGGGTCATATGGCAATTCTATTTTTAGTTCCTTAAGGATCTTCCATACTGTTCTCCATAGTGGCTGTATCAATTTACATTCCCAACAACACCCGCTCCAGCATTTATTGCTTGTACATTTTCTGATGATGCCCATTCTAACTGGTGTGAGGTGATACCTCACTGTAGTTTTGATTTGCATTTCTCTAATAATTAGTGATGTTGAGCAGATTTTCATGTGCTACTTGGCCATCTGTATGTCCTCTTTGGAGAGATGTCTATTTAGGTCTTCTGCCCAATTTTGGATTGGGCTGTTTGTTTTTTTAATATTGAGCTGCATGAGCTGTTTATATATTTTGGAGATTAATCCTTTGTCCAATGATTCATTTGCAAATATTTTCTCCCATTCTGAGGGTTGTCTTTTGGTCTTGTTTATGGTTTCCTTTGCTGTGCAAAAGCTTTTAAGTTACATTAGGTGCCATTTGTTTATTTTTGTTTTTATTTCCATTACTCTTGGAGGTGGATCAAAAAATATCTTGCTGTGATTTATGTCAAAGAGTGTTCTTCCTAAGTTTCCCTCTAAGAGTTTGATAGTGCTCAGTCTTACATTTAGGTCTCTAATCCATTTTGAGTTTATTTTTGTGTATGGTGTTAGGGAGTGTTCTAATTTCATTCTTTTACATGTAGCTGTCCAGTTTTCCCAGCACCACTTATTGAAGAGACTGTCTTTTCTCCATTGTATATCCTTGCCTCCTTTGTCATAGATTAGTTGACCAGAGGTGCATGGGTTTATCTCTGGGCATTCTATCTTGTTCTGTTGATCGATAGTTCTGTTTTTATGCCAGTACCATATTATCTTGATTACTGTAGCTTTGTAGTATAGTCTGAAGTCCGGGAGTCTGATTCCTCCAGCTCCGTTTTTTTCCCTCAAGACTGCTTTGGCTATTCGGGGTCTTTTGTGTCTCCATACAAATTTTAAGATTTTTTGTTCTAGTTCTGTAAAAAATGCCATTAGTAATTTGATAGGGATTGCATTGAATCTGTAGATTGTTTTGGGTAGTATAGTCATTTTCACAATATTGATTCTTCCAATCCAAGAACATGGTATATCTCTCCACCTGTTGGTATCATCTTTAATTTCTTTCATCAGTGTCTTATGGTTTTCTGCATACAGGTCTTTTGTCTCCCTAGGTAGGTTCATTCCTAGGTATTTTATTCTTTTTATTGCAATGGTAACTGGGAGTGTTTCCTTAATTTCTCTTTCATATTTTTCATCATTAGTGTATAGGAATGCAATCATTAGTGTACAGACTTATTTTAAAGTCTATTTTATCTGATATGAGTATTGCTACTCCAGCTTTCTTTTGGTTTCCATTTGCATGGAATATCTTTTTCCATCCCCTCACTTTCAGTCTGTATGGGCCCTAAGTCTGAAGTGGGTCTCTTGTAGACAACATATAGATGGGTCTTGTTTTTGTATCCATTCAACAAGCCTGTGTCTTTTGGTTGGAGCATTTAATCCATTCACGTTTAAGGTAGTTATCGATATGTATGTTCCTATGACCATTTTCTTAATTGTTTTGGGTTTGTTTTTGTAGGTCCTTTTCTTCTCTTTTTTTTCCCACTTAGAGAATTTCCTTTAGCATTTGTTATAGAGCTGGTTTGGTGATGCTGAGTTCTCTTAGGTTTTGCCTGTCTCTAAAGCTTTTGATTTCGCCATCGAATCTGAATGAGAACCTTGCCAGGTAGAGTAATCTTGGTTGTAGTTTCTTCCCTTTCATCACTTCATCATGTCACTCCCTTCTGGCTTGTAGAGTTTCTGCTGAGAAATCAGCTGTTAACCTTATGGGAGTTCCCTTGTATGTTATTCATTGTTTTTCCCTTGCTGCTTTCAATAATTTTTCTTTGCTTTTAATTTTTGCCAATTTGATTACTATATGTCTTGGCATGTTTCTCCTTGGGTTTATCCTGTATGGGACACTCTGTGCTTCCTGGAGTTGGGTGGCTATTTCCTTTCCCATGTTAGGGAAATTTTCAACTATAGTCTCTTCAAATATTTTCTCAGGTCCTTTCTCTCTCTCTCCTCCTTCTGGGACTCCTATAATGCAAAGGTTTTTGCACTTAATGTTGTCCGGGAGGTCCCTTAGGCTGTCTTCATTTCTTTTCATTCTTTTTTCTTTATTTTGTTCTGCAGCAGTGAAGTCCACCATTCTGTCTTCCAGGTCACTTATCCGTTCTTCTGCCTCAGTTATTCTGCTATTGACTCTTTATGGTGTAGTTTTCATTTCAGTTAGTGTATTGTTCATCTCTCTCTTGTTTGTTCTTTAATTCTTCTATGTATTTTTTCAACATTTCTTGCATCTTCTTGATCTTTGCCTCCATTCTTTTTCTGAGGTCCTGGATCACCTTCACTATCATTATTCTGAATTCTTTTTCTGGAAGATTGCCTATCTCCATTTCATTTAGTTGTTTTGCTGGGGTTTTATCTTGTTCCTTCATCTGGTACATAGCCCTCTGCCTTTTCATCTTGTCTATCTTTCTGTGAATGTGGTTTTTGTTCCACAGGCTGCAGGACTGTAGTTCTTCTTGCTTCTTGTGTCTAATTTTACTAAATTTTGGTTCTTGGTTGTTTGGCTTCTGCAGAGTAGCCATTATAAATGCATAACTTCTTGCTTTCCACAAAGAATTCTGTACCCTTTCACTACTATTTTTTATGAGGTTTTTAAAAAACATAAATAGTGGCTACTTTTTATCAACTATTTTAACTGTTATTTCTGCATCTGACATCATCACTTTATTCCTTTTAGATTATTAATGTGTTTGATTATACTGACAATTTTTGTCAGGTTCAATTATCATTTTTTTTTTCCTGTGGAAATCTTTACTTGCAATGGAATATTATTTTTATCACATTTCCAGTTTGGGTCAAATACAATTTTATTTCAGAGTTTTGTATCTATAAACTGATGTATAATTCAATTTTCTTTTTCTCTCATTCTCTTACTCTGTTCTAAAGGTTGCACTGGCCTTTAAAACTAAGTAAGGCTCAATGTTTGTTTAGATCCTTAACAACCTTTGAAGAACAACCAGTTCTATTCTTTCCCCAAAAGCAACCTGTGTCAACTTAGGGAAACACATTTAGGTGCATAGATTTTCCTATATTGTTATGTAGGTGCCAGCATATAGGCATATATCTGGTGTGTGTGTGTGTGTGTTTGTGTGTATGTGTGTATACATTCTTTTCACATCACTTTATCTACATAAATGGGGTTGCAATGTAAATATGACTTTTCACCTTACACTTCTTACTTAATAATATGTCGTGGAGGTTTGTCTACATTAGCACATCCTGCTTTCATAGATCTATCTCATTATACCCTTAAACATTCCATTTTAATAGATATTTTATTCTATTTTAATAGATATAGACTTTTAACACACACAGGTGCATTAAACAACCTTGTATATGTGTGTTGATATATCCACAGGCTATATCTCTAAAACTGGAAATGCTGGGTCAAATTCTAGTCGTAAAATTTCAAATATTAATTATTTTTTGGTATATATGTAGTACTGATAAGACATGAAAAATTACTTTTCTGTTTGCATTATTTTAAATGTGAATTCTAATAGAATTGTTAGTTCAGTCAAGTATGCTTAAGCTGAAAAGTTTTCAAAAACCTTTCTGATGCTTACAATTAAGTAAAATTTATCTTACTTTGAATGACAACAAATGTTCATAAAAGTACTGGTGCAGCGTCTTCATGATAAATAAATCAATTGACTTTTCAAACTGGAAGAGACTCATTCCACACCCATCAATTTACACCTGAGAAAACTGGGCCCCATTAAGTTAACAGTTTTTTAAACTAACCTTGACCTCTTAATAGGAGAATATTCAGTCTGAAATTTGCTTCAAATGTTTGCATGGCAAATAGAAATCTTCATATTTCTTTGGTAGCTACTGCCATTTAATTTTTTAGCAAGGAAATTGCATTTATGTGGATACATTAAAATATATCTTTTTAAACACCCAAATTGTACATTTACAGCTAGTTGTTTTTGATTGATGGGATGTGGAATTGGTTTCCTTAAGATATTGCATTTTGTTAATAAACTCAAAGACTTGTTAATGAATTTGCCTCCATCATATTAGCATAATTTTCTTATGTACTTAAATTTTAACATGTGAGTTATACAAATAATACAAAATAAAACTTATATATGACCTCTGAGAGAAAAAAATAGGCTTTTTTCTATCATGGTAGATCATGAGTTCCTTGATTTTCAAAAAGTGTTGTTAAAGGCTAGAAACAACCAAATTAAATTGTTACTGCTAAACTGTAAATTGAAATTGCACTTATCTATGGGTACCCTTTTCTCCTCTCTGTACCCTCCCCCCTTTCAGTGTCTCCACCCGCCTTAAGGAACCTGAGGTTTCAGATGGGATCAAATCTCAAGTCTCTCAGAAAATAAACAAGGTAGACTCAGATTCAGATGTTACGTAGGTAGAATGTTCCCATTCAAAGTTCATTTGCAGCGTTAAAGACAAAAAGAAATGACAAAGTTGGTCAAAAGTTAGTAACATATAAATTGTGGAATTTCAGGAATCAATAAAGAAATGATTTGTATTTTAGTTGTTTGCAGGAGAAGATAACTTGTAAAATTACCTTTGTTTTAGCATAGGTAAAACGGGAAGGAAACGGGAGGGAAAATCAAGATGAAAATTGAAACAGGCTTTAACAGTTCCCAGGATGGGTGCAAAGTTCTTATTTCATCCATAAGGACCATGAAAGTTTAAACTTCCAAGCAGACATAGAGCAGAGCTGTTTGTCAGAATTTTGTCAACAGAAATTGCTGCTAATTCTTTTCCCTGCATTCCAGTAGAGTATGGCCAATTTATTGTTCCCAGTTGTATCCCCTGTTTCCTGCCCCACAGAGAACATAAAACAACCCAGAAGGAAATGAGGAAACTGTTCTGATACTGTCTCCTTGATCCATATAGGACTCTGTTCCCTTCAGCAAGATGTTCCTGCCCTGAGATCTTGCCTTGGATTTATGTTTCTCCTGTGTTTGGCTCCCTGGGGCAGCATCTGCTGTGTCTTTGCTGTCTGCTTATTTTGGTAAAGCTGCTAATTCTGTCTGTGTTTATTCTGTCCCTTTGCTGGATCTTGTCATGCTAGATCTCATCCACAATCTGGTTACTTACCCTCCCCTGAAGTCTCCTACAGTGAACTGTAATCTTGAGCATATTCTGTACTTAGCTGCTCCAGAATCAGACAAGGTTGGTTTCTCTTATTTTAAGCCAATTCCCAGGAAAGCTGTAAAGACTAGAGGTATTGGGTCTTTATAACATTGCTGAGGTGCTGAAGTCATTGTGATATTGTCTAAAAATATCAATATCACGAAGCCAAACTCTATATAATTACGATTCATTATTCCCCCGTTTAAGGTTCTCTTGTGTTGTTCAAAATGGACAAGATAAGTGAGAACATATATGTCATCTTTTAAATATTATATGCAGGTGATATACTAGAGACAAGTTTCTTTCCTTTTATCAAGTGACCACATTCATATAAGCAATAAAGAGAACAAACTCAAAGTAGGGTCTGCAGTGATTACACATGTAAGATACAGACAAAACCAAGCACAGAGATTTACTTGAAGAGTTTTAGTTACTCTTAGGTAACTGGAATTATTCAAGTGTATGTGTATGTATATGTGTGTTTGCATGAGCATGTATATATATATATATATATATATATGTACTGGTGTGTACATGTTTGTTCACTAAAGGGTACAAAATGAAATTGTAAGGTGTTTGGTAAAAATGGGCCACAAATACCAACAATTTACATTAATTCAGTTGAACCAAGGATTTTCTGTCTCCTTCCACATAATTTCTCTTCTTTAAAAGCAAGACAAAAAAATAAGCCACAACAACAAACAACAAAAACGCCACCAAAAGACATCTGGCCCTAATGACTCTGGTTATAAGAGAAATCAACATGTCATAGTGGTCAGAACTCAAGTTTTAGAATTAGAAAAACATATCTGAACTCTTAACTTGCTGTATTACCACAAGAGGTAACCTAATTGCTACGAATCTCAGTTTCTTCATCTATAAAATAGGGATATTGTAGCTCCTAAGAATTTCATGAAGATTAAAGTAGTAATGCACACAGAATACTTATTAAAATGCCTAGGTTGCTTCCTAAAATGGCTGCTATTATTAATATTTCAACTGCATAGCAAGTTTGGATATTGGATTTTAGTACAAATGCCATTCTAGACTAATACGCCTTGACAGAGTATTTCAGTTAGAGATGATCACATGTTTCTCATTCTGTTGGTTACAAATGCAAATAATAACATGGCAGACATGAATTACCTTAAGTATTCAAAGTGGTCTTTCTTAATGAATGCTTCCCTGAGTAATTCAATACCCCACGTATCGACTACAGTACTTTTTGTAGTATACTATGCTAAAAACCAGATTTGAAACATCATTTCCTCTGTTATTTTCCATCATTCTCCCCATTTTTCAAATATGAAAAACATCAACATGTATTTTAAAAACTCTATCTCCATATAGTTAAGCACAGTAAAGATTTTCAAGAAAATTCTGGTGAAGATCTGGCATAAG